>NC_041004.1:10815875-11170721 GCF_004193775.1 Glycine soja | reverse complement strand
CATGATGCCTATGATGAAGTTGAGTTGTGGTGCTGAGTTGTGGCTGGATTTGTGAATCAAAATAAGTCTTAAGCTCTCTTGAATTGTGTTATTCAAGATAATTGAGCATAAGCAAACACAAATTGTAATTATCCAAGTCTTAAGCAACATAAACACTACTCTTGATTTTAGGTTGAAATCGCTGGTGCTTGCAGCTTGAACATACGAACTTGTATAAATTACTAGGAATTGGTCACTAGGTGTTTTAAGCTGAAAGTTTTACTGAATTTTCTAGACATCTGGACCAAAATTATGAAAAAAGAACCAAGCGATCTGGATTAAAGGAAAAAAGAATAAAAATCACACAAGTTGGCAGAAAAATCAGTGTCCAAGAAAAAAAAGTGAAAGGGAAGTGTGCTTGTAGTTTTGGCTCAAAATTTGTTCTATAATTGGTGCCTATTTTATACCAATCCTAGTTCTGAAATTTCAATTGAAAATTAGTGTGAAAAAAAAAGTTCCAAAACTAGAGGTTTCTTGAGTCTTTTTATTTTAGTTTTTTTTTACTCTACTCTAGAGTCATTCTAAGTTTCTCTTTGAGTCCTAGCTTGCTTTTATGTGTTTTTCATTGCTTTAATTGTTGAAAAATCCCTGAAAATTTGTCTTGTTAAAACTCTATTGGTTTAGCTTTCATTTCATTTTTTGGGTCTTTGGTTATTGTTTGTCTCTCTATTTCCTTGTTTATGAGTTGCCATATAGGAAATTGGAAAGGAGGATTGGTGTCATCCCTTGAAGAATTTGAGTCAAGAAGCAAGGGGAAAACCACCTTAAGAACTATTGGACTAAGAAGCACTCCAAATTGAGTTAATCACCAAAGAGAGAACAACTACCAAAATTAAGTACCTTGCTGTAATTTTGTAATTGACAATTTACTTACTTTGCTTTCAAGTTTTGTAACAAAAAGGCTTTTCATTGGAAGTAAGTTGGGAGCCTCCAATAGGTCACCCTACTTCCATTTGTGTGTAATAATTTTAGGCAATTTTCCCTTAGGATTGTGAGTGTTTTGTTAGGAACCTTAAATGTGGTCATCCAAACACTCTTAGGATTCGCCTAGTTTACATTTCTTGCTTACTTTCATAGCTTATTTCCTTTACCTTCCATTGTCAAACCACCTAGATAGCTTGCCTTTTACCAATTAGTTTTTACCTTATCTTTCACACCTCTTTTAGTGTTTATTTTGGCTAGTTTCAACCATAGTTTCTTTTACCTTTTGTTTTCAAACCCCCAACAAGAAAGAACCATAGCTTAGGAACCAACATGAGTCTTCATTCTTCATCTAGTGTTAATGGTGAGGGTTCTACTCCTAAGAACCTCTTGTATAAGATATTAGATGAGTTGAGATCCCTTAAGTTGTGGAAATAAAAATAAGAGAGAAAAGAAAAAGGTAAAAAAAGAGTGGAAGAAATAAGTCAAGATGAAAGAGAGAAAATAAGAGAGGAAGAAAGAAGAAAAATAATGAAAGAAATGAAAAGAGAAAAATATGCCTCCTATAATAGTCATGACTCTTGCAAGAGTTTAAGTGAAGAACTTAGCGACTATTATAGAGGGTGCCATAGTTCACATACTAAACATCATTCCCAAAGAAGAGAAAAGGATAGAAGGCCTCAAGAGATTAACATTAGCCTCCCATATTTCCATGGAAAAGATAGAAGGCCTCAAACAAAGAATCCATAACCAAGAACATGTCATTGCATACACTTCAAAATAACATTGGAATCCTACACAATTGAAATATTCAACTATTAAAAAAGAAGTTTTAGCAATTGTTTTGTGTATTTCAAAATTCCAATCTGATTTATTAAATCAAAAGTTTTTAATACGAGTTGATTGCAAATCAACAAAAGATTTTAAAAATCTTGCATCTAAACAAATTTTTGCTAGATGGCAAGCAATTTTAAGTGTTTTTGATTTCGATATAGAATACATCAAGGGCACCTCAAATTCTCTACCTGAATATCTCACTCGTGAATTCTTACAGAAATCAGGTTATGCCGCCTAGGGCAGCAGGAACCTCCCTGAGGGGAGGGAAGAATTCGGGAAAAAACTTCAAGTTGGCTCTACCAGAGCCAACGGTCAAGAAAAGTTCATCAACATCATCTGGGTCACCTACCCAGACTGGGTCATCCACCCAGAAACCAAAGATTGAAGGGTCATCGACCCAAATAGTCACCATCAAACCTGAGTCATCAACTCAAGAACCTCTCAAACCTACAACAGCAAAACAGACTGCGACCGACTATGCCTGGTCTATATAAACACTTCAGGCCCTTGAAGAAATGGGTTTGACCAAAATCCCAAAATTAGCCAAAAGGACCTGGGCAGATATTGCCTCAGAAACTGATGAAGATTCCGAAACAGATTTACAAAAGCAAATCCAAACAATCCAAAATAATTACCAATCCAAAGGGGAAACAAACGTTATCCCAACAAAACCCACCAAAATCCACTAACAGTTATATTTCTAAAAATAAATTTTTAACTGTTTTGCAGATGTAGCCGGAATTATGGGACAAAAATCCCTTAAAGGCCACAGCTAAGGCATTTCCACAAGGCTTCCATTTTAGACCCTCTGCCATAAATAAAACAAGAACGTTTTGTGAATTTATTTTGATAGACACAAACTTAATGTCTATTAAACATTTCAAAGATGCCAATGATCCAAATTTGAATACACACTCAACTATCCAAATTTTAAAGGTTTTACAACCTCGACATTTTGGACTGAATCTGAATCAACCAAAGAAATTTTTTGCACCATTTGATCTGGTAGGTTACACCTATTGGGATTATATTGATGCTTGGAATAATGTACTTTGGTATCAAAACAACAAGTTTAAGCACTCTTGGTTGATTTACTTTAAAAATAATACAGCTTATAACTTTTCGAATTGGTTTCTTCAATGGTGGAATTTCTTTGGACCAACTTCAAAAATTTATCTAGAACAAGTCCAACAAGGATTTGACCAATTTAAGAAGATGTTCAACTCTCAGGAATCAAGAATCCCTGTTAACCTAATGTATTTTTCCAACTTTGGATTGTCATGGATATTCTCATGGCAATACAGATATGGAAAAACGGAAAGCAACAAGCAATTTCCGTCATTCCAAAGACATGCATTTATCAAATGGTGAAATTAATTTGGCACATCCAAAGCAGCGCCAGACCAAGTTAAAATCTGGTCAAGCACATCCGGAATTCCTGAAAGTGGTGGATACAAAGACTTCATTGTTTTTCAATCAAAAGTCTCAGTTAGCTGCTTTCCTAGCCAACTCGAAGTCAAAAGAAAGTCTGGCTAAAAATTTGAAGGAAGTCCTACAACTTCTTCAACAAGAGGAAGATGAAGGCTCGTCATCCAAAAGGGAGGAAAATGAATCCTCAGAAGAAAATGATGATCCATTCTACCAAAATGAAGATGATTGTTTTGGTATCTCACTAAATGATGATTAAATTTATTTTTCTGGTTACATTACCGGCCCAATGTAATTTTATTGTAGTAGTTCTGGTAACACAACCGGTTCTGTAGTAAACAGTATTTCTATCGGCTATAAAAGGAGTCCTCGAACACATTGTGAGGCACCCTTTTGAGATAGTCAGATAGAAGTCTTAGAGAGAGAAGCTCTGCGGAGAAAAATCTTTGTAAGCTTTTCTTTTGAAATCAATATATTGAAAGTTTTCCTTCATCTCTCTTCTCCCTCCTAACCAATCATGTATGGCTCTGCCGCCACTTCGGTTTCTTCTCTCCTCCCTCCTCATAGATCCTGTGCGGCTCTTCCACCGCTTCTATTTCTTTTATGTTTCTGTTGTTTTAATTTAACTTACTTTACTACTTCCTTTATTGTTTTCAACATATTTTAACTTCTGTTCATACATTCTGCATTCTTACTTCCTTTTCGTTCGTTTGATCTCGTTCCGCGGATCTCCGCAAATCAATTAAAGAAAATAGAAATAGGAACCATGCATCACAATCATTTTAATTTACCTGTCAAATTCTATCCACAATATACACACCATTTTAAAGAGAAGACACTTACTTGATGAGTTTGGTTGCTCTGCTAACATCATTTTCTGCTTTGCTCCAGTTAACCTAACAGAGAAGTCAAACAACTAAATGAGAAGCAAAAATCAAACTCTCTAAACTTGAAAAACCAAATGCAGAAAATAACATAAAAGGAAAACCAAAGGTTTTAAAATAAAGAGTTGATTACCTAGACGTGTAGCAAAAAAAATCATGTTCGATGAACATAATGATCCAGGGAAGCTATTATCTTTAACATATCCATACACAAATGCATGTGAGAATGGATATGTCAAAAAGGAATGTATGACATGGAACAAAAAATGCTAGAAAATGGAAACTCACTCATTCACTGAAACATTTCAAAGCAGACAACACAATAGACAAAGAAGATTCACTAATTTTTTCCATTTGTTATTAATTTTATAGTCTCTTGAAATTGATATTATACAGACTCCCCGAAATCAATGCAAATATAAGGCACTACTGTTCATGTTGTGTCTATTAACTAACATTTGCATGAATTTCTAATATTAACACAATTGAAACATACATATTGCTACAATATCAAACCCAAAGGATTGACATAATAGTGTAAAAATTTTACTGTATTCACATGAGTGAGAACACTATATTTAGCGGAAGAACTCGTGTTTGATTCCCATTGTACATAAAATTTTAATTTCTTGAGCCAATGATAATTACACACCACAAAGAAGATTGGTCTCTGATCCAATGGGGTATGAAACACTCGAGAACTCTAACCTAGGACCAAAAAATATTAATACATAACCATTCAGGGACTTCATCAGAGACTATATAGATCATTGTGAAAAGAAATTTGTCAAACCCAATGCATTAATATCAAAAGTTTTGATCTAAACCCTTATAGATATTATTAGAAATTTAGCTCTATACCTTATCCTGCTCTAGTTTCCTAAGAACTTTTTATCTAGCTCTTTTCTCGTCTTTTTATGCTTTTCTCAAGGATAGATTCCTGATCATAGGATAGGACATACGTAAGTCAAAATAACTAATCTCATTTTTTAAAAATAAAAGAAGCAATTATTGAACATTTTCTTGGGCAATTTGCTTAGCCTCAAGGAGTCTTTTACCAGCTTGAATCCTCTCCTTCAATCCAAACAATACAAGGGTTATAAAAATCAATGTTGGCAGGTTGATGGTCTGACTGCTAGAGTTAAATCCTAAACCAATAAAATATCAACTAGCTTTATGATTGCAAAAAATCAACCACTTTAGTGGCTAGAAACTCTTTGAAGACACAATTAGCTCACAATTTATGATAGATGTAGAAAATATCTATTATCTGTAAGCTAATGATACATCATAGAAAAATTTATATTAATCAACATTAGAATTTGATATCAATAAGTATAATAATATCCAATAGTAGTGTGGGGATATATTGACTTGTCACTATTGATGGAATTCATCCTTGTCCTAATAGGATTATTTCGTCACATGAATTGTCAACGTTTTGGTTGAAATGTTGTCATGGAAACAAGAATTTCCAAAATGGTCCAAGGTATAAAACATATAACAAAACAAGTAACTATTATGTTTGTAGAATCAAGAAGGGTGTCTAGCTCAATTAGTTAAATATGATGTCTGAGTATTGTAAATTTCCTAATATCGTGTTCAATTTCTATGCATAACAAAATTATGTTTATGGAAAACCAAGACACCGTGATGCTCAATTCAGATACAGGTAAAAAATAAAATAACTTGTTGTTGCCAATGCTTACCTGGTCAAGATAGATGATGTAGTTGAGGCATTTGTTGCCAAGCTTATGCCCGACATTGTTGTCGAGGAAGGAAACAGACATATTCCTAGGCAACTCTAGAATAGCTAGTATTTTTGGTAAAGGAAAGGTAAACTTAGAAGTCACCTAGAGGAATAACCTCTTTTTAATGATATCTCTATTTGATATTTCTTTTTGGTACTCATGACATTGGTCATAAGCATCTATTAGTTTTGTTGATAATTAATCATTGCCAAAAAATTTGGTTGACCCCCTCTAATGGAATTTCCTCTTCCAATCACATTTTATCCATCCATAAGACTTGAGCCTAAAACCTTACTTAAGGAGACCAAATCCTCTCTCTGTTTAATTTTTGTTACAAGTTTAGTGCCTTTATTTTGGTAATGCAGGTGTTAAATGTAACACTCAATTTTTCATAAAATAAATTTAAAAATAAATAAAATTTTAGAAAAATAATGAAGTTTTTATAATTAAATACATAAGGAGAAATAATTTTATTAATTAAAATAATAGTTTTAAGGTATATAAAATAAATATATGTCCTTAGAAAAAAATGTTTTATGTATTCATTTGATAGGGAGTAAAATAGAGTTTCTTTTTTATAAAATGATAAAATAAAGAAAAATAGAGTAAATAATAGGCCCCGAGTATCCTAATTATAAATAGAGACATATTAGGTCAGTTTTCACTTTGACAACTATACGTCTCTACACTTTCTCTATCTCTCAATTTCGTTTTCTCTTTTTCCTCTTTCAAAACCCTCTCTTTTTCCCACATACACCCAAATGTTTTCAGTAAAATGATGATCCCAAAATAATTAACCGATGGATCGTCGTAAAATTTGGACACCAAGTTTGAAACTTATTTCCACATATACCCACCGTTGGGATTTTCAAAATAATGTTTGTGGTGAGGATAATATCCCTCGCACCTAGCTCTTTATTTTTCTCGCATACACCTAAACTTATCATAGTAAAACTATGATCCCAGACTTGTTAACCATTGGATCATCATGAAATATGGACACCACTCATCCCCACAGTTGGGATTTGCAAAATAATATCTATGGTTAAAGCAATTACCCTCGCACAGGGACAATGGAATGGAGTTTCAATCCCTTCTCCTTCTCTCTATCGCTTGGAAACTCTAACAGAGCAATCAGAGAAAAAGCTTGAGAAATCTTAGAGAAGTACTAGAGATGTCTTTATCGCTGCTGGACTACACACGTGAGCCCACTTAGATGTAAGGGAAGAGTTTATCACAATTGGGGTTCAAATGAACATGTGTAGGGATCCTTAGATGATCAAATTGAGGTTTATTTTGGAATGTTTATTGTATTGTAATTCTTCCTATATTATTATGTGAAAATATTTGAGGAGTTTTACTGCCCATGTTGTGAGAAGAATTTTCGTGTAATTTGTTTGTATTTTGGACAAGATTACTGTATTAGCATAATAAATTGTTATATTGGGATCATGAAATTGTGTGTTACGAATAAATTGAATATGTGTTGATTTGTGAGATACACGTAAACATGTGATGTTGGATTATGACGTTGTAATATGTTAAAATTGTGGACATGAAATTTGGTTGTGAATAAGTGTGTGGTTAACACTTGATGTGACAATACTTGTGTTGTGAGTTGTGAATTATATAATAACCCGACTAGTATTTACCTTGAGAAAAGTTTTTATGCGCAGAGTGTGAATGGGAAAGTGCAGAATTCCTAGTTGGGAACCTAAAGTGTTAAATTGTAGTGCAATGTGTTAAACGTGTTTGAAAACACGAGTGTGAGGTCATAAGTATTGTATAATTCATGAGAAGTGTATGCGCACAAAAATTGTTTTAGGGATTGGACCTGAATCAGGAAGGTGAGGCCTTGATGGATTCTTTGGAGTCTAGGTCTTGGGGGTAAAAACACTTTTTTTGAGTGCTCTTTTAAGTTTATGCTGATCTCATATGGTTGGAGCATTCTCACAAAACAAAGTGACCCTGACTGGTCACCTTATGATTTTACTTAGTGAGAGTGATGTGACATACTCATTGTGTGATGTGTCTTGTTATGTACTTCTAATCGCCCAATGTGATTTTTCACTAACATGGTACCACATTGCATATAGGCTTGAGTCTTAGTATAATTGTTGCATAATGCCTATGAATTGTTTATTATGAAATAGATGAGTGTTGTTACGTCTTCTTGACTTGAGTGTGTAATTCATGTGTAATGTGATTGGTGATTGAAAAATGAATTTTAAATGATAAAGTGGTCAAGTAACTTGGATTGTATTAAGTTGAGCTATGTTATAAATACTTCTATAATTTATTTTGATTATCTCTTTGTTTATCTGTATTTTTTTAGAAATGTGATAACTCACTCCCTGTGTGTTGTTTGTGTTTGGATCCTATAATGATCTCGAACCTTGTGTTCGTGGGAGCAGATGACTACGTGGATGACTTTAAAAAACCTCGTACTAGAGGACGATAGGACACAATGCTCTAATAGAATGTGACATTGGGGCATGAGTTTTTATTTGAATTGCATGATGTTATTTTACTTTACTTTATTCCACTGTTTAACGAGATTTCTTTTGTAAACTTTGACGGTCTTGTTATGAGCCAAATATATTTTTTATAAGTTTTATTTGGTAATAGTAAAGCAAATGTGACATTTTACCACATGAATTTGTGTACATGATTTTGATAAAATTGATTTAATTAAATTCCACATGTTTATATGTTCTTCTTATTTATATGTATGTCGGGATAAAGGATGTAGGTTTGAATATGGTAAATGTGGGGTATTAGTAAGTGTAGTTGTGAAGGGTATTATAATAGTAACTACTTTGTTGAATGTTTTGGAAACTGAATCAAGAGTAGCGTTAGTGGATGAGTATATACCTCTTAATAAATTTATACCATCCAAAAATGATATATTCATCTTAGTGTTGACACAGGATATATGCCTCTATTAGAGACTAGGTAAACTCTCTATAGCACTTCAAAATCTAGGTAATGGTGCAAGCTCAAAATACTCTAAAGCCCATTGAATGCTTTAGTGGTAATAAAATATTCTTTTTTATTAACAAATGTTAATTATTAGTATGTTAGTGTTTTATCAGCATGAGAGATCAAACTCATAACCTTTCCCTCCTTCCTTTCTTTCTTAACCATCCAACCAATCTTATATATATCTTGTGTGACAAAGTATTCTTAAACTCATCCATTGTACTCATTGGCCAATACAAGTTATTTCTTATAACATCTTTTATTGCTAACCATTATTTATAAGTTTTATAACAACATCCACCAATTGGATAGAACTAGTGCTGAAAAATTACCTTCATCTTCACTCATATATGGAAACTTTATGAAACCAAAGGGTCAACATAGCTTGATTTCTGCAATTTTCTGCTCTTGAAAGGAGCTAGTCTCCATTGTTTATATCAGTAAAAATCAATTCCTATCATATACTTACGTTGCATAATACATGAATTTAGCAATTGCACACCATTTGATTTAATTTTTTTTTATCTTATTTGTAATTTCTCTTGAATGCTATCATATATCGTATGTGAAAAAAATATTAAATTAATTTACCTTCTCCCTTTCTCTCTCCAATATTTTATCTTCTTCCTCTTTCTCTTCTTGCGCCCTTGTACCTTGCAACAGCGAAATATTAGTGAAAAAAGAAGCAGCCAGAAGAAACAGAGAAATCTTTGCTGGAAGCTTCAAATTAAAAACATCATACGGAATATTCATTATCTTTAGTTTCTACATTTGTTAGACAATTTTGCCTTTCACAAAAATACATTTGTTAGACAATTTCAACGTTTCAAAAAGAAACAACTTCTCACATAATACAAAGAACAAAATCTAACAACTTCTCAAAATCTAACTTCTGTGAAAATAGTGAGCAAGGTCATGAAACCTTAAACTATGCGCTTTGATTCTCATTTCTTCTGTGATAGGGAATGATTTGTTGGACTCTATAACAATGTCTACATCTACCTGTTGAAATGTAAAGAATTGACTAATGTTAAACCATGGTTTGAAATTGTAGCTGCAATCTCCCAAACCAGAACATTGCAACACTATCACAAAATTGTGGTCATAATACAGTTTTGAATACTATTCAAACCACAAATTGAAGTCACAATTGTGGTTGCAATTTGCAAACTGTTTGAGGTTAATAATCAGTCCTTGACTGGGAAAACTAATTTAGATGAAAGAAGCTTCAATTCCTCCCGGCACATCAACTTAAATGTAACTAATTCCTTTCATCAGTAAATGTAACTAATTTAAATCAATGTCTATAATATATGCTTTTTAGGAACATAACAACATGCATCTTCTTTTCCCTATGTAAATTTCTTGCACAGCCAGGCATGATACCACACCCTAATTATTTATGAATGCATATAAGGAACAGGACACCAATATGCATCTAATGAAAAATTGAATAATAATTATCCCTAGAGAAAATAAAAGAAAAGAAAAGAAATTGGGGTATGGTATCATACCAATGGCATTTCATCAATATCAATGTCATTCTCATGACCAATGATCCAATTTATAGCATCTTCTAAGCTGGTATTGCCTGGTAAAGCAAAACATTTGTATTAAATGAAATACATACATGAATGACAAAATACAAAATCCTTAAGAACTTGAGTGAAAACTATTATACACAACTTCTCTATGATAGAAATAATGTTACCAAACTGTGAAAACTATCTGTGTTGCACTGAAATGAAGTAATGTGTCATGATAAAAATGCTCAATGTTATGCAATAATACATGTGAAGATTTGAACTTTGATTTTTAAGACTAAAACTATCTCTAGACAGAAGGTATCTGGAGCCTTGAAAGTTGAAACTACAAAAACTTCTTGAATCTGCTGACTTAGTTTTTCTCCTTTATAGTCACTTAGTATATGCACACATTCAGACAAACAAATGCATTGAACAGAAATGTATGGATATGTGATTTGAAGTTCATGCTATTTCAGTTTTCATAATTGCAACTGTTTTAGACATGTCAAGGTAAGGGTTTAAAAGCACTATAGATTACAAAAAATCTAATGAGTTGCTAGCAAAGAGAAACTTTTTTACCGACCAACCCTTTGTTCTATTGTAAGTTGTAACTCACCTATAAGAAGCCTTTAAAACTAGCTGCTAGAGTCCTAATTAAAGAATGATCTTTACTATCACATAAATATCATTTAAGGTTTACTGCTGTATGAAAAAGCAAAAGATTATTTAGTTATGAAATACAGAGTTTGCTTATTTTCTATATTTATTTGGACCCAGGACAGGTATGCATGGCCTAAAGCACATGCAATTGTAAGGTACCTATTAATGTTGAAACCAACTTGTCAATAGAGAAATGAATTTTGTCAAGTCCAGCCAAATCAAAGCATTATTAGTGTTCCTCTTGAAGGAAGAACAAGCCTAAATTAAGTGAAGTTACATAGTATACTGTTGTACATGAGTTTAACATTGGTGAACTTCAGGTATCCTTTCTAACGTTTGTCACAATAAGGAATAAAGTAACTTGTGAAATAGTATTTAGGCTTAATCTCCCTTTTTACCTTCAATTTTTTAATTTTTGACGAATTTTATCTTTAATAAATTAATTTGACGCATTTTATTCCAACTCATAAGAAACTTGCGGATTTTATTCTTTTTTATTTTACTCCTAATATAATTGTACTTTTTACTTTAAACTTTTTCTTTTTTCACTAATTTTATCCCTAAATTTTTATTTTTTTTCGCTAATTTTACCTCTAATTTTTTTGACAAATTTTACTCCTAACATTTTATTTTTTTTTGGCAAATTTTACCCTCAATTTTTGTGCTTATTAATGAAAAAATTGACTCAAGATAAAATTCATAAGTTTCTTAAAAATTAGGAGTAAAATGTGCTAAATTAAAAAATTAGGGGTAAATATAACTGAAAATTAAAAAAAAAATAGAGGTAAAAAATACCATTAAACCTAATATTTAAGTAACTTTTAGTTGATTAAACAAGTCTCATTTGAAACTAAGGTAAACCAACCAACCAAACCAGAATAATGAACGTGGTGCTCTATTGGGGAATTCGAGGGGAGTAAAGAGATGCACATCAATGAGTCATGAGCAACCACATAAGGGAACTTGGCACCACACTTTAATCCAAAACCTTAAGGCTTAGGTTTATGGGTCTTCTCCTCACTTATATGGTGCTCAACTTTTTCACTTCTACTCGATGTGAGCCTTCACCTTACACTTGTACTCTAACAATTACGAGCCTTCTCACTTATACTCCAACAAATCTTTGAGAGACAAAGACTCTGATGGGGAAATATGTCAACACAATAACAAAATCTATAACAGAGTAATAGGCAACAAAAATAAATTCTCCCAAACTTGCAAGAATCTGTGAGGAACCCAATAAAGTATAGAGCGCAAAATAGAAATTAAAGAAAACAGAGACACAATTTGTTTAACATGAAAAACCCCTCAATGTAAGGGTAAAAATCATGGGTCGTCCAGATCAAAGAAATAACTCCACTATAATCAATAAAGATACAAGAAAACCTCCAACAAGTGAACTAAAACGTGCTACAAACAATCAAATCAAAATAAACCCCCAATTGGTACAATAGAGACAAGAAGATAAAACCCCAAAATATAGAGTAGATAATTTGAAACACTTATCTCTCTCTCTCTCGAGTATCTTTTCCCCGATCCAACCAAACAATTTGAATTATCACGTGCGTAGAACCTGCTGTCCAAAAATCAGCCCGATCCAATGGTGAACGAATCTACAGTTGCAATCTAAAAAAACATTATCTAGTGGGTATGCGAAAATCACAATGATTTTCCCTCTCCTTCTTTCTCTCTCAATGATTTGTAACTATTTTTCCCTCTCAAATGAGTTCCTCTCACTAAATTTCACTCTCTAATCTGACCTCTCTCCACTTAAATAAGTGAGACATACGGGCCTTCTCATTTGGGCCTTTACTCCACATAGGAAGAAAGCCCAAAAAACCCAACAAATCTCCCCCTCACAACTATGTGGAGGTGACCGCCAAACCGGCGATCTCACAGCAAGCTTCAAACTTGTGTGTGCGTGTTTTGGTTTTGGTCCTTAAACTTTGTGGAGACTGGCCAATGTCCTCAAACTTCTATTTCATCCATTGTTTCATCCTCGTCGTAACTTTCATTATTAAGTGTCTACTTGTCTGATCACCTGCCAAGCACATGCCAATTTTTTTTTGTCTCTGTGTGTACATTTTGATGATGTGGCAAAGTCGTGCTTGACAGGTAGGTATTTATTTTTAATTTTATTTTTTTTAATTTTTTGACAATAGGGAGAATATTTTTTTTAATTTTATTTTTAAGTTGAACAAATTAAAAATAGATTTTATGGGTAAGTCAAATTTAGGGTTTCAGTCCCCAAATGTTCTCCTTCAAAAACCACATGTTCCCAAGTTGTGTGTCATTCCCCAAATCATAGGTCACCATGACCATATTCATCTGTTCCATTCACTCAAGCATCCTGAATCGCAAAACATGACCACATTCATTTGTTCCATTGGTGTCATTTTGCTTCATGTCAAGGACAGGGTGTTGGACTCAATCAGAGAACGTGGTCATTTATTGATAGCGGAGAATGAATATTCGGTGGTCTTATTCGTAAGTAGACTATCAGATATTAGAAAATTTAGTTTTTGTTGTTTATTTATATTCATGGTGTGTGCGAAAAAAGGTGTTCTCTAGTTGGTGGCTTTATTGAATGGTTCTTGGTGTTGGATTTTTATTTGTATTCAAAGAATGGTGGGGTTGTCAGTATGTCCCTTTATTGGTTTACGGTTTTGTATATGTTTTATTTGGTTGTGCGCTATAGTTGTTTAGATTTTGTTGGAGCGAAGACAAGTTTGACATCAATAGTTATTATTTGTGGACATGTGACTACCTTCGTGTCATTTTATAATGTTATTTTGGTTGTTGCATAAATGACTTTTACTTTCGTTATCCATCACAAGGGCACTTTTTCCATGGTCCCACATCTTCACTATATAGAGGTAGATGAAGATGCAATTTACAATCAGAATGTATTTTGACACAGTGGATGTGGTCCACAAATTGAGGTACCCTTAAGAAAAATTCAAGTTGTGGTGGAAGCAAAATGATAAGGGTTTTCAAGATGGGTTGAAACTAATCATTGAAGACCAACATGCATTAGAGTTAGCAAAGTATGCAATCAACTGCAATGTTGAAGTCCATATGTATGTTCAACATATTCCCCATGCTAAAGTTGAAATACTTGAACACGTGGGTTGGGGGAATGATGGACAAGATGTTGGTGATGATGCATAAATAGTGGATGGAGAGAGTGTTGCTAGTGATGTTGATATGCAACATCCAACTAATGAGGGTGCTATTGATCAAGGTGATGTGCATGTAGTTGATGATCATGTTGTCGGTGTTGTTGATGCTACTGAAAAGGGTGAAGTGCATGATCAAGGGGGTTTGGTCATGGTGTTGTTTTTTATGTGGAGGCTGAACATAATTTGGCAAATGAGAATGTGAAATAGGGTTATTTGGAAAGAGTTGTTCATGGAGAGGTTGTTGTTGACCAATAAGGTTTGGAAGCAGACATTGAATCTAAAAGTAGTGATGATGGTAACTTTAACCCATCTATGGTGGATGAGAATAGTGTGCAGACAAGTTTGGAGTTTGAGACTGAGTCTAACGTTGATGATGATGCCTCTATAGAAGCACATGGCACTGGCATAAATGAAGAATTATTTTTTGATTTTTTGGACATAGTTGATTTAAATGAGGACTACTTGATTGAAGAATTGCAAAGTGACAATGATGGAGAGGGAGGTTTCGCCAACAAACCAAGGATATTTGTAAAGACTCCTAGTGGACTGGGAATGGAATTCAGCACACTAGCGGAATTCAAAGATGTAATGTTGGAGTATTCAGTTCTAATTGGTAGAGAAGTGAAGTTTGTCAAGAATGATTAAAAAAATGAGTGAAAATTTTATGTCCAGCAAAACATGGTTTTGAAGCCTTTGTTAGCAAAGAAAGAGATGACATTATCTTTATTATGAGGACATTGCTTTCCAAGCACACAAGTAGCAGGGTCTTCTGGAACAAAAATATAAAGTCAATTCTTCCTTCTGTGGTGTTCCTCACGTTTTCCTCTGGTTTTTTGGTGTCCCTTTCTTCTTCATTTGCCTGGCTATTTATAGAAAAAAGCCAAGAGGTGCCGACAAATTTGCCCAAGCGAGCTAAACTCGCCCAGGGGAATATGTTGCTTGGCTTTGAAGGCACTCACTCACCCAGGTGAATTGATTACTTATGCCTAAAGAAACTGGATTAACTCAGGCGAACCAGTTCCTAACCTAGACGAATGGATGTCTGAAATCTTGGAAAAATGACCATTTTGCCTTACCTTTTAACTTGGTTTTTGGATCCAACAAACAACCATCAAAAGCTACAGAATCATGGATGAATCTTCCATATTTAAACAAAAACATTATTACATGTACAATATATATAAAACAACTAGATTTAAAGGAAGTTTATAAGAAAACTATTACTATTGAAAGATAAGTCTAACATTTTAATCCCAAAAATAACTGAAATATGACACTTATCATACCCTGACACAATTCATGCAAGTCTCTATCTCAAATCACAAGATCACGGAGTCGGCAATCAAAAACCTTGAAGTGCAAGTAGGCCAACTTGCCTGGCAACTTGCAGAGAAGTCCACTAGGAAATTTGTGGTAACATTGAGAAGAACCCCAAGGAAGAATGTAAGGTTGTGCTCACATGAAGCAAAAGGAAGGAGGGTCTTGTTGGTGAAGAGATAATCGGGGGAGTAGCAGAGGAGGTGAGTGATGAAAAGGAAGATGTAAGAGAGAAAAAAGAGGCAAAGATAAAGAGGAAAAAAATGAGTGATGAGAATATAGAAAAAATGAGAAAAATGAAGAAAAAGAAAAAAAATAGTAGTAAGGAGGGTGATGATGAGGTCTTAGCTTCTAAGACCAAGAGTCAAATGGCGAGATAAGCAAGGAAGGGAGCACCAAGTGTCCCTACCAAGGATGTTCCTTATCCTTTGGAACCTTCAAAGAAGGATAAAGAGTTCCATTTTGCAAGGTTTCTCAATATCTTCAAGAAATTGGAGATCATCATTCCTTTTGGTGAAGCTCTTCAACAAATGACAATGTACACCAAGTTCTTGAAGAACCTCCTCACGAAGAAAGACAAATACATCAACAATGAGAGCATTGTGGTGCAAGGCAATTGTAGTGTTGTGATTCAAAGAATTCTACCACAAAAATTCAAAGATCCTGGAAGCGTGACCATTTCGTGCGCAATTAGGATGGTGTCTATAGGGAAAGCTCTCATTGATATAGGGGCAAGTATCAACTTGATGCCTCTTTCAATGTGCTGGAGAATTAGGAATTTGAAGATAGTGCTAACTAGGAAGACTCTTCAACTGGCATATTGCTCTATCATTATACCTTACGGTGTTGTTGAAGATGTCCTTGTGAAAGTTCAGCAATTCACATTTCTGGTGGATCTTGTTATCATGGACATTGAAGAGGATTTAGATGTGCCCTTGATTTTGGGAAGAACATTTATGCTCACTACGAAATGTGTTGTTGACATGGGAAATGGTAATCTTGAAATGATTATGGAGGACCAAAAGGTGACCTTCAATCTCTTTGAGCCAATGAAGCATCCTAGTCATAGCAAAACATGCTTTAGAGTGGAGGCAATTGAACATGAAGTGAGTTGTGTTGAGCAGTAATTCACCAGGCATTCACCCCCGGAAAAAGCCTTAATGAACGCCATTGAATGCCTCATGAATGAAAAAGAGAAAGATCTCAAGGCTTGCTTGGATGATCTAAACAAATTGAAGGAAATTCCTCCAAGGGAATATGCCTTTGAAAAGCTGAAGAAGGATACTCTTGCAGAGAAACCTAAGGTGGAGTTGAAGGTTCTACCTCTTCACCTTAAATACGTTTTCTGGAAGAGGATCATGCATAAATGGTTGTCATCAGCAATGCTCTATCTCCAACCAAAGAAGCACAATTAGTGGAGGTACTCAAGAAGCATAAAGCAGCAATTGGATGGTACACCTCTGATCTCAAGGGGATTAGTGCATCATATTATACACAAGATCATGATGGAAGCTGATTATAGGCCAGTGAAGCAACCTCAAATGATTTTCAAAACAAAACGAACTTTTAAAACCAGAGTTACAAAAATTTCTTTTGCACAGATCGTATCACAAAACTTGATAAATTGAACTTAATCAATTCTGAATGAATCCACCCTTTACACAAAATCCTTTGTTAAAGTTCTTTTGTTCACAAAGATATTTTCTTGAACCTTTATAAAACTAATTAAGATCAGGATGAGAAAGAAAGATAAAATCAAGAGGAAAAGAAGTACACAACTATTTTATACTAGTTCATTCTCTAGAAGTTAATTCAGTTATCTAATCCAAAGCCCGAATTAGATTTTCACTATGCATATAGAATTCTTACAAGCAATCACAAGCAATCTTCAGTTCCCGCCCCGAAAAAAGAGACTTAGGCACTCAACATTGTGAATAAAAGCCTAAGAGAAACCTACCCTTAACCCAAACTAGAAACACTTATTCTAGCATGCCTTTACAAATTCATGCACAAACAAGAGATGTATAAAACCATACACGAAAAATTAGAGTCAAAGATAAACACAACCTGATCAATCATTTCCGCAAAAACTTGTTTGACTGAATAAGGTGACTTCTTGAACTCAATAAAGTAACACAAATCTCGTATCACAAAAGATCTTCATAATCAAAAGATTTGAAGTTGTGAGTTAATGTTTTAAAGCATTTTTCTTCTCTTTTTTCTTTGACTAATAATAACACATGATCTTAGCTCAAACAAATGCTCAAAATATTGTGTTGTTAGAGAGAACACAAGGTGGTTATTTATAGAGAAAACAGTTATAACCACCTATAATCAATTAAATCTACAAGATAATTGATTAATTCAATGAAATAATCAATTAGATTATCTTTTTAATTGATTAAAGTGTTCTTACAAAAACTAAAAATAGCTCAAGAACAATATAATCAATTAGAGACTCAAAGTAATCAATTAAAGTTTTCTTGTTCAATTTTGAAACACTTATAGAAAGAGAAGTAATCGACTATATCACATGATAATCGATTAAAGCAGAAACTCCTAAATAAATCAGTCATTGTCTCAAAAAACAACTGTGTAATCGATTACGATAAGATTGTAATCGATTAAACCGATACGAGACATAACTTTACAAGTTTAAAACAACTTATGTAATCGATTATGATAAGGCTATAATCGATTAAAACAAATGGTATTGCAATTTTTATCATTTAAAATGTAAAATCAGATGGACAAAATTGTTTTTATAATCAATCAATTTGTTCTTGTACATGTATTGTTATGATCAATTAGAAAGTCATGAATGCACGCAGGCACATCGGGCAGTGGAAGGTTTGTATTGTACATGAAAATACATGCAATAGTACAAGTAAAACTACTTAGTTGGCAGATATCATTGTGAATAGTATTGCCATGCAAAGGCAATTCCTGCAACCACTAGTACTCTAAGAATCAATTTTGGAGTAACAAAGGACGATGATGATGACCACGAGGGAGCTGGTGGAGTCAATTCCAACGATCTGCCTCTAAGCTTGGCAGATAGTTTAGATAGTACTCGACGAAGGAACACTGCTTTGTTTGCAACTGAATAAGAATAATTAAACAAAAGAATGAGAAGTAAGACAATGGCTAAAATACATAACACTAGGCCTGTAAACAATAAAATTTATGATATAAAAGTACATGTTACTCTTGCAGATCAAAATTTAGATTAAATCCTCCACACCAGTCTTAGTCTATACATGATGGATATTAATTAGTTAGTGAGGTAAGTTGGTTTAACAAATAAGGCATGTTGCCTATTAATCTTGTCGTTTGTGAGAGAACTGGGGCCTTTGGGCATTGGGAAGTCCAAACACTCGAAGTTCTACAAGTTTAAATCTCTTATTCTTTCTGATAAGATACCATGTTTCTACCAATATGCTTTAGCAACACAGACATTCATATACATGGACCACCATAACACAAAATTCATGTAGACTCTTTAGTTTGCTATTGAATTTTTCATGTTTAGTTTGTGATAAGTGCATGCGATGATAAATACCAGTGAAAGTATTAGGTAACAATCTGGAAAGCTAATGCAGAGAGAGAACAAAGTTAATCTTAAAAGGCGAGGATGCTTTCTTTTTTGTGGCTATTAAGGTAAGAATGCTTTGTTAATTACAAAAGCACCACCATGCTTGGGGATTACTCATTGTTGTACAAAACTGAATTACTTCATTACTTGGGTCCCAGGATGCAGACACTACAAGAGCTGGGGTTTACCTTTATCTTTCAAAAGTCTTTCTTCCTCTCCAACTCGTCTTTGGAGAACATTTAGCAAAGATCCAAAATACAATGCAAAAACTGTGCATGTGATTGTGATGACATTATATGGCATACTGAAATCAGGTGTCGTCAAGGGTACAAGTAAAACTTCTGTGTAAGAGAGAACAGGACTCTTTTCCTGCGTTATAAATCCAGATAGTTAGAGGCATGACCAAGGAATACTATATATGTGTTATAAGCAGAAAGAGTGGAGATTCAAATAACCTGTAATTTAGACAACAGTGGTGACTTGCTTTGAGATTTATCAGAAAATTGCAAACCAGCATGGAAGTCAGGAAAGCTTATTATTGCTGATGGAATGTCAAATCCTTGATTAGCATCTGGAGGGTATTCATCAATGTGTAAGAAGCCCTATGCAGACCAACAAAAGCAGGTCAAAACCCAATTTGATATGAAAAAGAAACCAATTTCCTATTCATCCATCCTAAAATGATTAGAAGTGAGCATAACACATAAGGTAGCTTCCGATACCATATTACTATCAACTTTTTATGCCATGGTGACATGTACTTAGCTTCCAAAAAGAGGAAGGGTTAAGTAGGCTTATATTTTACTGTCCTGGCCAATTTAAGGGAAGCCCATGCGCTAAATGGACAATTCAGCTTTACTCAAGCAGGGCCAGAGTTTGGCCTGGCTCACTCACTTCCATCACTACGTTAAAAGTTTATAAATATAAACCAAATTGATATTTCATATTTCACATAGTATCAACACCAGTCCTACTTTCATTTAATACAATGAGTTCCTTATTAAGATTTCCGAGGTTGTTTACCAACATAACTTACGCAGTTCAATGTCAACAAAAAATAGTGAGGCAAATATTGAGAGGAAAAAGAACTACAAAAGTACAAATGGAAAGTAAAAATTTGTGCAAACCTTATCAAACTCTATGCTCAATACAGCTGACTTCATTTCACAAGGAAATTGGAGAGCCATCTCCATCACCCCAGGTGATACTTTGTCTAGGGAAGGTGAAACACGCATTCTCTCAACAAAATCTGTGAGGGCTTGAGGCCTTTCATCAACTACTAATTGCAAAGTATGATAATAAACCTTAACATACCAAGGCACAATTTGGAGAACATTAACTTTCAACTTACACCTCTCTTCAACATTATTGGCTGCAACAAGTCCCGGGGTTGATTTCAAGGATATTGCAATAGCACCCCTTTCATTCCCACTTCCCATCAAAAATCTACTGGCATATAAAGGTCCATGTGGGCTAGACCAAACAATTGGATGCTTCCACATTAGGCCTAAATCAAATTGTTCAGTGTCTGTGTATTCTTTGATTGGATATTCATACAGAATTGAGGAGCTCTTTTCCAGTTCTGCATGCACCCTTTCAGGAGTAACAGATAATTCAAAGCCAGCATTCCTTCTAAAATCTTCAGGACCTGTGTCATTAGCAGCAAATTTAGCGGTATTCTTCTGGAGATTCTCAAGTTGAGAGACTAGACCTCTCTCAGCATGAAGGTAAACATTACTCAACTTGGCAAGAACACATCTTCCACTGATTTTTCTTCCAAATATTGAACTCATCGACCAGCTTGGTTGAATCTTTGTTTCACTGACATGGTTCATACCAGCTTTCTGTTCACTAGGCTGGACTACAACTGTAAGTGTTTGTTCTAGAATAATTCCTGATCTTGACCCATCTGAAGGATCTGTGGACATTGTCAAGTGCAACCGCTGAGAGTGGTAAAAACTTCTGTAAATAGATGGTCTATCCATTAAGTAAGAGAGTCCAGCTTTATCTCGACAAGGAAGGAGTTTCAACCAAGGGGTAAGATTCTCAGTGCACACAGCTTCACGTGGCAGTGTACCATATCTTAAACTGCCCAAAGCTGATTGAAATGCCCATTCAGGAGCAGAATAAGTGGTAGAAGACTCCAGGAAGTTGATTGAAGCACAAAAGAGACCTGATAGTGAATGGGTTAAATTTTTCCAAGAAGCGTCAACCTGATGTGGAGGAACATCAAAAACTGCCCACAATTCAACTCCTGGAGGCTTTGCATTGCAGCTTGATATTGAATCAAACCCACCCCATCTTTCATAGTTCCATCGACCTTGTGTAAAAGATAACTCCATTGCTTTAATATGATACTTCTGAACCTGTTCATTAAACACTAATCCACATGCTACTTAGTATATTCAGGAAAAAAAATTATAAGCAATCAGAATGTGACAAAATTATATATCGTTGCTGCTAAAATTCAAAGTAAAAGCACAAAAACATAGCAAAAACTGAAGTGTAAGCAATGAAAACCTGACTATAACTAAAGAAATAGTGAAACCCAGAAAGCCCATTAGTATTCGATGTCACAAAAAGGACTTCCTTACAAACTATATTGTGGGTAAAGGCTTTTGTTCTTATTGCAAATAATAATAATATATAAGATGTTAGAACCACAAATAATTTCCTTCCTCGACATATTTTTATTTGGGAAAAATTGCAATAGAAGAAAATATCCCTGACAAAAACCTGAATGGCATACATAAAAATTGAAAAGCACAGAGAACTAAAACATCAATGTTTCGTTTTACTTCCATAGAACTATCAAACATGGAAAAACTAATGATTAAACCTACAAAAAGTTTTTCTGATTTGATCAAATGGTGGGTACTGGATAGAGAACAATGCAGTGCAATGAAAAAAAAAAGTCAAATACTGAAATGTGTTTTATATCAGAAAAAACATGTTATAAAACATATATTTTATATCAACAAAAAGGTCAATTCACAGACAAATTTCAAATTGCAGTAGCACAAAGAGTGCTACTGTTACTTCTTGGGATAAGTCCCTCATGTACTCTCTCACTTGTCTACCTCCCTTCCGATTAATATTTCTTCTTAGAAAATAAAATAAAATAAAACAATACCATCAATAACAACTTGCAGCCGTGGAGAAGCCATATATGCTTCCCTAACCACAAGTCTTAGGATAAATTACATAGGAGTAAATGTGAAGTTGCACATGCAAGAAAGCTATGCCAAACCTCTTGTACTTTTACTTAATCTACTCCTATTATATCTTGCAAACTTTATAAATCAAAATTCAACAATTTCCACATTACCACAACATTCTGTACATGTATCAGATCTACTCAATGTCACATTTTATATTGCCATGCATAATGTGCATGTGCAAGCAACAAAAATCACACAAATTCTTGATGAAATAGTCACTATTCATCCCTGAACTGAGAATACTGCACTTAGATGGTCTGTTTGTTCGGTTTAGAATAGTTGGTAACAGTGTTTTAACTGTTGTGCTGTGTGTCAAGGATGACCCACTAATCCTTTATTTATAATGAGCAAATAGGATCTACATTAATTACATAACATCAATCCATCCTAAGTAATAATGAACAAATCCCTAATTGCTCTCTAATGATAATTAAGAGAATAATATATAACTCTAACATATTCATTCCATGCTTTACCCAATTCCATCCTTTATCCATAAGGAAATGATCTTACAAGCATATTAATGTTCATAGAAAAGTTCATATTGCACATTGCAGGTCACAACTAAACAAGGAAAATGAAGTCAAAGGAACCAAAAATTTAACTCAGATTCCCTAGAGATCATTCATGTTCAGAACATGAACACTTCACTATGCATGCAAGCCACATGTTACTGCAGGATAGGAATAAATGAACACCAGCCAAATGCATTCTTCCAAACTCTGCACCCACTTTTCTGCATTCTATCAAAAACCCTCTTTACTTAAAATGCAAAATTTCATTTAAGCCAAAAATAAATCATTATTGGACAAGAATATATGAACAATAGCCAAATACATTCTTTCAAACTCAGCACCCACTTTTCTGCATTCTATCAAAAACAGTGATTTGGGCCACAACATCAAGGTGTTTTAACTGTCCGCGACCGCAATTGGGACAGTATCAGCCGCATTTGTCCGTGATTTCCCGCAATATCAACAAACCGCAACGCGACCAAGACAGATATTTAAAACCTTGAAATAAACCTATTTAATCCAACGTAAAAGCTGCTCCAAGTTGCTTCAACTCAGAATCCAATTCTGAAATCTTATCCAACATCTGATAATAATTTGTCTAAAATCAACTCTGGACTCGGAATCAATTCCACAACGTGAAACCAAACATGACACTTATTTGCTTTCATTCACAAAATCACAGAGAAAGAATAAAAAAAGGCACGGACCAGCTGAGAAATAGATTTGGGAAAGAGGTGGTGGTGACGATCGAAGGAGGAGGACTCATCAGCGGCGGCGAGAGGAGGAGAATCGCTTTGGAAGTGGAAATGCGCGAGAACCTTGCGATCGGGCAAGGGCTTCAGCAGCAACTCCTCCGTGAACTCTTCTTCTTGTTGTGTTGATGTTGCTGATAACAGAAAGACGAGGAAAAGAAGAATACAGAGAGGAGGAAGAGCCATTGATTGGAGTCTCTTTCGCTGCCTTTGAAAATTTGCAGTAGTGAGTGACTTCACTGTCACTACAGAGATTTCACCATTGAAATTGGAAACGCACTTGCAGTGTGTGTGTCTGTGCCCCCTCCTCATTTCAGAAATGATTTACGGAATTTACCAGTTCTGCTTTTGGTTTGGGCTTAGGCAACTTTTAAGACGAGTTGTTATTCTCACCTCCAAAATTACTATTCTCTCCCGCCATGTAGATGAATTTTTTAAAATTCCTGAAATACCCTTTCAACGGAAATATAATTTTGTTGCTTAATTGTGCAACGAAATCACATCTTGATTGTAATTTTTTTACAGACAGAGTGTAGTTTTTTAAGATAGTAGCATAAATTACCAACACATAGTCAATATATAACGAGGCCAAATTGTGCAACATTTAGGAACCTTTTCGATTAGTATTAGAGGACTAAAATAAATATAATGAATATAGAAAGCAATAACAAATCTCTCTATCATCTGTAATATATCTATAATATTAGATACGAAAATGATTTCTAAATAAAATGTTTACAAGTGATATTCCTCGGAGTTCTTTTTTTTAGGGGCTCAGAGCTCTTAACAATTAATTGATTGCAATCAATTTTTTTATAGTTATAATTATATTTGAAGTAATTAATTGTTATAAAGCATATTTTATAATTAATGATTGTCAATTCGAATTATTAATTATACTAATTCAATGATTAATTGATTTTACAATAAATTAATTTATAATTGTAATAGTCATGTAATTTATATTTATACTATATACATATGAAAAAAATATATTAAAAATGAAATTTTCATGTGACATCTTCAGAAGTTCTACAAATTAATTTATTTCTTATGAATTAAATTGATTTCTAATAACTATGAAAACTTACATGTAGCATTAATTGATTTGATTGACATATTTTTTTAACGTAATTCTTGTTATTATATCAATTGACATAAGAAAAAAAAATTAAATAACATGAATTTTAATATCAAACCAAATCAACCTACAATAAAAAATTAATATATACCATATATGATATATAATATCTATTTTCATAATATATGATATAATCCTCGTTAACATTAATATATTTTAAAATAATAATAAATAGATCTAAACTTAAAATTTATATAATGTATAAAAAATTAAAATTTATATGTAAAATACTATTTTTAGAAACACTTAATATAATATTCATTCATATCTAAAAGTCCTTATTTTCACACGTAATATATAATAATTGTAAATTACCTTATATCCTTTTTATGTAAATAAATAAATAAATTAAAAATCTTACAAAAGATTAAGATCTTGCAATGATAAAAATGAAAAATCTTGCAGTCAAATTAATTAAAAATACTTTTAATCCGATAAACCTTCAATTTCACTCAAAAAAAAGTTAAGAACCCTAAATTTCTAAAATAAATCAATCATGTGGAGGTTTTCGGGTTTAAGAATTTAATTCTACTAGAGTGGGTGACCCCGCGCATTATTTATGAAATTTTTTATAAAAAAATTTTTGAATATAAATATTTTCTTAAATTCATACTATGAATTATTCCCAATTAAAATATAATTTTTTGTTTATTAATTATTGTTGTACGATATAGGTATGTAATTAACTATACATTTAATAGACTATAATTCTTAAAATACAATAAATGGAAGAAATAAAAAAATAGTTATATATTAGATTGGATCCTAGTTACAATAAAAATAAATAAAAATACTTTTTTTATCTAAAGACATTTTTAATTACATATTTTTAATTTAAACTTAAATTCAAGAAACATACCGTTCACTACATACATGTCGGATGACAATAGATAGAGTCAGGAATAGGACACTATACTGCACATTCTTATGCCCGCACTTTTAAAAGCTCCCTACCCGTGCCCTTTTTAGTTGGTACTGGTACATAAATATGTTCATACCCAAACGTGTTACATGCACTTTAATTTACATGAAAAATTAATAAATAAATAGAATCGATATAAAAATAATATAGTATTTTGTATATTATTATTATTTTTTGTTTAACTTTGAAAAAAGTATTTTCATATAGATTATAGATAATAATTGCTTTTTAGGAGTAGGCGTGATAATAGTATTCAAACATGTGGGTATTCATCTGGCTCTGACTTCATTTTAATGGTGAAAATTTGCTCTGATCAGGGTTGAGTCGGGATGCAACTCCCCCACCTTAACCTTATCTCGCTATACGCATACATATATGTTTATCCCGTTAAGACTTAAGAAAATGTAATAAATTACAAACAAAACATAAAATCTAATAAATTTTAAATATTATTATTACCTTAAAATGACTGGTATAAAATATTGAAAGACCAAAGCATACCTAGGTAATGTTTTCTCATCCCTATATTAGGTATTCAACTATTGGTATATGGTCTAATAAATAAATCTTTATATATTTTTTAACATTTAATCGTTTAAAATAAAATCTTTATATATCTTTAACGTTGAAATACAATTAATGAAATTAATTGGATCAATCAATTATTCATAAATGACAGAAAATAAATTTGTATGAGTATCTTGTTGAAACTAACTATTGAATAAACAATTTTGTCATGCATTAATATTTGTGTTATATACTGTTTTATGTGGAAATTTAATAAACTTAATTATTATTTTTATTATAACATGTCTATTCAAAATACATTCTTTTAAGGAAAAATAATTCTATTCAAAATACTTACTAAAATAATCAACATACTAAGATAACTTACTAAAATAATATATTAAGATTTTTTAATTGATTGCGATCGAAATCAAATATGTTTAAACTTAATATATAATTATTTTTAAAAAATGCTTTAACTAATTCAATTACTAATTAGGCTAGTTACATTTTAATTAAACTAATTAATTGCAATTGATTGCCTTAATTGCATAAAATTTAAATCTTCATATTATTCTTGATTTGGGCCCTTATAATTTATTCTTTATTTATCTTAATTTAAATTTAAATATGGTGGCTAGTAATATACACTCACTAAAAAATTTGGTGTATTTCAGTAGTCAATACCTTTTCAGTTCGACTAAAAAATCATTCTTTCTTTATTTTAGGTCAACATAAATTATTGGATTGTTAAATAATTTTAATTTTATTTTTTACAATGCAAATGACAAAAATCCCTAATTTATTTTTTCCACATTCTCTTTCAACTTGTTTTCTATTTGTTGAAATTAATTAGTAGTCATCTTCCTTCTCAGTATGTGTTGTGCAGGAGCAACTTACGATGTCATATTGATGTCTAATCTAAATCATACAAATTGAAGGTTAAAAATTAGTTCAAATAAAATAAAAGTTAAAAACATACTTAGAATACTAAATTACGAAGATAAACATCGAAAGTGAAACGTAACCATTTTTTTATCAGTAAGACGTGAACAATAATAAACGTAGATATTATCTAATAAAAATGAAAATTTTCCTTGCTAAAATAATTCACATATGAAAACAACAATAAAATTATAAATTTCTTACCCAAATGCCATCTAAAATGATGTTTGAGGGGGAACTAATAAATGGGGAGAAAGAGATAGAAATTTCCACAGAAATTACAATTTACAACAATTGAATTTGCCAATTGAAATGAAGATGAGACGATGTGAATTAGAAATTGGGATGCGGAAAATATGTAAAGCAACATGAATTCACCAAACTTGCGTACACATTCGCCAAACATACACGTACAATTTTTTTTAATAAAAAAAAATCAGAATTACCTCCCACAACTTAGTATCAATTATAGGTGATCCAACAATCAATATCATTACTAACTAGTAAATCAAAGACGGTGAATTAATCCAATCAAAATTACCTCCTACAACTTAGTACCAATTATCAAAGGTTAAAGGCAACAATGATAAACGTGTCATGGTCACACCTTTTAAAATTAATGACGTCAATGAAAAAATAACCCCAAAGGATATTAAGAGTCTAATGGAGCAGGCTAATTATACCAACAAATACCTTCAAGTGTTAGGAGAATCTATTAGTAAAGAAAAGGTCTTTACTAAACTCCAACACCATGAGGCATCAACCTCTCAAGTTCCAATAGAAAACCCCTTGTTCAAACCTTTTAGAGTGTGTCTGGATGGAGAAATTTAAAATTATGAGAAATTTTAAATTTTAAGAATTTCAAATACTTCAATTGAAATTCTTTTATTTTTAAAATTTTTTGTTTGGATAAAAAAAATTAAAATTATGAGGATGAAAAAAATGAATGAAAAAAAAGAGAAGAAATGATTGGTGTGCTAGTTAGACGTATTCCTCTATACTCACACCCGATCGATATTTTAGGAGTTCAGACGGTGTGTCTTGAAGAAGACTGTAAGAAGAGAATTTCAATTTCTCACCTTTTAGAAGAAAATTGAAATTCCAGATTTTTAGTTGTTTAAAATTCTGTTTTAAAATTCCAAAATTTTAAATTTTTCATAAAAAGCATCCAAACAATGAATTCTAAATTACAGAAGTTCAAATTCTCTAATAAATTACTTTCCTCAGTTAAAATTCTTTATCCAAACGCACTCTAAAGGTTAGCGAAAAAGCCAAACAAAAATTTAGAGAGCTTAGGAAACAAAAATCCCCTAGGGAGGAGATAGGTGATAGCAACATTGAATTATTAAGTAAGATTAATAGTTTACGACCATCCCTGAAATCCCTCAACTCTCGGAAGAATCATCCAAGATGAGAACTAGACAAACCTCTAAGCTTATTAATGTCATTGACAAGGACAGTGACAAAACTTCAGAACAAGCATCTGAAGAAGGTTTGATGTTTGAAAAGAAAATCAATCCGATTAACACCAAACATTGGAAAACACCTTCCAAGCTTTATTACCAAAAACCAACCGCCCCTAACCTCCTACTAGAAGAAAGAGGTGAAAGCAACTTCAAAAGTTTCAATGCAAATAACATCTATGAATGAAACATAAATGCTCAAACAGAATACAATATCATGAATACCCTTCAACAAATGATCATGGTAGCTACAACATACCAGACGCCCCATGATTGTCCAGAAGAAACAATTGTTGACATTCAGGATTTTCTGGTCAGCTAAAAGGATGGTGGAATAATTATCTCACTAATGATGAAAAATCAAGGATTTACAGCGCTATTAAGATGGATCTTAACAGGAAAGTCATTACAAATGACGATAATGAAGGGATCCCTGACACTGTCAATACCCTTATTTTTACAATCGCCCAACATTTCATTCCATCATTATGGAAGGATAGGTCAGCAGAATTACTATCCAATCTTAAGTGTAGGACTTTAGTAGACTTTAGATGGTATAGAGATATCTTCCTCACTAGAGTTTACACTAGGGAAGATAACCAACAACCTTTCTGGAAGGAGAAATTCCTAGCTTCTAAGATCAGTAGGAGATAAGGTTAGAGATAAAATTTGTAGCCAATCTGCTAATGGAGATATTCCATATGATAGCTTGAGTTATAGAAAACTTATTTCCTATATCCATAAGGTATCCCTTAAAATTTGTTAGGATGACAAAATCCAAAGACAACTGACCAAGGAGAAAGCCCGAAACAAAAGACATTTAGGGACTTTCTGTGAACAATTTGGATTGTCCACTTGTCCAAAGAAAAAGAAGAAACAACACCCCAAAAAGAAGTTTCAAAAGACCAAATATGTTTCTTAAAAGAGATTTTCAAGAACAAAAAACTTGGATAAACCTTCAACCAGCAAACCAAATCTAGCAAGATGATCAAGTATCATCTTCGGAAGATGATGAGATCCAAGAGGTCAACACTTTGACAAAAGAGCAGAATCTTTTGTTTGAAGCAATAAATTTCATACCTGACCCTCAGGAAAAGAAGGTTTTCCTATGTAGAAAAAGGATCAAGCTGAATGTTTTGATGATGCCAAAGTTTCACATGCGTCTCAAAGCTTTATTCAAGACAAAGAAATTAAAGATATTCAAGATGGATGATCAAGACAGTCTCTAGAGTCTTAGAAAGGGTATATTAAATAGGAAGGGAAATCCAATTGAAGTAGCAAAAAGTTTGGCCAAGAAATTTAAGTTAAAAAGTCTTTTTCAACAAATTTACTCTCTGGTAATCGATTACTAGAGGATGTAATCGATTACCAGTGGCCAAAACTGATTTACAACAGCTATTAAAATTTGAATTCAAAATTTGCACTGTGTAATCGATTACACATATATGGTAATCGATTACCAGCAGTTTCTGAACGTTTTAATTCAAATTTTAAAGCTTGTAATCGATTACATACATACTGTAATCGATTACCAGAGGAGTTTTTCAGAAAACATTCTCAACAGTCACATCTTTTTATCTGATTCTTAAGTGGCCATCAAAGGCTTATATATATGTGACTAGAGACACGAATTTAAGTAGAGTTTTTTTTCAGAACAAAAAGGTCTTATCCTCTTAAAAAGCAAAATCGTTTTATCCTCTTACAAAATCCTTGGCCAAAACACTTGTGATTCAATAAGGAATTATTTAAGTGCTCAAATTGTTCAATCTATCTCATTCAAGAGAGATTTCTTCTTCTCTTCTTCTGTATTTTGAAAAGGGATTAAGAGACCGAGGGTCTCTTGTTGTGAAAGAATTCTAAACACAAAGGAAGGATTGTCCTTGTGTGTTTAGAACTTGTAAAAGGAATTTACAAGATAGTGGAACTCTCAAGCGGGTTGCTTGGGGACTGGACGTAGGCACAAGGGTGTGGTCGAACCAGTATAAATCTGAGTTTGCATTTTCTCTTCCCTTAAACTCCTTTATTTATTATTATTTTATATTCATATTCAAATTGTTTTATTTGAATCAATATTTAAGAAATTCATTATTAAGGGAATTTATAACTTGAATAGAAAGTTAAATAGAATTTTTAATCGAGGGAAATAATTTGTAATATCTTAATTCAACCCCCCCCCTTCTTAAGATATCTGAGGCCACTTGTCTAACAAGTGGTATCAGAGCTTCATTCTTGTATAAAGTTTAGAAGCTTCAAGAATTATGGCCTCATCAAACTACTTGTTTCCCGAGGGAAATTCTATAAATAGACCTCCCATCTTTAATGGAGTGGGTTACCACTACTGGAAAACCCGCATGCAAATCTTTATAGAGGCAATAGATTTAAATATTTGGGAAGCCATAGAACAAGGACCTTATGTTCCCTCTATAATGGCCGGAAGTGCAACAATAGAAAAACCTAGAGCAGATTGGACTGAGGAAGAAAGAAGATTAGTACAATATAATTTAAAGGCCAAAAATATTATTACATCTGCCCTAGGAATAGAATACTTTAGGGTTTCAAATTGTAAAAGTGCTAAGGATATGTGGGATACACTACAAGTAACACATGAAGGCACAACAGATGTTAAAAGATCTAGGATAAACACTTTAACTCGTGAATATGAACTGTTTAGGATGAATGTAAATGAAAATATACAAGACATGTAAAAGAGATTCACACACATAGTTAATCATCTTGCATCTCTAGGAAAAACTTTTCAAAATGAAGATCTAGTAAATAAAGTCTTAAGATGTCTTAATAGAGAATGGCAACCAAAGGTAACAACCATCACAGAATCTCAAGATTTGTCTAGTATGTCTCTTGCTACGTTATTTGGAAAATGGCAGGAGCATGAAATTGAATTATTGAGATTAAATCAACATGAAGAAGCTAATAAGAAGAAGAAGGGAATCTCTCTTAAAGCCTCATCAGCAATCCAAGAAGACAGTGATAAAGAAGATTCAATTGACTTGGATAATGATGAAGATATTAGTCTTTTTGTAAAAAGATTCAACAAGTTCCTGAGAGTCAGAGGAAATCAAAAGCGACCCAATTTTAAATCCAAAAGAAGGACAGAAACTTCATCCTCTACTCTAAAATGCTTTGAGTGCAATCAACCTGGACATCTGAGGGTTGATTATCCCATCTTCAAGAAAAAGATGGAGAAGTCTGAAAAGAAAAATATTAATGAAAAGAAATTGAAGAAAGCATACATTACATGGGATGAAAACGATATGGAATCTTTTGAAGATTTAGAAAATGAAGAAATAAACCTCTGCCTTATGGCTAAAAGTTATGAAAGTGATGAAGAGGTAACATCTTCAAACAACTTATCTATTTCTTTTGATGAATTGCAAGATGTATTTGCTGATCTGCATAAAGAGTCAATTAAACTTGCAAAGTTAGTTTCATCTTCAAAGAAAACAATTTCAAATTTAGAAAATGAAATTTCAAAATTAAACAAAGAATTAGATCATTTTAGAAATGAAGTCTCAATTTCTAAACCAAATGAAAAAGTTCATATCTCTACTATTTCTGATAAGAAAATGTCAGATTCTTGTAGTTGTTGTGAAAAGTATGAAAAAGAAATTAAAGAGTTGAAAAACTCACTTGCAAAATTTTCTTATAGTAAAAATAATTTAGATGTCATATTAGGAAAACAAAGACATGCCTCCAATAAGGCTGGACTAGGATATAAATCTGAAAAACAACAAAAATTTCATAAAAATTTCTCTACTTCCACACAAAAATATAATTCTAGTTCTATCACATGTTTTTACTGTGGAAGAAAAGGGCATGACATATCTACATGCTATTTTAGAAGAAATTGTAACAATATTAAAATGATTTGGGTCCCAAAAGGATCTGTTATTCATACTAACACACAAGGACCCAATAAAGTTTGGGTACCTAAGTTACAACCTTGATTTTGTAGGAACCCTTGAGGAAAAAGTGGTACATAGATAGCGGATGCTCAAAACATATGACGGGAGACGAATCAAAATTCACACATATCTCTCCCAAGAAAAGTGGACATGTAACTTATGGTGACAACAACAAAGGTAGAATTCTTGGAGTTGGAAAAATAGGTACAAATTCTTCAACCTCCATTGAAAATGTTCAACTTGTTGAAGGTCTTAAACATAGTCTGCTTAGTGTGAGTCAATTATGTGACAAAGGCTATCTGGTATCATTTGATTCTCAAAAGTGTGTCATTGAACATAAACATGATACGAATATAAAGCATATAGGGTTTAGAATCAACAATGTTTACATGATAGACTTAAGTCAAAAACTAGATAATAATCAATGTTTTCTTAGTAAAGATGATGATCCATGGTTATGGCATAAACGGATTGCACATATAAACATGGAACACTTAAATAGATTAATATCAAAAGATTTAGTTGTTGGTTTGCCAAAACTAAGATTTGAAAAAGATAGGCTATGTGATGCTTGTCAAAAGGGGAAACAAACTAGAGTTTCTTTCAAATCTAAAAACATTGTTTCAACTACTCAACCCTTACAATTACTACATATGGATTTGTTTGGTCCTTCCAGAATCATGAGTTTTGGAGGAAGTTACTATGCTCTTGTTATAGTTGATGATTATTCTAGATACACATGGACTCTTTTTATCACTCATAAGAATGATGCATTTCAAGCATTTAGAAAACTTGCAAAAATCATTCAAAATAAGAAAAATCTCAAGATTATATCTATTAGGAGTGATCATGGGGGTGAGTTTGAAAATAAAGAATTTGAATTATTTTGTGATAAGCATGGGATTGAGCATAACTTTTCTACACCAAGAACCCCTCAACAAAATGGTGTTGTTGAAAGGAAAAATAGATCTTTGGAAGAGATTGCTAGAACTTTATTAAATGATACACCTCTTCCAAAATATTTTTGGGCTGAAGCCGTTAACACTGCATGCTACATTTTAAATAGGGCTTTAATAAGACCCATCTTAAAGAAAACTCCATATGAATTGTTCAATGGCAGAAAACCAAACATCTCACATCTTCATATCTTTGGTTGTAAATGTTTTGTATTGAATAATGGAAAAGATAACTTAGGAAAATTTGATGCTAAGTCAGATGAAGGTATTTTCCTTGGATATTCTCTGCATAGTAAATCTTATAGAATATATAATAAAAGAACAATGACAATTGAAGAGTCTATACATGTTTCCTTTGATGAGTCTAATGCCATTCTTCCAAGGAAGGATTTTTTAGATGATATTTCAGATTCCTTAGAAGATACATATATTCATGGAAATGACTCTAAAGAAAAAGATGAAGGAAGCAATGAAGATTCTCAAAATAATGGAGTTAGAGCAAATAATGAATTTCCAAGAGAATGGAAAGCCTCAAGAGATCATCCCCTCGACAACATTATTGGTGATATATCAAAAGGGGTAACAACTAGACATTCTTTTAAAGATTTATGCAATAATATGGCTTTTGTATCTATGATTGAACCTAAAAGTATAAAAGAAGCCATAGTAGATGATAACTGGATCATTGCCATGCAAGAAGAACTGAATCAATTTGAAAGAAACAATGTGTGGAAACTAGTAGAAAAACCTGAAAATTATCCTGTCATAGGAACAAAATGGGTTTTTAGAAATAAATTAGATGAACATGGCATAATTATTAGAAATAAGGCTAGGTTAGTAGCAAAAGGGTATAATCAAGAAGAGGGAATAGACTATGAAGAAACATATGCTCCAGTTGCAAGATTAGAAGCCATTAGAATGCTCTTAGCATATTACAGTATTAATGTAATCGATTACCAGTAGGCTGCCTCCTCCTGTAATCGATTACCATTACTTGTAATCGATTACCACGTGTCCTACTCTATAAATATCAATTTTTCCAGAAACCCCTGCGCAGCCCCTTCCTCCTTGCGACTTTCCTCCATTCCCAAACCTCCAAACCTTCCTATCTCACTCATTTCTTCATCAAATCGACTCCCATAAATTGCAATCTTCTTCTTTTTCATTTTTCTTTTGATTTCACCGATTGAAATCTGCAAAAACTCCTTCAAATGGCAGAATCGTCAAAGAAACGTAAGGGTTCATCCGCCTCCGCTTCGGCTTCAAGAGCTCATCGTTCCAGAGCCACTAGCGCATCCACAGCACCAATTCCACCCTCATTATCCTCTTCCACATTGTTTTCTTCCGAAGAATAGCAGAAACAGTATTCAAATCTTTTCTCATCTCGTTCCATTATCGACCCTAAGTTCATTGATATGGAATTCTTTTCTGCTGAAACCTTTGATTGCATTCAAGCATTTCAGAATTTAGGTCTCATAACTTTCATGTCATTACAATTGCCTGTTTATCCTGAATTGGTTAAAGCCTTTTATTGTAATCTTGAAATTCAGGACAGCACTTTGATTTCTGAGGTTTTTGGGATAAAAATGGTCATTGACCAATCCCTTTTCCATGACTTAACCCAATTGTCCAGTGACGGTGTACCATTTGAAGGTACACTGAATGACGATTGGAAGTTTGATTTTTCTGTACATGATGCCCGCTAGTTGGTTTGCACCAACACTGCGGATATGACCGGACGCCTTCTTGCTGGCTCATTGGCTTTTAAAAGCCGCATCCTTCATTATCTGATTGTGCGGATTTTGCTTCCACGATCTTCCAATCTTGCCCAAGTTTCTGAGGAAGATCTTGTTATCATGTGGGCCTTTCATACCGGGCGTCAACTTGACTGGGCACATCTTGTAAGATATCGCATGCATAAGACATTGCGATTAAATGCACCTTTGCCATATCCACATCTTATCACTCTTTTTTTCTGCCATTTTCAAATTCCTCTTGATTCTGAACCTTATGTTCCAATCAAGAGATCTTTTTTAATTGGTGCTGCTGTGATTGCTTCTTTTGGTTACCGCAAAGAGCATGATGGCTCTTGGGTCAAAAAGGGCGCTCAACCCGCTGATGAAGAAGGCAACCTACCAGTTGAAGATAAATCAAGAGATCTTTTTTAATTGGTGCTGCTGTGATTGCTTCTTTTGGTTACCGCAAAGAGCATGATGGCTCTTGGGTCAAAAAGGGCGCTCAACCCGCTGATGAAGAAGGCAACCTACCAGTTGAAGATAATTCCACTCTTCTTCGAAGGCTTATGGACAAGTTTGATGGACTTCAGACTTTTGTTGGTGACAAGTTTGATGCCATGGAATTGCAAGTCGACATGCGGTTCGATGCCATGGAATCAAGGATCACCAAAGTTGAAGAAGATGTCTCCTTCATCCATACTTGCTTTGATCCACCACCACCGCCTCCATCATCATCTTAGCTTAAGTATTATGACTAAGTATTATTAGTAATTAAGTATTATTAGTACTTTGGTTTATCGCCGTGTATTTGGCTTTTTATTGCTTAGTTATCGTAATCTTGCATTTATATTATATTTCTTGACTTTGATTTGGTTGGTTATGACAATGTATGGATTTATTTTGGTTTATTGTTAGGCTCTGTTTGGATATTGATTATGTTGCTTAGTTCTTTTTGATGTTGCCAAAGGGGGAGAGAACTTGGGTTAGAAATCAATTATCAATTAGAAATTTATCATTAAGTAAAGTTAGGCATACATGCCAAAAGATAGGGGGAGTAAGGGTTGTGTAGAGAACTTGGGTTAGAAATCAATTATCAATTAGAAATTTATCATTAAGTAAAGTTAGGCATACATGCCAAAAGATAGGGGGAGTAAGGGTTGTATGAACGTGCTATCATCTTGTATATAGCTTGTCTTGATTTCAGGGATTGTCATCATCAAAAAGGGGGAGATTGTAGAAAAAGGATCAAGCTGAATGTTTTGATGATGCCAAAGTTTCACATGCGTCTCAAAGCTTTATTCAAGACAAAGAAATTAAAGATATTCAAGATGGATGATCAAGACAGTCTCTAGAGTCTTAGAAAGGGTATATTAAATAGGAAGGGAATTCCAATTGAAGTAGCAAAAAGTTTGGCCAAGAAATTTAAGTTAAAAAGTTTTTTTCAACAAATTTACTCTCTGGTAATCGATTACCATAGGATGTAATCGATTACCAGTGGCCAAAACTGATTTACAACAGCTATTAAAATTTGAATTCAAAATTTGCACTGTGTAATCGATTACACATATATGGTAATCGATTACCAGCAATTTCTGAACGTTTTAATTCAAATTTTAAAGCTTGTAATCGATTACACACATACTGTAATCGATTACCAGAGGAGTTTTTCAGAAAACATTCTCAACAGTCACATCTTTTTATCTAATTCTTAGGTGGCCATCAAAGGCTTATATATATGTGACTAGAGACACGGATTTAAGTAGAGTCTTTTTCAGAACAAAAAGGTCTTATCCTCTTAAAAAGCAAAATCGTTTTATCCTCTTACAAATTCCTTGGCCAAAACACTTGTGATTCAATAAGGAATTATTTGAGTGCTCAAATTGTTCAATCTATCTCTTTCAAGAGAGATTTCTTCTTCTCTTCTTCTATATTCTGAAAAGGGATTAAGAGACCAAAGGTCTCTTGTTGTGAAAGAATTCTAAACACAAAGGAAGGATTGTCCTTGTGTGTTTAGAACTTGTAAAAGGAATTTACAAGATAGTGGAACTCTCAAACGGGTTGCTTGGGGACTGGACGTAGGCACAAGGGTGTGGCCGAACCAGTATAAATCTGAGTTTGCACTTTCTCTTCCCTTAAACTCCTTTATTTATTATTGTTTTATATTCATATTCAAATTGTTCTATTTGAATCAATATTTAAGAAATTCATTATTAAGGGAATTTATAACTTGAATAGAAAGTTAAATAGAATATTTAATCGAGGGAAATAATTTGTAATATCTTAATTCAACCCCCCCCCCTTCTTAAGATATCTGAGGCCACTTGTCTAACATCCTATTCTTTGGCAGTGGAGGAAGAATTGCAGTGGTCTGTTAGTGTCTTGCATGTTTGGAAGCGGTGGAGGTGTTGCAGTTGATGGCGGCTTCAAGTCGTGGTGTTGACGGAAGTTGGAAGAATGGAATGAGAGAGGAGTATGTAGACTTTAGTGGCACGTTGGATAGTCTACGTTACACTATAATTGTCAACAATGCACCTCACTAACAGTGTTACTTTCGAATTTAACGACAAGGACTATTTTGCAACACTTATGCAAAGATAGGGACTATTTTTTACATTTCAATAGGATAGGGACTAATTTGCAAAATGACTATAAAGATAGAGACCAAAATGCCTATTCACTCAATAAAAATTGGAACAAATAGGGACTATTCTTCAACCAAAGTGTTTTTAGGAATTTTTTTAACCTTATCTCTGAACAATCAAAATGAATCTGGAACAAATCAATTCCCTAAAACATAATAGATTGGCATGTTTTTTAACATAACAATCAATATGAACAATACAGACTTTTGCAATATCAGAATCAACATACAAGCCTTGAAATCACTATGGTTTAATACCATATACACGTCCTTTGTCATTAGTAGTCATAGGCCATTTTTGTTTGCCTTTTGTACTTCCCAACAATATTAATAGTGAATTACCAGTTTACCACTGTGTTTGGCATTATTTACGAGATCCAATCGATGTGTACCTTTCTTTTTGTCTTCTATTATCCTATCCCCTCTTTGTTCGGCTAAAATCCATGATGCTAGTGATTTAGTATTACACGATTCTAAATGCAAGTGGTTTATGAACAATCGAATAAGCCAAAAGCTTTTATTTCAAATATTGAATCAAAATCGAAACGAAATGGAATCAAACAGGAAGAGAATGTACACTACCTTGGTGAAACAAGCGACGAAAGTGCGGCACAAGAAGGCTTTAGCGAATGAAATCTAGTTACATTGTTGACGCTGGGAAGAAGAAAGGGTTGGGTGAGTGATTAAGAAGCTGACGGCACGAGCCTTTGCGGTTCAAAGGGAAAGTGATGGAAGCTTGCTTGTGGAGCTTCTATGGAGGCTGGATCTTTGAGCTTCAATGAGGTCCTTCAATGGTGATTTTCCACCATGGAGATGCAGTAGAAGACAAAGGAGAAGAGGTGAGAGGAGGCGTCATCCACTAGGGAATAAGCCATGGAAGAAGGAGCTTCGCCACCAAGAATGTGTCTTGGATAAGAAGCTTGGAGAGGATGTTTCAATGGAGGAAAAGAAAGAGAGAGGGGGGAGCATGAAATTGAAGGAGTAAAAGAGGGAGAGAAGTTGAACTTTGAGTTGTGTCTCACAAGACTCTCATTCATCAAAGTTTGTAGGCCTTGGATCTTCTTCATCAATGGATTCCTTTGCTTCTTGAGGTCTGATTGCAGTGGAATGGAGAAGGAGAAAGATGAATGGAGATGCCACTTCAAGTAGAAGATGAGTCTAGAAGAAGCTCACCACCATAGGAAGCCATGGATAAGAGCTTGAAGGTAGAAGAAGATGAATGAAGGGAGAGAAAGAGAAGAGCACGAAATTTAGTGCTTCTAAAGAAGTCTGAACTTTGAAGTTTAATTCTCAAATGATCAAAGTTGAAAAAAATGCACACGCATGACCTCTATTTATAGCCTAAGTGTCACACAAAATTAGAGGGAAATTTGAATTTCAATTCAAATTTCACTTGAATTTGTGGAGCCAAATTTTGGAGCCAAAATTTCACTAATTATGATTAGTGAATTTCAGAATCCTGCCTAGGGTAGCTTTGCTATTCTTAGCCGGTCCCAAGCCCGGATAAAAGGAGAGGGTTGTGTTAGGCTTTCGACAGCCAACGTTAAACTTTGTCGAATCTCTATGACATGGATCAATTACGTAATAATGTGAATGCTAGGTCGTTGCCCGGAAGCAACGCGCTGTATGGCTCGAGTACAGTGTCAAAAGAGCAAGGGCCGCTGCATTGCCGCCCGGATGTAGTGAAAAGTAAGCAAGGGTTCCCACATTTTCGTGAACGGGTGTGGGTAAAGAAGCTAGTTCATGACAGGAGGATTCGCTTTGGTACATGGAATATAGGCACACTTACTGGAAAATCTATGGAAATAGTGGATGTTATGGTGAGGAGGAAGATCAATTTTATGTGCCTACAAGAAACTAAGTGGACAGGTGAAAAAGCGAAAGAATTAGACAACTCGGGATTTAAGTTGTGGTATACGGGAAAAATCAGATCAAGAAATGGGGTAGGGATTATCGTGGACAAGGAGTGGAAGAAGGATGTCGTGGATGTAAGAAGAGTAGGAGATCGTATCATAGTCTTAAAATTGGTAGTGGGACAAGACACCTTTAATGTTATTAGTGGGTACGCACCTCAGGTTGGGTTAGCAGAACACTTTAAGGTAAAATTTTGGGAGGATCTAGAAGGGGTACTTCAGGATATACCCCAAGGAGAGAAAGTTTTCCTAGGAGGGGATCTCAATGGACATGTAGGTAGCGTGGCTAGAGGTTTTGAGGGGGTGCATGGGGGTTTTGGCCTAGGGGAGATGAATGGGGAGGGTAAATCCATCTTGGAGTTTTCGGAGGCTTTGGATCTTTCTATAGCCAATACATGGTTTAAGAAAAGAGAGGAACATCTTATCACTTACAAAAGTGGAGGGACATGTTCTCAGATAGATTTCTTCCTTATCAGGAAGTCTGATAGGAAGTATTGCTTGAACTGTAAAGTTATCCCGGGAGAGAGCTTGACTACCCAACATAGAGTTTTGGTTATGGATGTAAGAATTAGAGATAGGGCAAAGAGAAGAAGTCCTCTGGTAGCACCAAGGATCAAATGGTGGCACTTGAAGGGTGAGAAACAAGGAATCTTCCAACAAAAGATATGGGAGGGTTGGTGTGGACAATCACAAGGAAGTGCAAATGATATGTGGAACAAGATGTCCCAAGAGATTATTAAAGTGGCTAAAGAGACGTTGGGTGAATCTAGAGGTTTTGGACCTAGGGGTAAAGAATCGTGGTGGTGGAATGAAAATGTTCAGAGCAAAGTTAGAGTAAAAAAGGAGTGTTTCAAGGAGTGGTCTAGGTTTAGAAATTCTGAAACTTGGGATAAGTATAAGATAGCTAGAAATGAAACCAAAAAGGCGGTGAGTGAGGCAAGAGCCCAAGCTTTTGACGGACTATACCAAGCTCTAGGAACCAGGGACGGAGAAAGATCTATATATAGGCTTGCTAAGGGTAGAGAGAGGAAGACTAGAGATTTGGATCAAGTAAAGTGTGTTAAGGATGAAGAAGGCAAAGTCTTAGTGCATGAGAAAGATATCAAGGAAAGGTGGAAGGTGTATTTCCACAACTTATTTAATGATGGATATGGATATGACTCTAGCAGTCTAGACACAAGAGAAGAGGACCGGAACTATAAGTACTATCGTCGGATTCAGAAACAGGAAGTAAAGGAAGCGTTGAAAAGAATGAGTAATGGTAAGGCGGTGGGGCCAGACAACATACCTATTGAAGTGTGGAAAACTCTTGGAGATAGAGGTCTTGAGTGGCTCACCGAACTCTTTAACGAAATTATGAGGTTAAAACGCATGCCGGAGGAATGAAGGAGAAGCACGTTAGTGCCAATCTATAAGAACAAGGGGGATATACAAAATTGTGCAAATTATAGGGGAATCAAGCTCATGAGTCATACCATGAAATTATGGGAAAGAGTGATCGAACGGAGATTAAGAAAGGAGACTCAAGTTACTGAGAATCAATTTGGTTTCATGCCGGGAAGGTCGACCATGGAAGCGATTTATTTATTACGGCGGGTGATGGAGCAATATCGCATGGCCCAACAAGACTTGCACTTGATTTTTATTGACTTGGAGAAAGCGTATGATAGAGTGCCTAGAGAGATTTTGTGGAAAGCTCTAGAGAAGAAAGGGGTTAGGGTTGCATATATTCGAGCTATCCAAGATATGTATGATAGGGTATCGACTAGTGTTAGGACACAGGGTGGAGAGTCAGACGATTTTCCCATCACAATTGGTTTACATCAAGGGTCAACCCTTAGCCCCTACCTTTTTACCTTAATTCTGGATGTCCTCACGGAACAAATCCAAGAGATAGCGCCGAGATGCATGCTTTTTGCAGATGACATAGTCCTCCTTGGAGAGTCGAGGGAGGAGTTGAATGAGAGGTTGGAAACTTGGAGACAAGCTCTAGAAACACATGGCTTTCGCCTAAGCAGAAGCAAATCGGAGTATATGGAATGTAAGTTCAACAAAAGAAGGAGGGTTTCTAACTCAGAGGTGAAAATAGGAGACCATATTATCCCTCAAGTCACACGGTTTAAATATCTTGGGTCTATAATACAGGATGATGGGGAAATTGAAGGGGATGTGAATCATCACATTCAAGCAGGATGGATGAAATGGAGAAAAGCATCGGGGGTGTTATGTGATGCAAAGGTACCGATCAAGCTAAAGGGAAAGTTTTATCGGACTGCGGTAAGATCGGCGATTTTGTACGGAACAGAATGTTGGGCGGTCAAGAGCCAACATGAGAATAAAGTAGGTGTAGCGGAGATGAGGATGTTGCGGTGGATGTGTGGTAAGACTCGACAGGATAAAATTAGAAACGAAGCTATTAGAGAGAGGGTTGGAGTAGCGCCTATTGTAGATAAGATGGTGGAAAATAGACTTAGGTGGTTTGGGCATGTAGAGAGAAGACCGGTAGACTCTGTAGTGAGGAGAGTAGACCAGATGGAGAGAAGACAAACAATTCGAGGCAGAGGAAGACCCAAAAAGACTATAAGAGAGGTTATCAAAAAGGATCTCGAAATTAATGGTTTGGATAGAAGTATGGTACTTGATAGAACATTATGGCGGAAGTTGATCCATGTAGCCGACCCCACCTAGTGGGATAAGGCGTTGTTGTTGTTGTTGTTGATGATTAGTGAATTTCAGTTATGGTTCAACCCGCTAATCCAAGATCAATTTCAAAATTCTCAACTAAGTGTGCTTAAGTGTCATGAGGCATGTAAAGCATGAAGGACATGCACAAAGTGTGACTATATGATGAGGCAATGGGGTGTAGTAAGCAAATGCTCACCTCCCCCTCTAAAATTTAATTGGATTGGGCTTCTACCAATTCAATTAAATTTATTTCCCAACACACACATCAAATATTCACTTAGTGCATGTGAAATTACAAAACTACCCCTAATACAAAAAACTAGTCTAGGTGCCCTAAAATATAAGGGCTGAAAAATCCTATATTTCTAGGATACCCTACCTATATTATGGAGCCCTAAATACAAGGACTAAATATAATGACATCCTAATCTAATATGTACAAAGATAATTGGACCCAACCTTGGCCCCTGGGCTCAGAAATCTACCCTAAGATTCATGAGAACCCTAGGGTCTTCTTCTGCAGCTCTAGCTCAATCCTCTTAGAGCCTCTAGCTCATGGCTCTGGTGACTGGTCCTTTTCTAGGGAGGATTGCTCAGAAAAGGCGTTATTTTGAGTGGTGAGACTAAGATGAAGAACTCTTGGAGAGGTTCATTTTAAGGGTGTTGCTAGGTGCACCCAGTAGTATTGGTGGAGCACCCAACATTCCTATAAAATGCCAAAAATGCTCCTGGTTCCTCGCACACTTGCGGATCAAGTTGATCCGTAAGTCATTCACGGATAAAGTTGATCCGTAAGTGTGCAAAAGACAATTTTTTAAAAATTGAAGGCCATTTTTTTTACAATTTGAAGCTTTATTTAATTTTTTACAATTTCAAGCTTTATTTTTTTTTTTTACAATTTCAAGCTTTATTTATTTGAGTCATGACCAATCAAAAAAATATTTACAAACTAAGATCCATTTGAAAAAATAATTAATTTTATTTTATGTCTCTTTTGTTTATGTAAATAAAATATTATCCTAATGAATGTTTAGTTAAACGTAACATTCATACTATTTCAACGAAATTCAAATGAATTTGGAATCAAGTAATTTAAAAATAACACTTAAACGTTAACACTAATATTATAAACAAAAATAACTTTAAATATACAAAATGTTAAGTAAAAAACAAAAATGTGGTCAAGTACAAGAAATGTATATACATCAAATATCAATATGAAATGTGTAAAGAAACTAAGACTGATCTATGCGGCGCCTACATCGAGACCTCACGTACACAATGCAGTCTTGGGTGACACTCCCGGCAATCTTGAGGCATTCTTTGATGACCTCATGTGTCGATGTGTCTGGCGTGACTACCCCTAGGCTAAGGTGACGCTCCAACCTCTCGGCGATCGCATTGCAAGCCTCCTATTAAATAGAAAACAAACAAATTAGACAAATTAGTATTAAAAAATTGACGTAAATGACATTTCATATGTCTAACCATATAGTAAAACTTACCACTGCATGTCTAGGCTCGTTGACATCAGACCTGGTTGGATCATCCAGGACCTGAGGGATATCTGACTCTAGGACCTGAGGGACATGTCTGGGCTGTGCAACAGGTGCATCTACCGGAGGATCTGATGGTTGAGCCGCGATCATGAATAGATGAGAAATACGAAAGAACTAGTCTATGTAGTCAGGCGCACACTGACCTGGCACAACACATGGATCACCAGCTGCCGCTAGATGGTTTGAGTAGTGTGTCCACGTATTGTCTACGTCATCATATGACACCCATGGATGGACAGGGTGTGCAGGAATGCACTGGATGTAGCCAAATTGACGCATAACCCTCTCTGGTCTGTATCTAACAACAACAGGTCCCCAGCGGAGTTGTCCCGAGAAGCACGAAATCGGATGAAAGTCCTGCACAGGTCGATACTCTGAATATGGCATCTGGCAAACATCTAGGATCCTCAGATGATCCAGGCACTGCCTGTACGTCGCTGTAGATACCTTCTTCACAGTCCTCTTTGTCGCAATCCACCGACACGCATGTGGTGACACCTTGTCGTAGTCTAGATCAGCATTGCACTCCCCAACTGACGGAAAGTGCTCGTATATCAAACACTACAAGGTTTACACGAAAATCATACATGTTAACTAAATATACACTTATTGTCATCATATGACACCCATGGATGGACAGGGTGTGCAGGAATGCACTGGATGTAGCCAAATTGACGCATAACCCTCTCTGGTCTGTATCTAACAACAACAGGTCCCCAGCGGAGTTGTCCCGAGAAGCACGAAATCGGATAAAAGTCCTGCACAGGTCGGTACTCTGAATATGGCAGACATCTAGGATCCTCAGATGATCCAGGCGCTGCCTGTACGTCGCTGTAGATACCTTCTTCACAGTCCTCTTTGTCGCAATCCACTGACACGCATGTGGTGACACCTCGTCGTAGTCTAGATCAGCATTGCACTCCCCAACTGACGGAAAGTGCTCGTATATCAAACACTACAAGGTTTACACGAAAATCATACATGTTAACTAAACATACACTTATTAAAACATTGTTGTAATTAAATTATGAAATATATGTTAATTACCTGTAACAAGGTGATGTAACCAGCAAGCTGTCAACTGGTGCTAAGACTGGCATCATTAAGCTGATGGTACATATGGACGAGCCCAGCAGCTCCCCATGCATACAGCCCAGCAAGAGTGAGGTCACGCAGGGCCTGTAAGTGTACGACATGAACATGGGTTGCACTCTTATTAACAAAGAGAGTGCAACCCAAAAGATGCAGAAGATAAGCACGAGCGGTAGTTGTCCAGTGCTGCGTCTGACATCTGCGCTAGTATATGTCTCGCAGCCACTGCAAGCGTACGTATGGTCCACCACATTGGCCTGTCTCGGCCATGGCCACCTCTGGTGAGACCATCAGTAACTCAATCAAGAGCAACACCGCCTCGTCGCTGTACAGAGGCTGGAAGTCATGCAGTGCGCCAACGATTGGCAAATGAAGAAGAGTCGCGACGTCGTCCAACGTGATCGAAATCTCCGCCACAGGAAGGTGGAAACTAGAAGTCTTTCGGTGCCACCTCTTGACAAAGGAGGATATAAGTCCCCGATTGCCAGTGTCAATAGAACACGTGATCAAAGGACTTAATCCTGTCCCAGCAACCATGTCCTCAATTGCAGGAATAGGCCTGCCTAAGTTATGCACCTTCCTCCCATGGGAGGATAACTTCAACTCAAGACATTCCTGAATTGAAGTACAAAGGAACACAGTTTGTTCAAAAAACATTAATCAGTAACCAATAAATAAAAAAATAAAAGTTAACTAACTTTAATATTATAAATACTTGTCCAGACCATACGCTAGCCACAACATGGTCAGCATGCTCTGTAAGCACTAATGGGTCCCTGGGTCCACCAGGAAATCCCTCAGGCTCGTCCCCAATATCCTCTGCACCGGTATCTTGTGTAGAAGCAAATGACTTTGATGTTTTGATGATGATCATGATGAATTGATGCAAATGATGCAAATGCGCTTTTCAAGTTTAAATTCAAGACAATGATTCAAGAATACAAGCCATAAGATAATCACTAGTAATTTTAGGAAGGGAATTCCTAATTGATATAGCAAAAGGTTTGGCCAAGTAATTTAAGTTAAAAGGTGTTTTTCAAGAGATTTACTCTCTGGTAATCGATTACCAGAGGATGTAATCGATTACCAGTGGCCAAAAATGATTTACAACAGCTACTAAATATTTGAATTCAAATTTTAGACTGTGTAATCGATTACACCATATTGGTAATCGATTACCAGCAGTTAATAAACGTTCTAATTCAAATTTTAAAAGCTGTAATCGATTACACAAATACTGTAATCGATTACCAGAGAAGATTTTCAGAAAGTTATTTCTAAGAGTCACATCTTCTCAAATGATTTTTACATGACCACCAAAGGTCTATATATATGTGACTTGAAACACGAATTTGCTCAGAGTTTTTCAGAACAACAAGTGTTTATTCTCTCAAAGAGCAAAAACATTTTATCCTCATAAGAATTCCTTGGCCAATACACTTGCAATTCAATAAGGAATCATTTGAGTGCTCAGATTATAAAATCTATCTCTTTCAAGAGAGATTCATTCTTCTCTTTTTTCTAACTCTCTAAGGGATTAAGAGATGGAGGGTCTCTTGTTGTAAAAGAATTCTGAACACAAAGGAAGGATTGTCCTTGTGTGTTCAGAACTTGTAAAAGGATTTTACAAGATAGTGGAACTCTCAAGTGGGTTGCTTGGGGACTGGACGTAGGCACAAGGGTGTGGCCGAACCAGTATAAATCTGAGTTTGCACTTTCTCTTCCCTTAAACTCTTTTATTTATTATTGTTTTATATTTATATTCAGATTGTTCTATTTGGATCATTATTTAAGAGTTCATTGTTAAGGGAATTTGTAACTTGAATAGAATTTTAATTGGGGAAATAGTTTGTAATATATTAATTCAACCCCCCTTCTTAAGATATCTGAGGCCACTTGTCAAACAAGTGGTGTCAGAGCTTCATTCTTGTATAAAGTTTAGAAGCTTCAAGAAAAATGGCCTCACCAAACTTCTTATTTCCAGAAGGAAATTCAATCAATAGACCTCCAATCTTTAATGGAGAGGGTTACCACTACTGGAAAACCCGAATGCAAATTTTTATTGAGGCTATAGACTTAAATATTTGGGAATCCATAGAAATAGGGCCTTATATACCCACCACAGTAGAAAGAATTACAATAGATGGAAGCACATCAAGTGAAAGCATAACAATAGAAAAACCTAGAGATAGATGGTCTGAAGAGGATAGAAGACGAGTACAATACAATTTAAAAGCCAAAAACATAATTACATCTGCCCTGGGAATGGATGAATATTTCAGGGTTTCAAATTGTAAGAGTGCTAAGGAAATGTGGGACACTCTACAATTAACACATGAAGGAACAACAAATGTTAAAAGATCTAGGATAAACACATTAACTCATGAATATGAACTATTTAGGATGAATGCAAATGAAAGCATTCAAGACATGCAAAAGAGGTTTACACATATAGTAAATCATCTTGCAGCCTTAGGGAAAGAGTTTCAAAATGAAGATCTCATAAACAAAGTGTTAAGATGTTTAAGCAGAGAATGACAACCTAAAGTAACAGCCATTACTGAATCAAGAGATTTATCTAACATGACTCTTGCTACTCTATTTGGAAAGTTACAGGAACACGAAATGGACTTATTGAGATTAAGTCAACATGAAGAAAATGACAAGAAAAAGAAGGGAATTGCTCTTAAAGCCTCATCTTCAATCCAAGAAGAAAGTGATAAGGAAATTGATCTAGATGAAGATGATGATCTTAGCCTTTTTGTAAAAAGGTTCAACAAGTTTCTTAAAGTAAGAGGAAATCAGAGGCGACCCAATTTTAAATCTAAAAGAAAGATAGAAACTTCATCCTCTACTCTAAAATGCTTTGAATGCAATCAACCCGGACATCTGAGGGTTGATTGTCCTATCTTCAAGAAAAAGATGGAGAAGTCTGAAAAGAAAAATTTTAGTGAAAAGAAATTGAAGAAAGCATACATCACATGGGATGACAATGATATGGAATCTTCTGAAGATTCAAAAAATGAAGAGATAAACCTCTGTCTAATGGCTAAAAGTTATGAAAGTGATGAAGAGGTAACATCTTCAAATAACTTATCCATTTCTTTTGATGAATTACAAGATGCATTTGCTGATTTGCATAAAGAGTCAATTAAACTTGCAAAGTTAGTTTCATCTTCTAAGAAAACAATTTCAGATTTAGAAAATGAAATTTCAAAATTAAACAAAGAATTAGATCATCTTAGAACTGAAGTCTCAATTTCTAAATCAAATGAAAAAGTTCATATCTCTACTATTTCTGACAAGAAAATATCTAATTCTTGTAGTTGTTGTGAAAAATATGAAAAAGAAATTAAAGAGTTGAAAAACTCACTTGCAAAATTTTCTTATAGTAAAAATAATTTAGATGTCATATTAGGAAAACAAAGATGTGTCTCTAATAAGGCTAGAATAGGATATAAATATGAAAAACCACAAAAATTTCATAAAAACTTCTTTACTTCAACACAAAGATATAATTCTAGTTCTATCACTTGTTTTTACTGTGGAAGAGAAGGGCATGGCATATCTACTTGCTACTTTAAGAAAAACTACAACAACATTAAAATGATATGGGTCCCAAAAGGATCTTCAGTTTTCACTAACAAACAAGGACCCAATAAAGTTTGGGTACCTAAGTCAAAAACTTGATTATATAGGTATCTTTGAGGAAGGAGTGGTACATAGATAGCGGATGTTCAAAACATATGACTAGAGATGCATCAAAGTTTACACATATCTCTCCCAAGAAAAGCGGGCATGTAACTTATGGTGACAACAACAAAGGTAGAATCCTTGGAGTTGGTAAAATAGGTACAAATTCTTCAAACTCCATTGAAAATGTTCTACTTGTTGAAGGTCTTAAGCACAGCCTGCTTAGTGTTAGTCAATTATGTGACAAAGGCTATCTAGTATCATTTGATTCTCAAAAATGTCTTATAGAACATAAGCATGATATTAATATAAAGCATGTAGGACATAGAGTCAACAACGTATACATGATAGACTTAAGCCTAAAACTAGATAAAAATCATTGTTTTCTTAGCAAAGATGATGATCCATGGTTATGGCATAAAAGAATTGCTCACATAAACATGGATCACTTAAACAAATTAATTTCAAAAGATTTAGTAGTTGGATTGCCTAAATTGAAATTTGAAAAAGATAAACTATGTGATGCATGTCAAAAGGGTAAACAAACTAGAGTCTCATTCAAACCTAAAAATATTGTTTCAACCACTCAACCCTTACAATTATTGCATATGGATTTATTTGGTCCATCTAGAACCATGAGTTTTGGAGGAAATTACTATGCTCTTGTTATAGTTGATGATTTCTCTAGATATACTTGGACATTATTCATTACTCATAAAAGTGATGCATTCCAAGCATTTAGAAAACTTGCTAAAGTTATACAAAACAAGAAAAATCTTAAGATTGCATCCATTAGAAGTGATCATGGGGGTGAATTTGAAAACAAAGATTTTGAATTATTTTGTGAAGAACATGGTATTGAACACAATTTTTCTGCACCTAGAACCCCTCAACAAAATGGAGTTGTTGAGAAGAAAAATAGGTCATTGGAAGAAATTGCTAGAACTTTATTAAATGATACTTTTCTTCCAAAATATTTTTGGGCTGAAGCTGTCAATACTGCATGTTACATCATGAATAGGGCCTTAATAATACCCATTTTAAAGAAAACCCCATATGAGTTATATAATGGTAGAAAACCCAACATTTCACATCTACATGTTTTTGGTTGCAAATGTTTTGTACTTAATAATGGTAAAGATAATCTAGGAAAATTTGATGCAAAATTTGATGAAGGCATCTTTCTTGGATATTCATTGCAAAGCAAAGCATATAGAATATATAACAAAAGAACTATGAATATTGAGGAATCCATTCATGTTACTTTTGATGAATCTAATGCTATCTTGTCAAGAAAGAATATGCTAGATGATATTGCAGAATCGTTAGAACAAATTCATATTCATGGACAAGATTCTAAAGGAAAAGGGAAAGGAAGCAATGAAGATCCTCCAGAAGAAGCCAAATCAAATAATGAACTTCCAAAAGAATGGAAAGCTTCAAAAGATCATCCTCTTGACAGCATTATTGGTGATATCTCAAAAGGGGTAACAACTAGACATTCTCTTAAAGAATTATGCAATAATATGGCTTTTGTATCTATGATTGAACCTAAAAATATAAAAGAAGCCATAATAGATGATAATTGGATAATTTCCATGCAAGAAGAACTGAATCAATTTGAAAGAAACAATGTGTGGGAACTTGTAGAGAAACCTAAAAATTATCCCATCATAGGAACAAAATGGGTATTTAGAAATAAGTTAGATGAACATGGAATAATCATTAGAAATAAGGCTAGATTAGTTGCAAAAGGATATAATCAAGAAGAAGGTATAGATTATGAAGAAACATATGCTCCAGTTGCTAGATTAGAAGCCATTAGAATGCTCTTAGCATATGCATCCATAATGAATTTTAAGCTTTATCAAATGGATGTTAAAAGTGCTTTTCTAAATGGCTTAATTCAAGAAGAAGTATATCTTGAACAACCACCAGGTTTTGAAATATTGGATAAGCCAAATCATGTCTATAAATTGAAAAAGGCTTTATATGGCTTGAAACAAGCCCCTAGGGCTTCGTACGAGCGTCTAAGTAAGTTCCTTATAGAAAAGGACTTTTCTAGAGGAAAAGTGGATACTACTCTTTTTATAAAGATAAAATCACATGATATTTTATTAGTTCAATTTTATGTTGATGACATTATTTTTGGATCCACTAATGAATTATTGTGCAAGGAATTCTCCCATGACATGCAAAGTGAGTTTGAAATGTCAATGATGGGAGAACTTAACTTCTTTCTTGGATTGAAAATTAAACAAACTAAGGATGGTATCTTTGTCAATCAATCCAAGTATTGCAAAGAGTTAATCCACAAATTCGACATGGAAAATGCTAAGCACATGGCTACACCAATGAACATTGCTTGCTATCTAGATAAAGATGAAACCGGTAAGTCAATAGATGTTAAGAAATATCGATGTATGATCGGATCACTTCTTTATTTATCTGCTAGCAGACCTGATATAATGGTTAGTGTGTGTATGTGTGCTAGATTTCAATCAAATCCTAAACAATCACATCTTAGTGTTGTTAAAAGAATCATAAGATATTTAGTAGGCACTATGAACATAGGTTTATGGTATCCTAGAAATTCCACATGCACCTTAATTGGATATTCTGATTCAAACTTTGTCGGTTCTAAAACAGATAGAAAGAGCACAAGTGGAACTTGTCAGTTCATTGGTTCTGCTCTAGTTTCTTGGCATAGTAAGAAACAAAATAGTGTTGCTTTATCCACTGCAGAAGTGGAATATATTTCTGCCGGCAGTTGTTGTGCACAAATCTTATGGATGAAGCAACAAATTTCTGATTATGGAATTCTTCTTGACCATATACCTATTAGATGTGATAATACAAGTGCAATTAATCTCTCCAAGAATCCAGTTCAACACTCTAGAACTAAACATATAGAAATTAGGCACCATTTTCTAAGAGATCATGTTCTAAAGGGAGATTGTGTATTAGAGTTTGTTGATACTAAGAATCAACTTGCTGATATCTTCACAAAACCTCTCTCCAAAGAAACATTCTTCTCTATTAGAAGTGAATTAGGCCTCTTAGATGTTAGTGATTTAGATAAATAAGGATTGATTGATTAATTTATTCTTATGATTGATTGTTTATGTTAAGTATGTTACTTTGATTGATTTTGTTTAAATTCTTGTTATTATGATAGGATTTATGAATTCCTGTGTGTTTGATGTTTGAATGATTGAATTAAGTGCATTAGTAGTGATAATTAATTAGATGTATTTTGCATAGACATAGGTAATTTTTTGAGAAACTAGCCTAGTTTATGCTCTGGTAATCGATTACCATCCAGTGTAATCGATTACACAAGAACAGGCAACCTGTAATCGATTACAACATCCTGTAATAGATTATTACTCCTGTAATCGATTACCAAGCCTTGTAATCGATTACAACTCGTCCTCGTCTATAAATACCTACGAAACCAGTGTTGCTGCGCAGCCAAAGCTTCTCCTCGTGCCTCCTCCATCCCTAAATCTTCAAACCTTCATATCTTCTTCAAATCTTCACCAAAACACGTCTCGTAAAGCCCAATCTTCCTCTTTTTTCACTCCTCTTTCACTTCCACCGATTGAAATTCACTAAAACTTCATCAAATGGCAGAACCATCGATGAAGAGAAAGGGATCATCCTCCACCGCCGCTGCTGCTGCCCATCGCCACCACGGACCATCCGAAGCACCCACAGCACCTATTCATCCCTCTTTGTCATCTCCAAGATCATCCACTTTGTTTTCATCTGATGATCATCGTCTACGATACCTTTCTCAATTTTCTTCTAGGATCATCTTAGACCCTAAGTACCTAGACGTAGATTTCTTTAATGATGAAACGTTTGATTGCTATCAAGTGTTTCAAAATTCTGGCTTGGTTGATTTCATGTCTTTAAAATTGCCACATTATCCTGAACTTGTCAAGGTCTTCTACTGCAATTTAAAAATTCAGGATGGCATTATTTCTTCTGAGGCGCATGGTATTCCTATGATCATTGCTCAATCATTGTTCTTTTCTTTAACTCATTTACCCAGTCAAGGTGCACCTTTTGAGGGCACCATTGTTGATGACTCGAAATTTGATTATTCTAGTCATGATGCTCGTCGTATGGTCTGCAATGACCAGGCTGAAATGACCGGTAGATTGCTGGTCGGGTCATTGACATTTGATAATCGCATCATGCACTATATAATTGTTAGAATTTTGCTTCCCCGGTCTTCAAATTTGGCACAAGCCTCTGAGGAGGATTTGATTCTGATGTGGGCTTTCCTTACTGGTCATCAGATCGACTGGGCTCACTTGGTTCGGTACCGAATGCATATGGCATTACAGGCCAATGCACCTCTCCCTTACCCTCAATTGATAACTTTGTTTCTGCGTCATTTTCAAATTCCGCTTGATGATGAACCATTTGTTCAAGTCAAGCGTTCCTTTGCAATTGGTGCTGGTGCAATGACTTCCTTTGGATACCGTAAGGATCGGAATGGTCAATGGCTGAAGAAAGACGCACTCCCTCTTCAAGATGAGCGTACTCCTTCTCTTCCTCCTCAGCGAGATGATTCAGCCCTCATGACTGAAGTTCTTTCTGAGTTACGGGGTCTTCGTTCTTATGTTGGTGAACGTTTCGACTCACTGGATACTCGTTTTGCCGGAATGGATATTCGCCTCACACAGCTTGAAGAAGATGTGGGTTACATTTGTCAGAGTTTCGATCTTCCACCACCACCTCCACCTTCTTAGAATTTAGTTTATAATTCTGTTTTTTATAAGCCGTGTATTTTGGCTATGCTATTTAGATTATTATTTTCAGTACCTTATTTATCTTTTAGTATTTGGATTTTAGACTTTTATGCTTTGATACTATGTGTTTTTGATTTTTGCACTGATTGGATTCTATTTTGGTTAAGTCTTAGTTATGATTTTGGTTGGTTATGAATTATAATTTATAATTGATCTTTATCCACTTCATTATTATATCTGTTTTGATTCCCACGTACTTTGACCTTTTGATGTTGTCAAAGGGGGAGAAAAATGGGGTGTAAAGAAGCTTAGAAAAAGCTTAGAAATCAAGTGATCATCAATTCCAAAACATAGGGGGAGTGAACGCCAATTTTATACATATACATTGCTTGCTTGTATCTTGATTTCAGGACTTATATTGTCATCATCAAAAAGGGGGAGATTGTAGAAGCAAATGACTTTGATGTTTTGATGATGATCATGATGATTTGATGCAAATGATGCAAATGCGCTTTTCAAGTTTAAATTCAAGACAATGATTCAAGAATACAAGCCACCACATCAAGATGATCACTAGTAATTTTAGGAAGGGAATTCCTAATTGATATAGCAAAAGGTTTGGCCAAGTAATTTAAGTTAAAAAGTGTTTTTCAATAGATTTACTCTCTGGTAATCGATTACCAGATGATGTAATTGATTACCAGTGGCCAAAAATGATTTACAACAGCTACTAAATATTTGAATTCAAATTTTAGACTGTGTAATCGATTACACCATATTGGTAATCAATTACCAGCAATTAATAAACGTTCTAATTCAAATTTAAAAAGCTGTAATCGATTACACAAATACTGTAATCGATTACCAGAGAATATTTTCAGAAAGTTATTTCTAAGAGTCACATCTTCTCAAATGATTTTTACATGACCACCAAAGGTCTATATATATGTGACTTGAAACACGAATTTGCTCAGAGTTTTTCAGAACAACAAGTGTTTATTCTCTCAAAGAGCAAAAACATTTTATCCTCATAAGAATTCCTTGGCCAATACACTTGCAATTCAATAAGGAATCATTTGAGTGCTCAGATTGTAAAATCTATCTCTTTCAAGAGAGATTCATTCTTCTCTTCTTTCTAACTCTCTAAGGGATTAAGAGACGGAGGGTCTCTTGTTGTAAAAGAATTCTGAACACAAAGGAAGGATTGTCCTTGTGTGTTCAGAACTTGTAAAAGGATTTTACAAGATAGTGGAACTCTCAAGCGGGTTGCTTGTGGACTGGACGTAGGCACAAGGGTGTGGCCGAACCAGTATAAATCCGAGTTTGCACTTTCTCTTCCCTTAAACTCTTTTATTTATTATTGTTTTATATTTATATTCATATTGTTCTATTTGAATCATTATTTAAGAGTTCATTGTTAAGGGAATTTGTAACTTGAATAGAAAGTGAAATAGAATTTTAATTGGGGAAATAGTTTGTAATATCTTAATTCAACCCCCCTTCTTAAGATATCTGAGGCCACTTGTCTAACATCTTGTGTGTCAGTCTCTGCACCGATGTCCTGTGCGGCAGCATCTACCATGGGCTCATCCCCAACTACAGCAGCCTCTGCCTCTAGTACTGCAGGTGAGTTTGCAGGAGAGCCCGCAGGTACCACAGGCATATCATCGTCAACAATGACTAGTACCCGTCGCTTATGTGCCGATGCGGTCGGCCTTCAGCACTGGGGAGCACCGTCAGTATTATCACCATCCCCTCCTCTCCCCAGACCTCTGGCAACAACCCTACCTAACGCACGACCTAATCTTCTAGTCTTAATCATGATCTACAAATGTCTACCACAAATTCCATCACTAAACCACACAAAGGCTATAGAGTTAACATATATGTAATACTAAGTAGCCTAGCAGGTTATTCTATACTCCAATTCACATTGTTGTTGTATTGATTAGAGTTTTAATACATCTACCAATAGTGGAATAAATCATAAACCTTGCACCTAAGAGATCTTTACACAACTTCATAAGTATTATTATCGATCAACATCATTACAAATAAGGATGTAACAAAAATATTTGCTTATTTGCAATATTTGATAATGTTTTCAGTTTCAATATGTGATTTGCTATAATGTTTACACATCTATCATGTGATTTCTCACATGATGCCTTAATTTTTGTGACATTGTCTTGGTCCAAATGTCCAATGTTTATGATTCATTCTCTCTGTTGTAGATTGGTTTAACATTAAAGAAGTTATTTGAAGAGGGTGTAGTCAAGAGAGAAGATTTATGGATTACCTCTAAACTCTGATTTTATTTTAGTTCCAAATTAATTATCTTCCTTCTTAAAATTAAAGTGATGGTAGTAGAATCATGCATTAAGTTAGTCTTTAATATCTAAAACTAAAGGGTTCTCTATACCTGAAGTTAAGATGATGGACAAGTGTACAGATCATGCTCCAGAAGATGTACCAGAAGCTCTGGACAGATCATGTGGGACACTCTACAAGTTACACATGAGGGAACAACTGATGTCAAAAGATCTAGGATAAATACTTTAACTCATGAGTATGAATTATTTAGGATGAAGACAAATGAAAGTATACAAGATATGCAGAAAAGATTCACACATATAGTTAATCATCTTGCATCATTAGGAAGAACTTTTCAAAACGAGGATCTCATAAATAAAGTGTTAAGATGTTTAAGTAGAGAATGACAACCAAAGGTAATAGCCATCACAGAATCTAGAGATTTGTCTATTATGTCTCTTGCTACTCTATTTGTAAAATTACAGGAACATGAGATGGAGTTGCAAAGACTAAATAACATGAAGAAAATGATAAGAAGAAGAAGGGAATTGCTCTTAAAGCCTCATCTTCAATCCAAGAGGAAAGTGACATAGAAGATTCAATTGACTTAGATGAAGATGAAGATCTTAGCCTCTATGTCAAAAGATTCAACAAATTTATTAGAATGAGAGGAAATCAAAGAAGACAAAACTTCAAACCTAAAAGAAGGACTGAAGAGTCATCTCAAATCCCAAAATGCTTTGAGTGCAATCAACCTGAACATCTTAGGGCTGATTGTCCAGTCTTTAAGAAAAAGATTGAGAAGTCTGAAAAGAAGACTATTGGAGATAAGAAGGCAAAGAAGGCCTATATCACATGGGATGATAACGACTTAGAATCGTCTGATGATTCTGAAAAAGAAATGGTTAATCTATGTCTAATGGGCAAAAATTATGAAAGCGACGAAGAGGTAACATCTTCTAACAAATCTATTTCTTTTGATGAGTTACAAGATGCATTTGCTGAATTACATAGTGAATCAATTAAACTAGCAAAACTTGTCTCTTCATCTAAGAAAACAATTTCAGATTTAGAGAAAGAAATTTTAAAATTAAACAAAGAAATAGATATTCTTAAAACTGAAGTTTCAATCTATAAGTCTAGTGATAAAGTTCATGTTTTTACTATGACTAATGAAAAAGTAAATTCATGTAAATGTTGTAGCAAATATGTAGAAGAAATTAAAAATTTGAAAAACTCACTTGCAAAATTTTCTATTGGCAAGAATAACCTAGATGATTAGGAAATCAAAGATGTATTTTTGATAAAGCAAGAATTGGATACAAACCAGAAAAACAACAAAAGTTTTACAAAAGTTTCTTTTCTTTCTCACAAAAATACAATTCTCCTTTTTATTACATGTTTTTATTGTGGAAGAAAAGGGCATGGCACATCTACATGTTATTTTAAGAAAAATTGCAACAATATCAAAATGATATGGGTCCCAAAAGGATCTTTAGTTCAATACTAACACACAAGGACCCAATAAAGTTTGGGTACCTAAGTCACAAACTTGATTATGTAGGTATCTTTGAAGAAGAAATGGTACATAGATAACGATTGTTCAAAGCATATGACGGGAGATTCATCAAAGTTCACACATATCTCTCCCAAGAAAAGTGGGCATGTTACTTATGGTGATAACAACAAAGGTAGAATTCTTGGAGTTGGAAAAATAGGTATGAATTCTTCAAACTCCATTGAAAATGTTCTACTTGTTGAAGGCCTTAAGCACAACTTGCTTAGTGTTAATCAATTATGTGATAAGGGCTATCTAGTATCATTTGAGTCTCAAAAATGTCTTATTGAACATAAACATGATACAAATATAAAGCATATAGGGTATAGAGTTAACAATGTTTATATGATAGATTTAAGCCAAAAACTAGATAATAATAAATGTTTTCTTAGCAAAGATGATGATCCATGGCTATGGCATAAACGTATTGCTCACATAAACATGGAACATTAAAATAAATTGATTTCAAAAGATTTAGTTGTTGGTTTGCCAAAACTAAAATTTGAAAAAGATAGACTATGTGATGCATGTCAAAAAGGAAAACAAACTAGAGTTTCATTCAAATCCAAAAACATTGTTTCAACTACTCAACCTTTACAATTACTACACATGGATTTGTTTGGCCCTTCTAGAATTATGAGTCTTGGAGGAAGTTATTATGCCCTTGTTATAGTTGATGACTATTCTAGATACACTTGGACACTATTTATCACTCATAAGAATGATGCATTTCAAACATTTAGGAAACTTGCAAAAATGATTCAAAACAAGAAAAATCTGAAAATTATATCTATTAGGAGTGATCATGGGGGTGAATTTGAAAATAAAGAATTTGAATTATTTTGTGATAAACATGGCATTGAACATAACTTTTCTGCACCTAGAACCCCTCAACAAAATGGAGTTGTTGAAAGGAAAAATAGATCTTTGGAAGAAATTGCTAGAACCTTATTAAATGACACTCCTCTTTCAAAAAATTTTTGGGCTGAAGCCGTTAATATTGCATGCTATATCATGAATAGGGCTTTAATAAGACCCATTTTAAAGAAAACTCCATATGAATTGTTTCATGGTAGAAAACCTACATTTCACACCTTCATGTTTTTGGTTGCAAATGCTTTGTATTAAACAATGGAAAAGAAAACTTAGGAAAGTTTGATGCTAAGTTAGATGAAGGAATTTTCCTTGGTTATTCCTTGCATAGTAAAGCTTATAGAATATATAATAAGAGAACTATGACTATTGAAGAATCTATTCATGATTCCTTTGATGAGTCTAATGTTATTCCTCCAAGAAAGGAAATTCTAGATGATATTGCAGAATCTTTAGAAAAAATGCATATTTATGGACAAGATTCTAAAGGAAAAGGGAAAGGAAGCAATGAAGATCCTCCAGAAGAAGCCATATCAAATTATGAACTTCCAAGAGAATGGAAAGCTTCAAGAGATCATCCCCTTGACAACATTATTGGTGATATCTCAAAAGGGGTAACAACTAGACATTCTCTTAAAGATTTATGCAATAATATGGCTTTTGTGTCTATGGTTGAACCTAAAAATATAAATGAAGCCATAATAGATGATCATTGGATAGTTGCTATGCAAGAAGAACTAAATCAGTTTGAAAGAAACAATGTGTGGGAACTAGTAGAAAAACCTGAAAACTACCCCATCATAGGAACAAAATGGGTATTTAGGAATAAGTTAGATGAACATGGCATAATCATTAGGAATAAGGCTAGATTAGTTGCAAAAGGACACAATCAAGAAGAAGGTATAGATTATGAAGAAACATATGCTCCAGTTGCAAGATTAGAAGCCATTAGAATGCTCTTAGCTTATGCATCCATAATGAATTTTAAGGTTTATCAAATGGATGTTAAAAGTGCTTTTCTAAATGGCTTAATTCAAGAAGAAGTATATGTTGAACAACCCCCAGGTTTTGAAATGTCAGATAAGCCAAATCATGTTTATAGATTGAAAAAGGCTTTATATGATTTGAAACAAGCCCCTAGGGCATGGTATGAACGTCTAAGAAAATTTCTTTTAGAGAAAGATTTTTCTAGAGGAAAAGTGGATACCACACTATTCATAAAGAGAAAGTATAATGCTATTCTGTTGGTTCAAATATATGTTGATGATATAATCTTTGGATCCACTAATGATTCATTGTGCAAGGAGTTCTCTCTTGATATGCAAAGCAAATTTGAGATGTCAATGATGGGAGAACTAAATTACTTCCTGGGGTTACAAATCAAGCAAACTAAAGAAGGTATATTTGTCAACCAAGCTAAATACTGCAAAGAATTGATCAAAAGATTTGATATGGAAAGTGCAAGGCACATGGCTACACCTATGAGTACTGGTTGTTATTTAGATAAAGATGAATCCAGTCAGTCTATAGACATGAAAGAATATCGAGGTATGATTGGATCTCTTCTCTATTTATCTGCTAGTAGACCATATATCATGTTTAGTGTATGCATGTGTGCTTGGTTCCAATCCAACCCCAAACAATCACATTTGAGTGCAGTAAAAAGGATCATAAGATACCTAGTAGGAACAATCAATTTAGGATTATGGTATCCTAAAAACTCAACATGTAACTTAATAGGATACTCTGATTCTGACTTTTCCGGATCCAAAACTGATAGAAAGAGCACAAGTGGGACATGTCAATTTATTGAATCTGCTCTTGTATCATGGCATAGTAAGAAACAAAATAGTGTTGCTTTATCTACTACTGAAGTGGAATATATTTCTGTTGGCAGCTGTTGTGCCCAAATTTTATGGATGAAGCAACAACTATCTAACTATGGAATCTTTCTTGATCATATTCCAATTAGGTGTGACAATACCAGTGCAATCAATCTATCCAAAAATCCAGTTCAACATTCTAGAACCAAACATATAGAAATTAGGCATCATTTCCTAAGAGATCATGTTTTGAAGGGAGATTGTGTGTTAGAGTTTGTTGATACAAAGAATCAGCTTGCTGATATTTTCACAAAACCTCTCCTCAAAGAAACATTCTTTGCCATTAGAAGAGAATTAGGTCTCTTAGATATTAGTGATTTGGATAACTAAGGATTGATTGGTTGATGGAAATATTAATATTTCATGATTGATTTATTTTTTATTCTATGATGTTGATTATGTTTGATTGGTGTGTGTTGATTGTGTGATTAATACTTGTTTGATTGAAATAAATAAGTATTAGTATTGATAATTGATATAGATAGATATTTTTAGCACAAAAATAGATATTCTTTGATGAAACAACCTAGATATTGTTCTGGTAATCGATTACCATCACATGTAATCGATTACACAAGAATAGATAGCCTGTAATCAATTACAGCAGCCTGTAATCGATTACATAATGTCATCTTCTATAAATACTCACGTAAACCAGTCACGCTGCGCAGCCAAACCCCTCTCGACATGTCTCTTCTTCCCTAATCTTCAAACCCTCATATCTCCCTCAATTCTTAACCAAATCACGTCCCACAAAGCCCAATCTTCATCATTCTCACTCCTCTTTCAACTCCATCGATTGAAATTCACTAAAACTCCATCAAATGGCAGAATCGTCGAAGAAGGGAAAGGGAACGTCCTCCACCACCACTGCTACTGGCCATCGCCGCCATGGACCATCTGAAGCACCCACAACACCAATTCATCCTTCCTTATCATCTCCACGATCATCTACTCTATTTTCTTTAGATGATCAACGTCTACGGTACAATTCTCAATTTTCTTCTAGGATCATTCTAGACCCTAAGTACCTAGACACAGATTTCTTTAATGATGAGACATTTGACTGTTATCAAGTATTTCAAAACTCTGGATTGGTTGATTTTATGTCCTTAAAATTGCCTTACTATCCTGAACTTATTAAAGTCTTTTACAACAATTTAAAAATTCAGGATGGTATTATTTCTTCTGAGGTGCATGGTATTTCTATGATCATTGATCAATCTCTGTTCTTTTCATTGACTAAATTACCCAGTCAAGGTGCAACGTTTGAGGGCACCATTGTTGATGACTGGAAATTCGACTATTCTAGTCATGATGCTCACCGTATGGTTTGTAATGACCAGGCTGAAATGAACGATAGATTGCTGGCTGGATCATTAACCTTTGATTGTCACATCATGCACTATATTATCATTAGAATTTTGCTTCCTCGTTCTTCTAATTTGGCTCAAGCCTCTGAGGAGGACTTGATTTTGATGTGGGCTTTCCTTACCGGTCGTCAGATCGACTGGGCTCACTTGGTTAGGTACCGAATGCATAAGGCATTACGGGCCAATGCACCTCTTCCATATCCTCAATTGGTCACCCTTTTTCTCCGTCATTTTCAAATTCCTCTTGATGATGAACCTTTTGTTCAAATCAAGCGATCCTTTGCTATAGGTGCTAGTGCAGTCACTTCATTTGGTTGTCGTAAGGATCGTAATGGTCAATGGCTGAAGAAGGACGCACTACCTCCACAAGAAGAGCGTACTCCCTCTCCTCCTCCTTAGTGAGATGATTCCTCAGCCCTTATGACTGAAGTTCTTTCAGAGTTACGGGGCCTTTGCACCTATGTTGGTGAACGATTCGATTCCTTGGATGGTCGCTTTGAAGGCATGGATACCCGCATCACCCAGCTTGAAGAGGATGTGACTTATCTTCGTCGGTGCTTCGACCTTCCACCACCGTCTTAGTTTTTAGAATATTATTATCTTTTATTATAAGCCGTGTATTTGGCTATGCTTTTTACATTATCATTTTCTGAACTTTCGTTATCTTTCGATAATTGGCACTTAGTCTTTTATGCTTGGATTATATTTGGTTTTGACTTATTTATGCTTGGATTATATTTGGTTTTAACTTATGGATGATTGGATTATATTTGGTTGTGACTTCTGATTGATTATGTGAACTTTAGTTATATCATCTTGTGTTGATTGCCACGCACTTTGGCTTTTTGATGTTGCCAAAGGGGGAGAGAAATGGGGTGGTATAGAAGCTTAGAAATCAAGTGATTAAGTTATTAAGTGGTGATTAAGTAATCATCAATTCCAAAACATAGGGGGAGTATGAAATGAGTGAACGCAACATTATATCTTGCATATACATTGCTTGTATCTTGATTTTAGGAATTAAATTGCCATCATAAAAAACAGGGTGATTGTAGAAGCAAAGACTTTGCCTTTGATGTTTTGACGATGCCATATGATCATGATGTTTTGATGCCTTATGAAAATGCGCTTCTCAAGTTTAATTCAAGACAAAAATCCAAGAATACAAGATACAACATCAAGAAGATCTCTAGTGTTTTAGGAAGGGAATTCCAAATTGAAACAACAAAAGGTTTGGCTAAGAAATTTAAGCTAAAATGTCTTTTTCAAAAGATTTACTCTCTAGTAATCGATTACCAGTGGCCAAAATGATTTATAACAGTTATTAGAAATTTGAATTCAAATTTTACACTGTGTAATCGATTACACATGGAAGGTAATCGATTACCAGCAGTTACTGAACGTTTTGATTCAAATTTTAAAGCCTGTAATCGATTACACAAGTCTTGTAATCAAATACCAGAGGAGATTTTCAGAAAATTATTTCCAAGGGTCACATCTGTTCAAATGGTTTTTACATGACCATCAGAGGTCTATTTATATGTGACTTGGAACACGAATTTGCTTAGAGTTTTTCAGAACAAAAGGTCTTATCCTCTCAAAAAGCAAAATCATCTTATCCTCTTAAGAATTCCTTGGCCAATACACTTGCAATTCAATAAGGAATTATTTGAGTGCTCAATTGTTCAATCTATCTCTTTTAAGAGAGATTTCTTCTTCTCTTCATTCTATTTCTCAAAAGGGATTAAGAGACCGAGGGTCTCTTGTTGTAAAGAAATCTGAACACAAAGGAAGGGTTGTCCTTGTGTGGTTCAAAACTTGTAAAGGGATTTTGCAAGATAGTGGAACTCTCAAGCGGGTTGCTTGGGGACTGGACGTAGGCACAAGGGTGTGGTCGAACCAGTATAAATCTGAGTTTGCATTTTCTCTTCCCTTAAACTCCTTTATTGTTTATTGCTTATTGTTTCTATTTAGCAAGATTAATTTTCATTATTATTTAGGAGTTCATTTTTAAAAGGAATCTTGGGTTGTTGGGATAGAATCAAAATAGAATTTTTTGATTAAGAAAAGATTATGATATCTTAATTCAACCCCTCCTTCTTAAGATATATGAGGCCACTTGTCCAACACACCTAGCAACACCCTCATTTTAATTGTCGAGTTTTAAAATTTTCGGCGATTTACTAACTGAAATTGCCACTCATTGCAAAAGGGTATACCACACCTTTCATCCCATTAACGTTTATAAATTAAGGACTAAAATAATCATTTCAGGATTTAAAAGATGCAACTTTAAATTTGAGGGAATAAAAAAAAATAGACCCCATATTTAGAGGACTAAAAATATATTTAAATATTTTCTTTTATCTTAAATCTATTTTTTCTTTTAGGCTATGTTCGATAAAACTGACCGAAAAACTCATAGGAAATTAAGAATTTAGCTTATTAAATTAAAAACGTTTGATAAAATTAGGAGCTAAAATAGCTTAAAAGTGTAAAATGACAGCAAAATAATAAAATCATCATTTATTTTAAAAAATAACAAGGAATATGAATAAATATACTAAAGATAAAAGTGAAAGAAAATATAAAAAGCTATAAGCTAGAAGTTAATATTTTAAAAAATATTACTTCAAGAAACATTTCAAAAAATGATAAACACTACTAAGAAGTTATTATAAAATGTTTGTTTACCAAACAATTAAATGAATTTTTTTTAGCTAATACAAGAAGTTAACTGAAATGTGTTGCTGAATATGATCTAATCTATATCTTTATTTATTTCTAAATTTAATTTCCATATTTTCTTAAAATAAATTATGAAAAGTAAAAAAAAAATCTTATATCATATTATAAATTATTTATCATAAATCTACAATATAATTTATATGTTGAAAAATATTTATTCATTGTAAACTACAATTATATAAAATAAATATTTTTTACTACTTAGAAAAAATGGTAAAACAAACTAATAAAAATATGTATTCAAATATCTAAATTATATTTTAGATTTATAAGGAATAACTTAAATTCCGCTATCATGTTTTTTTAATAATTTTTTATTTAAATTAAATTTAAGGATAGATATAAAAGATGATAAATTGAAAAAATAATGTAGTTCCACACACACAAAATTATAGTTAAGAAGATGAAATATAGAGATAAAGATAAAAGAAGGATAACTTGAGATGATAAAAGATAATGTTGTTTTGCTAATTGCTCTGTATGGATTGCACATTCGAAGGAGAGAAAAATGGAAAATATTCAAATTCAATTGAAAGATGGAGATAGATTAATAGAAATATGTAGTTTTTTTATATGTAGTTAAGACCAACAAATACAGAAATAAGCATAAAAAAGAGAGAATAAGGAAATTTGAGATGATTAAAAGATAATTTTTTTAAAAAAATTGTATATTCTAATTAATATATTAGAAAAAAATGTTATATGAAATAATTGAATCACATTCTATAGTATATAATAAGTTTATTAATTTGTATAATAATTACTTTAAAAATTATATATCTAAAAATTTGAGATTAAACCATAATATAAAATTATTTTACACGTGACATAACCATTAAATTCTTAATAAATAACTAGATATTCATTTTTTTAATGCACTAGATATTTAATATTAAAATATATGCATTTTCCAATCGAATTAGTTTTAAAAATTTATCATATAATTCCTTAAAAACAAATTATTATATAAAAATTAAATTAATGAAAAATATAAGTTTTAATTATAATTAGTAAATGATTAATGAGGGAGGACAATTTTTAAATATTAGTCAAAGATATCAAAATCCACTTCAACTTGTCAAATTGGTCCTATTAGGATTAGATATTACTATTAACACTACCAAAATTGCTATTGACACTTCTCCATCATCCCACCATTTTCCTTGTTCTCTCACTATTTTCTTCTCTATTTAAGTGTAATCAAATTAATTATAATGCAAATAAATATAATAATTTATTTTATTACTGTTAATAAAAGTAATTCATATAGTAATTAATTCGATTATGTTTATAATGGCAACTTCTATCCAACTAATTTGATTTTAATTAAAAAAGATACTAATTACTATTAGAAATAGTAAATTATATCACTACTAATTTTATTGTTTTAAAAATGACAACTTGTAATTAAAATTAATTAAAAGTGATGTAAAAAATTATACAAAGGAAACATGATTCTGTGTATTTTTTTTACAAAATATATAAAGGAATTATGTTTTTGTTGTGTATTTTTTTACCCTTCCTTTTACGTAATAAAAATATGATTATGTTGTATTGTTTAAAGGTAATATATATATATGTGCATATAATACACAACGAATTGTCGTAGACCACTTCATGCATTTGAAATGCAGCAAAGCCAACAACAACAAAATAAGTCCTTTTGTACATCAAGGCTCCAAACCTATCCAGAATTGAATAGGCACCGAGCTCAAACATCATGATGATGATGTCATGGTAGGTTCCAAGTGCCAACAAACATACGAGAGTGAAATTGAGAATAACCCCCAACAACCAAGTTCATTCAATCCAAAATTAGACCTTGAAGCCTTGAAAGATGAATGCAACACAACGCAGGTCATGGAGAGACGAGTGACAGATGGAGAGTGGATTTGCCAGGGGTATTTTTGAATAAACCCAAGCAAAGGGGGGACTGTATTAGCAAAAAGAGTGGAAAGAGTAATTCCCCAAAATATTATGGAATCAATATAATTCAGTGTAACCATTTTTTTAATCAAATAGTGACTCAAACGGTCAAATTGATCAACATGAACCCATGATCCGGCGGATTTCTAGGTAAACCGGTGTATTATAAATACTTTGCAATATTTAAAGCACGATACGGATTTTGTTATTATAGTAATTTAGATAGTAAAAAAAATATATTTGTAAAGAAAAGTAAGAAATTTATATATAATATATAAATTATAAACATTTTTAATTTTTTTCCATAATTTTTTATAATAATTCTCATTATTAACGTGATTGAACCAAAACACGACCCAATAATATTCGGAGCATGTTAATAACTCCATAACGACTCCATAACATAAGTCTAACCATTTCTCCCTTTTTTCTTTTTTCTTTTTTCCTTTTGCGCTTTTTAATGAATTAATTAATGCTGAAAAAAGGGCGTTAAATAAAATAAATAACAAACAATAATAAAGAAAAACCAGGAAAATAGAAAAGCTGGACATTAGATAGCGAGGATATATAGGAAACGGAGAAAGGGTAGGCGATGCTTTTGGTATTTGGCTTGGTTTTTGATAAAATTATATTTTATATAATTTCTTTTATTTCTTTCTTTATTTATAATAAATATAAATATTGTTATATGCAGCATAGCACCCATCTCAAACAGAGATATATATATTGAGAGAGAGAGAGAGGCAGAGTGGACTGACTTGTGTGCTTCAGTTTATAGGCACACCACGCCACAACACCGATCTCTTCTTTAACGGTTACTTTTGTGTTCTGAGAAAGAAAAAAGAAAATAGAAAATAAAAATAGAGCCTCTCTGATCAGTGAGTGATTGGAGAGTTTGGTTCACCCTTGCTGTGCTCTGCTCAGATGGATTACAACAATGACCCGTAAATCTTTCTCTCTTTGTTTCTTAATTTTTTTTTCTTTGGTTGTGATTGGTATGGCTAATGGATTTTAAGTGGGTTTTGGTTTTTCTTTTTTCTTATGTTTTTTTTTTTTATGAATTTAGTTCTGGGTGATTTTCTTTTTGGACGGAAGGGGGGGTTGTTTTTATTTTTATTTTTTTTTTCATTTATGTTTATCTATTTTCGGAGGTAATTTTCTTTCTGAGACACGCTCTAACACTAAATATGGGCATCTCTCTTCCAGTAAGAATTTGAACCTTGGTTCGTCACATTGTATGATTTGGGGGGGTTTATGTTGGTGTTGCAAGGTACATTTTGTTTTGATTGCTGGAATCAGGTGCTGGAATCTGATTTATTTCGGTTGATTGAGTTTTTTTTTTCTTTTCTGGTGTGTGGTTTTGATTTGTTATAGAGATTGTTTGAGTTTTTTGGGTTATGGATAAAGAATGTAGGATTTGAGATGTTGCCTTGTTTGATTAGATTGGTGGGTCAACTTTTTTTACTCTTTTTCCCTGTTGATGTTTTTTTTTTCTTTTTGCCCCTTTTCTCTTTTCTGCTTATTCTGTTATTCCTTGGCTGATATAATCAATAGATGGAAGAAAAACTGCTTAAGTACTGGCTATGATTTCTAATGTATATCTAATGGTTCTGTTTTTAACTTTTTGTTTGGTGGTAATTGCTTCAGTTTACCATGATTTTCAATCTTCCATTGTCTATGGTACTAATTATGATGTGTAGAAACATTGTTTGGGGACTGAGTTAATCTTATGCATTGTGGAATGTGCTTTTACTTGGTTCTTGAATGGGGGGGCTTCTTTTGTGTATTCCATCGCTTGTTTACTTTTTGGTCTGTTGGTTAATCTTTGCCAATGTTGCATCACAAGTTCACAACAATGGCATTTACTTGTCTGCCCTTATTCTTAGTGGTGCTAGGGAGCCGTGGGATTGGCATGGGAAGAATATTAGTCTCGGAAAGACGGCCGATTTTGGTAAGTCCCACCGTAACTTAAGTAACTTCTACCTACCCGATGCCTGAGGAAAATGTGTTGGTTTGAGCAGAAATTTCGGAAGAGCTGTGGAATGATGTCCCTCAAAATGAAGAAGATCTTTCATACATGTTAGATGATGAAACAACCCCAGTTAAGGCTTGTGGTGATTTGGCATATAATGTCAGTAATGCTGGTAAGACAGTTCTCTGGCTTGCACCTTTCTTAACATTGTCTTGACAATATTTGCAACTTGATCAGTTATCTTTTTTCCTTTGTTGTTGTTATTATTATTTATCCTTTTCTAATTCAAACAATGGTTGATTCTTAGATCCAAAGGAACCGGAGGAATGTAGGGAGACTTATTCGCAAGCCAAGAGGCGGCGGATGCTACAGTTCAACAGCCAAGATAGCGATCAATCTCTATCCAATGAAGAGATGTCTTTGTCATATTTAAAAAATGTCAGTGGTTGTAGCACTTTTTTTGGATTAACTTTTCACATTCGTAATGGTTCAAATGGCTTTAAGAAATATAGATTTGTTCTAGTTGTGCAAAACTTGCCATCATTTTGAACTTTTCCTCAACATAATTACATACTGATATTAATATTTTATTCATGATTGAAAAAGGAATACCGAATACATATTATCTTCAATGCCTTGACTTAAAGTTGCTTATCCCTGTACTTTCTGTTAGATGTATCTTTTCTGTTGTTAGACTACAGAATCATCCTTGATGAAATTTGGAAAATGATTTTACCATTTTGTTTTGTCACCTCCTTCCACCGATTCAGCTGTGAATGGAGACTTATTCACTATTCCACTGTACATATACTGTAAGCACATGATGGCTCAATGTCAACATAGAATACTGTTAACGTAAACATTTGGGATGACTGTTAACCCTATGTGGTACCAGAGTATGTCAAAAAGTTGTTTGCTTGAAATCTTTTTATCTTGTTTCTAGTAATCATTATTTAAGGTAGATTTCTGTTTTTTGTGAATCCTCTTTTTGACTAATGGTATTTGTCCCTAAATAATCGGAAGACTCTGTGTTGGCTTGATCAACAATCTTGATTCTTTTCTTGTGGATTTGACTTAATTTATGACTGTTAATTCATTACATATACAGGGGAAGGAAGACCCAGTTAAGGAGATTTTTCCAGAGGTGTCGCAATGGGTATCGGGTGCATCAGGTTTACCTTTTGCAGGATTCTGCTTTATGTTTTACTCTGAGATATCTTCTGTAATTTATTTCTATTTTAATTCTGATGTTTCCCTTATCATTGTAGATTACACTATAGGAAATGCATCTGCATCTGATTATGTGGACCTTGAATCAACTGAAACATGGCTTGCGGATTACTTTAATGATGCTGTGATGGATTTCAGTCCTGAGGAATTGTATGTTTCTTTGGACCATTTATTTACTGTGGAAATTTGGCTTTACAAAATAACCTGACAATTATGTTATTTGACTCAGGAATTTTTCAGTGGCAGACGGTGTTCAAATTGATGATGGTACAGGTAGGTTACATTGTTTTCCACCCACTATTGTCTACTAATTTTGTTTCTTCCTTCATTCTTTACTTTTCCTTCTATGCATTAGGTTTTATTCAAAATATTTTTTCCCTCCTGCAGAGGTTAGTGCCATCACACCATCACATGAACAAAATGTGGTTCAACAAACGCATGTCCCTCGAACCACTTGTAATATTATCTTCAAAGGTTTGACTTTTTTCTTGACATAGTATCTCTTTAGGTTTAACTGTACCAAGTATCTACTTAGTGTCTCTTGTACCCTATATGATATATGATATATAGGCCAATGTGGGTTGGCACAAGTGGTCAAGGATCCAGAGTTAATTCTCATCCTTTCCATGGACGTGCATTTGATTTCCTCTAATGCCACTGAAATCCTGTTGGGTTGGATAACCATCATCACCCTTAGCACCCAAGGGCTAGCGGAGTCATTGGGACTTGATAAAACTATTTATGGTTTAGACTTATCTAATAATCATTTGGGTGGGTATCTCCTGACAGTCTCAACATTGCCAATGGCACCCTGCCTGGTAGTATTGGGGGTGTCTCCCCATTCTACCACATATTTTATTCCAAAAAAACGCATGTATACAGTAATGCTCCGAGAAGATGTGAGAAGCAAGCATGATTTCACAAAAGTTGTTTTCTTTCGTATTTATGGTTTAGACTTATGTAATAATCTTTTGGGTAGGTCTCTACTCATAGTCTCAACATGCCAGTCGAACCCTGCCTGGTAGTATTGGGGGTGTCTCCCCATTCTACCACATATTTTATTCCAAAAAATCGTATGTATACAGTAATGCTCCGAGAACGTGTGAGAAGCAAGCATGATTTCACAAAAGTTGTTTTCTTTCGTATGTTGGGAACTACAAAATTTTGCTTTCACCAATGATCTAATTAGGGGAATAATTGGAACTATTGTATCAAGCCTTTTCACAACAATTTTTATTAGGAATGAATTGGCGACATCTGACTTCGTACCACTGAAAGACTGGGCCGGATACTTAAAAAATAGCCTAAAAAGTGAAATGAATGCTGGGATAATTGGTTTATATGGATCATTCCTGGTCTTATCATGAAGCAGCAGGACCATTTAGACTCATTTGAAGAAAACTTTTGTCTCGATCACAAATTCAGACTTCTTTTCCATGTTTAGGTAGGAAATCTTTTATACATATGCCGACGAAGTTGGCTTCTTCTGTGGCCTATCCATTTGCCTTCATTAAACCAAGTGGTGCTCATGGAGATGTAACTCTGAAGGAAATAAATCAGCGCATTCAAACACCATCTCCTTCGAAATCAAACCAAAGCATTGATGATGATCCATCTGCTTACCCCAAGTCAGCCTTCTCTGGGAAGCCTGTGGTTGGTAAAACAAAAATTCGCACTGAAGGTGGAAAAGGTAGCATAACAATTACCAGAACTAAAGGTTAGGCGTAAATTGTTGACTACTAACCTTTGGTCTCACCCATATTTAATGTGGGATTGACTTCATTTTCTGTAATATATATCTGGCAGATATAGAAGTTGATACTGCAATTTTTTGCTCTTGTTGACATGCATATATTACACCGCCTTAGTGTTTCTTTCCAGTGGGGTCTAGATAATCTTTTTTGGGGGTACATGATTTTTGTTTTGAGCCAAGAATGTAATGAGAATCATAGTATTTGTTTTGTTAGATCCATAGTATTTGTTTTGAGCCACTATTCGTCGGCTCTAAAACTGACAAACAATTTCACTAAGCTTTGTAATTGAAGTATACAGGTTATTTTAGTTTAGTGGCGTTGTTTATTATAACTTGTGCAAGAGGTTTTACTCTTTAAGTGTACCTGTTTTATATTCTTTTTCATTCTACATTTTCAAGCATGGAATTAAATTTTATATACAGGATCAATTTGACATTGGGTGTAAAACTTTTTATACTTGCACCACTAAATAATTTATACGCAATCAACTAATTCAACCGTTGAAGTGAAAGTTTTTATAAAAGTATAAATAAATATGCTTTATTTTGATAGATAATATATTATGTCATTTATGTGATATATAAGTATCTAACTAACTAAAATTTAAGGAATATTTTTAAATTGTGAAAATTTTTATAATGATAAAAAAATATTGGTTAAACTTAAAATTGATTTTAAAAGTGATTTTTTAAAAAACTATTTTTTTAAGCAGTAGGATTTGTTTCTAAATAAAAAAAATGAGTGTTCACAATACATATATCTCTTAGTTGGGACAGACAACTTATGCGTGAAGATGATGTCTAGAAATTGGAATTGAGTGATTTGTATATTGTAACAATCTTGTTTCTTTGTCGCAAAATTAAAAATTCATTGAAAGTGTGTTTCGAATTTCAAATATGCTATTAGGCGGTTAAAGATGAAAATCTCTAGAGTTCAATGTGTATTTACCATGTTTTTTTTTTAAAAAAAAAAAGAAAGTTATTAATGTCATGTAGGACACTAGTAGTGCCAATAGTGTTTTCTAAAAAAACACAACTAACAATGCAGTGTCCTATGTGACATTAAAAAAATGATTTGTTTGTTTTTTTTTTGAAAAAAACATTGACGTAGCACTGAAAACTCTAGTTAGAGTTTTTCAGTGTTGACTGCCCGGTTGGTAAAATGTTTTAAAAAAATATCATACTTTGGTAATTTGTCTGTAAAATTAACCTTCTTTGAGAAATCAAGGAAAGTAATAATTTAACTCTTAACTTCGAATTTTGTAGACAAACTTTAGAAATAAAGGAGTTTCGTTTGAGTAAGTGTAAGATAAAATATATGCATTGTAATTTTAAATATATATATATATACGAGTGAAAAGATTAAATTTAGATCATATAATTAAATATGGATTGTCAAGATTTAATATTATGTGACCACTTAAAGAATCATGTGATTTTTTTAAAAAATTATGTGACTTTTTGACATTAAATTTTTTCTATATATATAGTTATATTATTCATATTTAATTATCTTACACTCATAAAATATATCTTTTATATGAGAACATATCATATGAGAGTGAAATGATTAAATTTGGACGGTATAAGCAAATATAAATGGTCTAAATTTAATGTCATGTAACCTTTTGATATTAAATCTTAATTCTCCATGTATGGATATAATGTTCAGATTTTATTCTCTCCCTCTCATAATGTTTCCTCTCATGAGATATGCATTCAAAATACATGAGCTTATAAAATTCATTTTTATATATTAAAAAACATAATTAGTAATTTAGTATTTATATTCTCTAAAACATGAAAAAAATGATTAGAACAATAGAGAAAAAATTCAACCAAATCCTAATTTTTAGGCTATTTAAATCATTATATGCTATTATTTAAAATTGAAACTATTGTTCATGTTATTACCTGTTTTCATCCTAATAAATTTTATTTTAATATATTTATGTGTAAAAAAAAATCAACACTATTACAATTAATTTAATTTATGATATTATTCCATATGTAAAAATTTTTAATAAAAATATATTTGATAAATTAATATTAAAATATTATATAATTATGAAAAAAATGATATTTAACCTTATTTTATAAATATTAAACAAAGAGACAAAATATTATTAGAATAATAAATATAATAAGTATTTAGACTTAAATTATTTTAGTATAAAAATTTCACCTGCATAATATAAATACTATTAAGAAAATAGTTTATACATAAAATTATTTAATATGATTTTCCAAGTCAAAATGATTTTATAGGATTTCAAATTAAAAATAAATATTGTAGACTCTTTGATATGTTGTTATGTTAAATTCTTAAAAAAAGAGTTATGACTCCCATAGCTAGCCTATAATAGTGTTAAACATGATTGTCTCTCATTAATAATATTTTTAGTCTCTATCATAAAAAAAAAAATTAAATTTATGATATCATTGAGTAACTGTTTTAAAAGTATTGTAATATAAATATATTTAATAAATTTATTTTAATAATTATGAATTTATGTAAAAGTGATTACCAAGTAAAAATGAGTTTTCTTAAAAAAAAAAAAAGATTTTTCAAAGTAAAAATAAATATTGTTTAGTGTTTGATATGCAATTGTATTAACTAACTACCCAGAGAAAGAACTTATGGTCTTTGAGTAAGATTATTTCTCATGGATGATATTTGAGGTCTTTATCATAATTAAAATTATTTTTAACATGATATGATTGAGTCTTTGGCATCTACTAAAAATATTTTTTGCTTGTTACTACATTTATTTTTAGTAAGTAATTTTAAACTAGTTTGTAATAAATTATATTTAATAAATTAATTTTAATGAATATTATATATTTTATGTAAAAATGATTTATAATTAAAAATGATATTATATGATTTCAAAGTAAAAATAAATATTATTGAGCTTTTGATGTTTTGTTGTGTTAATTATTTGAATAAAAACTTTGTATTGAGCAGAATTTTATCCTTGGATGATATTTGTGGGATCTCTCATAGCTAAAATTGTTATAATTTATGATACTATCAACTATTTAGTACGTAGTTACCTAAGATACTTGAAGAAAGTGTTTTGTCGCAAACAATACAATTTCGAGTAGAATTTTTTCTCATAAATGATATCTATGATTTCTACTCTAAAATTTAAACTAATTAAATTTATGGTACTATTAATAAAATAATTATTTTTTAATAAAGATATATTTAATAAATTAATTTTAAACATAGAGTCCGAATATTATTTTGTAATAAATATGTTAACTAGTTAGAAATAAATTTATTTTTAATTTAACAATTTCAAACCTACAATATAAATATTAATCAACAAAATATTTATTTATGAGATTACTTAAATTGATCTTATACTATTTCTAAGTAAAACTAATCTTATAGGATTTCAAATTAAAAATAAATTGTAGAAATTTTTTTTATGAAAGAAATAAAATTTCTCATGTATAAAATTAAATTTTTATATTAAGAAAAACATAATTAGCTATTTATATGCTCTAAAAATGAAAAAAAAATTATGCAATAAATAAAACTACTTTATTTAAAGAAAGAGTATGAGTTTAGGAGAAAGAGTATGAGTATCTAAGGTCACATGTGAGTATCTAACCCTTTCCTTTTTCTTTATTTTTGAAGAAAGAGTATGAGTTTTGGAGATAATAGATTTTTATTTATTTTTCGTCAAGAAGAGATAAGTGGGGAATCAAAATAACACTAAAACATTTCAATGAGACTAAACTACCCACATCAATGGACATATGTTGAAAATATTTTGAATATAATATTATTAATGATTTTATTTAAAATTATTTTGTAATAAAATATATTAAGAAATTAATTTTTAAAATATTTTATTATATATTTATTTTAAAAATTAACATTTCTTTTTAAAAGATAAAAACTAATATTATTATATAGATATTAATCAACGTAATTTTCATATATGAAGTTATGAAATATGAAATCAAGTTATGAAATATGAAATCAAAATATTATTTTGTGATAAATATATTAACTAATTAAATTTAAATTTACTATAAAAATTTCAACTTGTTCTGTCTTGTAAAAATTAAAACTAACTCAATTTATGGTATTGTTGAAAATTACTTCATCCATCCAAAATAAGTGTCATGTTAGGTTGTTTTACATAGACGAAAAAAAGTTAATAAACAAATGAAAGAAAGTGATAATTTTACAAAATTAATTTTATTAAATAGATGAAAAGAAATAATATTAATATTAGATCCAAACACTAAAATAATATTTATTACGGATATTGATGAAAAAGAGTAATTAATGTTACATTGAAAAATCATGACACTTATTTTAGGTCGAATGTAATATTTTTTGTTAAGAATATATTTAATGAATAAATTTTAATATATTTATTACTCTCTCGTCCATAAATGCAAGACTCTTACAGTAAAAATAATAATAATAATGCAAAAGATAACTTAAAAAAAATCTTATTAAAAAATAAAAATAAAATTAAAAAAGAATCTAAAAATTTATCACAAAATTTTAGTATATGAAGTTATTAAATAGGGTCAAAATAGTATTTTATAATAAATATATTAATTAATTAGATTTAACTAATTTAATATTGAGTTTAAAAATTTCAACTTTATAATATAACTATTTTTCTCATAAAATAAAAAATATATAAAAGAAAAGAAACATAAAAATAAGAAAATGTAAAAAATATAAAAGAAAAAAAATCTAAACAAAAAAAGAGAATGAAACGGGAGTGGGGAAGGGGAAGTAGAGAATAAAAAAGGTATTTTTTGCTTGTATATTGTTTTATTATATAATAAAAGATTAAAAATAAGAATTAATAAAAAATTCATTAAAAATATTAATTATAACAATTGTAAAATCAAATCATAAAAAATAAAGGGGTGAATTTTTTTTGGTGTACAATGAGGATTGAACTATTGTTAAAGTCGAGAAAATAATCTTACATGACATATTGTGATTCCATGAAAGAGTGAGTTTATAATTTTTTTTAACCCAATAAAATTATTTTTTTTTTTACCAAATTGGAACAACCAATGTTGCAAAACTCTAGTTTAGTTTGACTAGAGTTTTAAGTGTTACATCAATTTTTTTTCTTTATAATTTTGATAATTAATGTCATGTTGGACACTACAATATGAATAGCATTTTTTAAAAAACGCTACTAACACAAAGTGTTCTACATGGATACCATGTGACATTAAAAAATAGTTTTAAAAAAAAGAAAGATGGTGTAGAATTAAAAACTACCAAACTAGAGTTTTTCAACGTTGATTATTCTCAATTTGGAAAAATGTTTCAAAAGAGCCTGGCTTTGATAATTTGTTTATAAAATTAATTAACCCCCTTTGGGGAAAATTTCCCCATCTGGGGTTCTTTTAAAAAGTATTTCCCCAGATGGGGTTCTTTTGCTTTTATTTCCGGCAGGGGACACTTTTTTACGTGAACAACATGCCATGCAGGACCCAAACCGCCATTGCCAATGGCGAGTTTGGTGTCAGTGAGCAAGTCGCTTATGGCACTGGTGATACGTGCCTAAATCGCCATTAGAGCTGGCGATATGTACAAGCCATAGGGAACCGCTAGTCAAACTGGCGAGTTCCAATAACTGAGGGTGCAGCAGGCCTAGTTCCTGCCATGGCAGTGCAGCAGAGCTCGTCAGTGGCCAAATCGCAAATGGTAATGGCGATTTGCCTTGCCCACGGATCGCCAGCATGGCTGGCGGGTTGCCTTCGTTGCTGCTTCTTCCATTATAAAACCTGGAGCTTCGAGAGTGCACAGCTGCACTTCCTTCTTTGCTTGTTCTTCATAAGTTTCTCCTGCATTCTTCATTTTGTTGCTGTCTTTTGTTTTTGGTAAGTATTTTTGAATGATAAATATTTATTGTGTATATATATATATATAAATATTTACTGCGTTCTTCATTTTTGTTAATGTTTGTAGGGCTGTGGTTTGTTTCACTCCTTATACGTGGTTTGTCTCATCTTCTCCTCTTCATATTGCGCGTGACTTCTCTGTACTTGGTAAGTGATTCTTAACTTGGTAACTCTAGTTGATAGGTTAATATTATTTAAGTTAGGTTTTAAAAATAATATGTTATTAGTTGTGTTATATATATAGATATATGTTAGGTTAGTTATAGTTAAATTGATATTTATTATTTTCTTTAATTGTAGTGATATATTATGATTTAAGTTAGGTTCTTATGATTTGCACGTTATATATATAGATATATGTTAGGTTAGTTATGTTACAAATTTGAGTTGGTATATTATGATTTGTACGTTAGTTGTAGTGAATTTATGAATATGATTTTGTTAAGATTTTTTAAATTTGTATGTTATTATTTGTGATAAAAAATTTTGTAGGTTAATTTTAGTTATTATGTTATTATTATTTGGTTTAGATTTATTAGGTTTGTATAATATTATTTGTATTTTATATATGATATTTTAGGTTTAGTTAGAATGTGAATATTATTTAATTGACTTATTTATAGTTTTAATATATATATATATATATATATATATATATATATATTAAAATACGTTCTTTAAATTTTTTATTCCATGAATTTTTTTTGAATTAATACCATTTTTTTGTGTATAATATTTGTTATTTAATTTAAATTTTAATAATTGGAAAAAAAAATATGGTCATTTAATTAAATTTATGTACGTATTTTAATATTTAATTTTATTATGTATAGAGTATTTTAGTTAGTAAATTAAGTTTTATTGTGTAAAATTTATGTACGTGTAACAATTTTTAATTTTATTATGTATTTTAATTTGGTCATTTATTTAAATTTTTGTAGCTATTTAATTTTTAATTTTGTTATTTGTAGACTATTTTAGGTAGTATTTTAAGTTTATTTCTGTACAATTTATGTACGTGTTTAAATTTTTAATTTTGTTATGTATTTTAATTTGGTCATTTATTTAAATATTTGTAGCTATTTAATTTTTAATTTTGTTATTTGTAGACTATTTTAGGTAGTATTTTAAGTTTATTTGTGTACAATTTATGTATGTGTTTAAATTTTTAATTTTGTTATGTATTTTAATTTGGTCATTTATTTAAATTTTTGTAGCTATTTAATTTTTAAATTTGTTATTTGTAGACTATTTTAGGTAGTATTTTAAGTTTATTTGTGTACAATTTATGTACATGTTTAAATTTTTAATTTTGTTATGTATTTTAATTTGGTCATTTATTTAAATTTTTGTAGTTATTTAATTTGTAATTTTATTATTTGTAGACTATTTTAGGTAGTATTTTAAGTTTATTTGTATAAAATTGATGTACGTGTTTAAATTTTTAATTTTGTTATGTATTTGACAGAAATTTACGAACCTCATTCACAAATTTAACCCTCAAGAACCAAATTTCAAACTAATTAAAAATATGATGACAAATTTCTTCTATTTTTTACACACAAACAATCATATAAAATATAAAACTAATTTAATTAAAAATTTCATAAAAACTATACATTGAAACTGCTACAAAAAATTACTTTAAAAAAATAATAATACAAATTATTTTACGGGACATTACGAAATAAAAATATAAAACTAATTTAATTAAAGAATTACTAAAAACTATACCTTCTAAAACTCAAAACTCAAAGCCTGCACTGACAGAAATTTAAGCACTCAGAAAACTCAAAAACTATACCCTAAACACTCAGAAAACTCAAAACTCCTTGTGCATTCAGAAAACTCAAAGCCTTTCTTCGTCTAAGTTACTTCTGTGACTCCTTGTGCATTCAGAAAACTCTTCGTTTAAGCTACTTTTGTGATTGTGAGCATATAACTGAAACGTATATATAAGCATAAAATCGACACTCGTGATGGCTATTTTTTGTGCCCTAAATCGCCAATGGGAGTTGCAACTTCCAGGCAACTCGCCAATGGCAGTTGCAACTCCCCTTTAAAGCTCCTGCAACCTAGATGTCACCTCCTGCAACCTAGCAACTGGAAAAGACGTAGCTGCAGCGTCAGACCATGGAACTCGCCAGTTTGACTAGCGGTTCCCTATGGCTTGTACATATCGCCAGCTCTAATGGCGATTTAGGCACGTATCGCCAGTGCCATAAGCGACTTGCTCACTGACACCAAACTCGCCATTGGCAATGGCGGTTTGGGTCCTGCATGGCATGCTGTTCACGTAAAAAAGTGCCCCCTGCCGGAAATAAAAGCAAAAGAACCCCATCTGGGGAAATACTTTTTAAAAGAACCCCAGATGGGGAAATTTGCCCCCCTTTGGTCAATTGATCATATCATTCACACAGATACACAAAAAAAAGCATGCAATAATGAATAAGATTTTGTATGCCTTTTCTAAGCACGTTCATGATAATATTAAACAAGTAGTGACTTAAGGTTGAATTATTCATGATGCAAATTTTTCCTATAGAAAAATCTTTAGTCTCTCCTATTAGTGTTCTTACACTATTAATCACTCCCTCATACATATCTTGTATATAGCTCAAATATAAGTTATTCTCACGCCTTTCTTCTCCAATGTCCTCCACTGCATTTCTTGACACTTGGCCATAGGCATTTTCCAACTCAATAAAAATCATATCTATGTCTATTCCTTTGCTTCAATACATTTCCATCAACTTTTATAAACGATAAATTCACAACTCTTATTAATGCATGTCCATTTGTAAGTGAAACTTAGTTCATTAAGAAGTAATATCTAGCGTTCTACACGTTGTTACAAACTAGTGCTCAATCTATGTGAAAATCAGTGTTTCTACATTGTGTTCTTTTTACTCGTATCCAATAGACTTATTCACTTACACAACCTATTTTATATTAAATATAAGTGACGTTCAACGTTGTACTACAAAGAAAAGTGTACAAACTCAATTTTCACAAATTCATTTTTGCCTCTCTTATTTTGAATTGCTAACATTTGAATTTTAAGTATGAAAGAACAAAATAGAAGGGAATAGAAGAATTCACAAAAAAATATTCCTTAGAGGTCATTTTCGCTGAGGAGGAAGGAACATGAGTTGTTGTTTGTATTATTATTCCTTCTCTCTCCACAAGAATGTGACACGTTGCACTGCTTCCAGTTGTGAGACGACGATCATATCAAGGCAATCACAAATCCAGTAATGAATCTCATCTCTAAAGTCTATCAAATGTAACTCAAGCTCTGCCATTGAAGTTAACGAAATAAAAGAGAAAAACATTTGAAGTAAGAGTCTGTCAAGTCATTGGATGATACATAAATGTGCTTAATTAGTTCACCATTTTCCTAGCAAAGTTATTCATTGTGATATGATCCAACAAGAGTCCAATCACTACAACTATCTTTTGCAATGGATGAAAAACCCAATGACCAAAGCAAGACCGAAAAGAACTAAGAAGCCTTTTCAAAACTTAGTCATGCTCAAACCAAGAATTGCCTGTCTCATTTCTACATCTTGAAGATAAATTCAACAAACTTAAAGACAATAATTTGAAGAGCATAATGAGCCCAAGAGTTTATAATCAAGATGCAACTGTGGGCTGAAGTTTATTTGGATTTAATAGCTTTTGGTCTGAAGAACTAATTAAGGCCCATTTTCTAATTTTCCTTTAATTTTGGTATTTTATTTTCATGTAATAAGTTCAATGATTGTTGACATCTTTTAGGTCAGTTTTTATGTTTTTAGGCTTCTCAAGTTATTATAATGGTGATAAGAAAACACTTAGGATCGTCTTGAAAACAAGTATAAACAGAAAGGAACTTGACCTTAATTACGACCTGTTGGTAGAACAACACTATTAGTTCTTAACCCAAGAATAAAGGAAAAAGTCTCACAATAAAGAAACTCTCAAATTTTATTAATCTTCAAATTCTGCCAACAAAGTGTTTAAGGAGTCTATTTATACTTCTACTAATAATCCTAGTTTAGGCCAAAGGCCCAGTAACTAATCTAATGATTAAAAGAATTTAAAATAATAATAAAAGGTAGTGGTAGCCCATTACAAGTCCAAAAATAGGCCAAACATGTTGGGCTTAATTATTATCTAATCACCCCAATATTAAGTCCACAAAAATTGATCAACTTAGTCCATGGATGCTTCTTGTCTTGTAATTTGGGCTTCCCAAAGTGATTCTTCAAGTTGACCTCAAAACATCTTCATCAATTTGTAGGAGAGTGACCCAATTAGGTGCAACCCTTAATTCACATTGATCTTCTTTCTCTTTGATCTTTGGAATCAGGCCTTGCAATGCTTGCTTCATCCTCTTAGTCTTGGACCTAGTCATAGGACCTCCAATTCTCAGTAACAGATCATTAGACGGGCTGGTTGCACCTCCATCATTCCCTCCCTCTCTTCTAAAGGATTCATCCTCAAATATGATTCATTACCTACATCAAAGAAAGATAGATCATCCACATTAAAGGTAGCACTTATGTTACCATATTTTCTTGGCAAGTCCAGCTTGTAAGCATTGTCATTTATCTTTTCTAGAACTTGAAAAGGCCCATCTCCTCTTGGCTGCAACTTGGATTTTCTTTGAGCAAGAAACCTTTCCTTCCTCATATGAACCCAGACCCAATCTCCTGGTTCAAAAGCGTACAACTCTTTGTCATATGTGAAATAATTCAATGTTGCCCCATGAAGCTTTTCACTAAAGTATGCAACTGGTTTAGAGTCTGATGCCTCCCCACTGCAGTTACTTTTTGTGCATTTATGTCTCAAGGAAATTTTCAATGGGGAGTTTTCTCACCGGAAAGCGCACCGGGTCGTCAAGTATTTAAAATTAAAACGGATGAATCCGAGTATCAAACACAGGGAACTAATGTTAGCCTAAATTAAGTTCAGAATCGAAGCATTGTTGAGAGAACATGTATAAGTGATAAATTCAAACAAATTTAAACTAAACTTGTATGCTAAAAACTATCAAATGCAAGGTAAATAAAATGACAACAGTAGGTAGATATGTTGGGTGATGTGTCATTATTTTCTCCTATTTCTTAACCCTTTTTGTCACCATTTTAATTACTGATTAGCCTTAATTGTCAAATTAATTATGCAGTTTTATCATTTGGGCCTACTTGACTAATTTTGTGTTTTTAATTTAATTTTAGGAGAATTATAAGCAATTGGGCTTGGACTTGAAGAGAGCAGACAATTTTATTTTATCAAATCTAATCTTATCTAGATTTTATTTCATGTAGATTTTATTTCGTCCAAATTTTATTCCATCCTATCTTATCTTATCTTGTCCAGATTTTATTCCATCCAATCTTATCTTATCTTGTTCAGATTTTATTTTATTTATGGGCTTTGACTTAAAACAGATTTGTAAGCTTTGGGGCCGAGGACCTATATAACAGCACCAAGGTTTTAGTTTAGTGAGTTTTTGGAGAGGAGAATAATTCTAGGGTTTTAGAATTCCTGTTTTTACTGTTCATGCACACTGTTCACGTAGAATAAAATTTGTTTTCTGCAATTTCGTTTCTGCTTCAATCTACAATTTCGTTTTTTGTTGATTAATGGAAGGCTAAGTCTCCAGTGTTGTTTTCTCTTGAGGATCAAGCACAACTCTCTTTGAGGTTTTGCTATTACTATTGAATTCTGATCAGTTTTTCCTCTTCACCAATTACTTTGTATTTGTTGCTATTAATCCATGCATGCTTAGTGCTTGATTAATTGTCTCTGTACTTAATTTACGTTCATGCTTAATGATCAGTTTCGTTCATGATTAATTGGTGTATGTGTTGCTTAATCACATAATGATAGCCTTATGTTAATTTTCGCTTAGTAATTTAATTTAAGGTTGGATTAAGTGGTTGAACTGATTAAGGATAAATTCTCGTAACCTAGGATAAGAGACTTGCTTGTGAATCAAGGGGAAACAACATGTTTTAATTCTGTTATTTTCTAATTCAAATTTGCTTGCTGTTTAATTTACAAAAACAAACAACCCCCCAATTCGTTACTGTTTTATCACTATCTATTATGAACGTTTGGTTGACCATTGCTCGTTGGGAGACGACCTAGGATCACTTCCTAGACATTGCATTTTTAATGTTTATTTGATTCGGGTACGACCTTGATCATTGGGTCTTTCTAACAAACAAGCTGATGCATAGAAATATATTTCTCCAATCAATCGTGTTCTTGTGTTCTATGCTGTAGCCTAAATTACTAAACCCTTGATCCCTTGTCAATCTGAATATCCAAGCTTCATCTGTAGATCCCTTATTTAAGACTACACCCGATTTAGACAGCCCTCTTAGGTTTAGACTAACTTAAACTGAGTTTCGTCTGCAGATCCCTCATGTAAGACTAGACTCAACTCAAGTAGCTTACTAAAGTTTAGCCTAATTTAGCCTAAGCTTCGTCCACAGATCCCTCATGTAAGACTAGGCATAAACTAAACAACATTATTGTAACAACATAATTAAAACCAAAACTTAACCCGCAGATCCCTCATGTAAGGCTAAGTTTCAATCCTGCTTCAATCAAGTTCTAAGGCAATAATACATTTTCCAATGCTAAAGTCACTTAACTGTACACACAAATGGGTGATCAGACCAAAAGCATACAAAGATTAAGCATTGAAGGAAGCATTGAACACAAAAAACATAATCAATTAGATATTAGGTATTTACATAAGCTATTCATTAGAAATCCCCAACTAGGGTGTTTAGTCAGCCATTACAAAGAAACCCTAACAATAAATGAGATTAAAAGCAGAGAATGATAGTTCCTTACACAAGAAGGGGGATTCCTCCTCCTCTTCTCAGCATCTCACACTCACTCTCTACTCAATAATCTCTCTCAAATTACAAAACCTAGGCTTCAATGCACAAGTGCTCCTCTTTTCTGCTTCTAGGGCTCTTTTCCCCAAATAGGCCTGTGGCTGCTCTGGAATTATGTGCCCTGGCCGTCTATAGAAGCTGTCATAAAAGTGGTACCCTAATTCTGCACAAGACAAGCTTTAAATAGGCTCTGAAATCGTGACACTGCGCTTAGCGCCACCGTCGCGCTTAGCGCGAGTAAGTGAAATTGGGCTTAGCGCCAATCTCGAGCTTACCCTGGCTGAAGGCACCTGCTACACTTAGCGCACTGATCTCACGCTTAGCGCGCGACTTTGATACTGATGCTCTGCCAGATTCTCCTTTGCGCTAAGCATTCTGAAGCTGCGCTTAGCGGTGGATATGCGCTTAGCCCAGTTGCTGAGCTTAGCCCAACTGCTACATTTTGCAATTCAAAACTTAGCCTTTTTTTCACCTGAAAATGCATAGATTTCATCATTAAATTCAATGGAAATGTTCTAGAGACAGCATTAACCATAAAACAAGATTTATTTACAAAAATCACTACAAAATAACCATAAATTGGGGAACTATACAAACTTTGGAAAATGATTTCTATACAAAAGTTAGTCGTATAAAGCGACTAACAGAGTCCTACATTAGTACAACCCCTATTCCAACATTAGAAGCATCACATTCAATTTCAAAAGCTTTATCAAAATTAGGAAAACAAAGCAAAGGTGCATTGGTCTGCTTATCTTTCAATAAATTAAAAGGTTTCTAATGCGCATCAGACCACTTAAACAAACATTCTTTTTGACAAGTTCATTTAAAGGTGCAACAAGTGAAATAAAGTTTTTCATAAATCTTCCATAAAAACTTTCCAAACCATGAAAACTTCTTACCTCATTAGAATTCTTAGGTACAGACCATTCCCTAATTGCCTTTACCTTTTCTTCATCCACACTTATTCCTTTTGAGCTAATGACAAAACCTAAGAACAAAAAGATTCATTGCAAAAAGAACACCTTTTAAGATTGGCATATAATTTATTTTCCTTCAAAACATTAAAAACAACATGTAAATGATCAAAATGTTCCTCTAATGTTTTGCTATAGATCAAAATGTCATAAAAATACACCACAACAAATTTTCCAACGAAAGCACGCAAAATATGGTTCACTAACCTCATGAAGGTATTGGGTGCATTAGTTAAGCCAAATGGCATCACCAACCACTCATATAAACCATATTTTGTTTTAAAAGTTGTTTTCCATTCATCACCTTCTTTCACGCAAATTTGATAGTATCCACTCTTCAAATCTATTTTAGAAAACACACACGAACCATGCAATTCATCAAACATATAATCCAATCTAGGGATAAGATATCTATACTTTACCGTGATTTTGTTTATGTCTCGACAGTCTGTACACATGCGCCATGCCTCATCTTTCTTTGCAACCAAGATCATAGGAATAGAACACGGGCTAAGACTTTCCCTTAGAAATCCCTTTTGCAAGAACTCATCAACTTGCCTTTGAATCTCCTTTGCTTCTTCTGGACTTGACCTATAGGCTGGCCTGTTTTGGAAGTGAAGCACTAAGAATGAAGTCAATTTGATGCTAAATACCTCTTGAAGGAGGTAATCCATATGGAATTTCTTTTGGAAAAACATCAAAAAATTCATGTAAGAAGGAAACAACCTCACAAAGCAAAGAAGAGTTAAGATCGTTTGTAAAATAAACATGAGTACAAGTAGTTGATCTCTAGCCATCAAAGCACTCTTAACCTCTCTTTTTTTTGCAAATGCACTCACTTTCTTATTTTTCTCTTCTTTGTTTTCTTTTTTATTCTTTTCTTTCTTTTGCTCAGTCTCATTTTTCTTGAATGCTCAATTGTTCTTCTTTCAACTTACACTCTCTTACAATTCTCATTTGATCGGCATAGACCTCAGCGGGCCGGAGAGGTGTTAACACAATGGTGTGATTGTTCAAAACAAGAGCATATCTATTTTTGTAGCCATCATGTGTAACCTTTCTATCAAATTGCCACGGATGCCCTAGAAGTACATGCCCAACATGCATAGGTATCACATCACAAATAACTTCATCCTTGTGTTTAGCAATGGAAAAAGAAATCAACACTTACTTGGCCACCCTTATGTATCCATAATCATTCATAAGTATATATGGATTAGGGTGCTTGTTGATGGATTGGAAAGTGCACCAATGCGTCCCAAGTAGTAAAGTTAAAATGGAAGTCCGAGTATCGTATCCACAAGGATTCTGTTTGTACTTAGGTAGATGAATATTTGATTAAGAAATAGATTTGGAAAGGTTGTAGAAAAATAGTAATTTATATTGACAGAAAATTAAATCAAAAAAGAAAAATAATTAAATATGAACTAATTAAGGACATAAAACATGAGAAAATCCAATATTATTGTAGAAGGAAATTCAGAAGATGAGAATGTTGGAAACTTAGCCTACCAGAGCTACTCCTTGATGTAATGTTAATGTTTTTTCTCTATATATAATTATTCCAATTTACACATGCATCTACTAATATACTCTAACTTTGGTCCCCCACATGAAATAGCCTAATTTATCTATTTTCTCTCCCAAATCCCTTTGCAGAACTAAAATAGTAAATTACATTAAGAATAGAGATGTATAACAGGCTAAAAAAATATCAACCTATCCCTAGTGATAACTTTATTTAGATACTTTTACCTAGTTCTATTAGAAAATAACGTTTCCCAACGCTACCCCTAAAACTTACCATGCAAATGGGTGATCAAGCCACAAGCAATAATATATGAAGCACATGAAAAAATAATGTTGTTGGACAAGTGACCTCAATAACTTAATATTGGATCAAGTGGCCTCAGAATAATTAAGAAGGGGGGGGGGGGTTGGGTTGAATTAATTATTCCTAAACCTTTACTAATTAAAAAATTACTCTTCTAAGGCTTTTACTAAGTTGTTAAAATGCACAGCGGAAAGTAAAAGAGTAGGGAAGAAGGAGACAAACACACAAGAGTTTTTATACTGGTTCGGCAACAACCCGTGCCTACATCCAGTCCCCAAGCGACCTGCGGTCCTTGAGATTTCTTTCAACCTTGTAAAAATCCTTTTACAAGAAAAGATCCACAAGGGATGTACCCTTCCTTGTTCTCTTTGAACCCAGTGGATGTACCCTCCACTAGAACTGATCCACAAGAGATGTACCCTCTCTTGTTCTCAGTCAAACCCAAGTAGATGTACCCTCTACTTGTACCACAAAGGATGTACCCTCCAATGTGTTAAGACAAAGATCTCAGGCTGTTAAACCTTTAATACTTTGTGAATGGGGATACAAAAGAATTCTCAGACGGTTAGTCCTTTGAACACTTTTGTATTAGGGAATGGGAAGAATCAAAAGAATTCTCAGACTGTATCATTTTGAATTCTTTGACAAGGGAGAAGGGAGACACAAAAGAATTCAGGCGGTTAGTCCTTTGTTCTTTTGGAAAAGGGAGAAGAGAGACACAAAAAAAATTCAGGTGGTTAGTCCTTGGCAAATTCTTTTTGGAAAAGGGAGAAGAGAATGAAAAGATGAATAGCACAAGTTTTCAAGGTTTGGAAAACCAGAAAACTTTTGGTACAAAGAAGAAGAAGAAGTTCAAAGAGATTCGAGGCTTGTAAAGGATTGTAAGAGATTGATTGGAAAAGTATTCAAGATTGAAAGAATGAATTAATTGAAAATGCAAAACAAAGCCTTGCTTTTATAGACTTTTCATGTCTGGTCAAGAAGACCATTTAGAAGAGTTATAACTTTTAGAAAAACTTAAAACCAATTTGAAAAAGTCAAAAACCATTTGAAGAGTTACATCTTTTGATTTATTCAGAAACAATCACTGCTAATCGATTACCAAATCAGTGTAATCGATTACACAAGGCTTTTATGTGAAAGGATGTGACTATTCACATTTGAATTTGAATTTCAACGTTCAAAGGTACTGGTAATCGATTACCAAAACATTGTAATCGATTATAGCCTTTTGAAATTAATTGGAACGTTGTAAATTCAGTTTGAAAACTTTTTCAAATCCATTTTGCTACTGGTGATCGATTACAATAATCTGGTAATCGATTACCAAAGAGTAAAAACTCTTTGGTAAACATGTTTTGAGAAAAATCCATGTGCTACTCAGTTTTTGAAAAAACCTTTTCATACTTATCTTGATTAAGCTTTTTTCTTGATTCTTGAATAGCCTTTTCTTGATTCTTGAATCTTGAGTCTTGAACCTTGATCTCTTGAATCTTGATTCTTGATTCTTGAATTCAACTTTCCTCTTGAATCTTGAACTCATTCTTTGATTGACCTTTGAGCTTTTTGTCATCACCTTTGTCATCATCTTTTGTTATCATCTTTGTTATCATCAAAACATCTTTGAATCACTCTTGATTCACCATGAAGCTTTGCTTCTACACTTAAGAGGGGAGGGGGGTGAATTTAAGTTTCAAAATTTCCCACTAACAAACTTTTAACCCCCTTCTAAATGATAGGCTCAGAATGCAAAAAAAGAAGCATCAATCAATTTAACAATGTTCTTTAAACATGCAAGACAAAATTGATTGTAATAACATAAATGAGATAAGGGAAGAGAGAAATGCAAAATCGATTTATACTGGTTCGACCACTTCCCGTGCCTACATCCAGTCCTGAAGCAACCCACTTGAGATTTTCCACTATCTCTGTAAATCCTTTATAGACTTTGAACACACCTTGGGATCCCTCACCCTTGTGTTGAAAGATTCTCCAAGAGACAACCCATCTCTTGATTACAATTGTCATAATCCAAGAGACAACCAGTCTCTTGATTACAACTGACTTTTTGAGATGAACAGAAAGATTTCTCTCCTTTAGAGTGGATGATACAAATTGGAGTTCCTAGAAGAATTTCTCTCTTTTAGAGATGATAATACAATTTGAAGTTTATGGATGAATTCTCAATAGATTTTCAAGTGTTTGCCCAAGAGTTGTTGAGAGAGCATTTGACAATTAAGTTCTCTTAGAATATCTCTCTCTTGCTTTTCGAAGTCAGACACACATATATATAGGCCCTTCATGCCTTTTCAAAATGGTTTGAAGAGATGTATCTTTTCAAAAAGCTTTTTCTAAAATTCTTCACTGGCAATCGATTACAGGTTTTTGGTAATAGATTACACAGTTATATTTTGAAGGGTCATGACTTTTCAAAGTGTTTTATGAAGTGTTGTTGCTGGTAATCGATTACAAACATCTGGTAATCGGTTACATGATTCAAAATTCAAACTCAAAACCCTTTCTAAAAGCTATTTTTCAAAATTGTCTTCTGGTAATCAATTACACTACCTGGTAATCGATTACCAGAGCCTTGATCTCTTGTAAACACTTGTTTTGAGGCAAAAGCTTGTTCTTGAATTAATCTTGAAGCAATGCTTATTTGTTGAAGCAACCTTGTATTAATCTTGAAGCAATGCTTAACCTTTGAATGTTTGTTGAAGTAATCTTGAAAGCAACTTTGTGTGATTATTCTTTGGCATCATCAAAACCATGTATTCATACATTCACATTCTCCTCCTTTTTGATGATGACAATCATTATCAAGTGAATTCTTTCTGGCATCATCAAAACCTGAAACCTGCATGATTCACATTCTCCCCTTTTTTTGACGATGACAACCATTTGTAGGTTAGGAGTAAAAACAAAAGAATATCTATCTGTATAGTGTACTCCCCCTTGATTTTGCAATGATTGCTTATATGAAACAATTGAATATTGCATAGATTTCATATATAAACAGTTGAAACAGTTGAAGATTGAAATAGTAATTTTGTGCTGCTAAGTCAGTAATCAAAACACTTGATGTAGCACCAGACCTAGCTTGAGATAGTCTAGCCTCAAATTCTTCCTGTAATTCATAAAGAATTATTATTCCATAAATATAATAAAAATTTTAAAGAATAAAAAAAATATGCAAGATAATGGTCTCACATGTGTCTGCCTATATCTATCATCGACAAATTAACTAGTATCCTTTCGTAAATGAGTTTGCTGAAAGACCTCATCTACGTATACAGTTCGACCAAGCTCCTCTGACTATTAACAAACATTAAAAAAATAAACATTAAGTGGTAAATTAAACAAGTATAAACAACTATATGTGTTATAATTTTAATGTACATACCAGGCAAATGGCGTGATCCTACAAGCTGATAGAACCACCTGTGTACATACACTCACCCTTTTCAGATGCCCGATTTTTTTTTTCCTGTGCACACTTGGAACGATACTCAGGTGAATTCCAACGTGATAACAGATCGTTCCCAACATGATCTCTAATCCAATATGGGCTTTTATTTTCATTTTGGGCATCCCTAAACATCTCAAAAAGTCTATGAGAGGCTTTTGAGTTAAAAGCTTTTTTTTTTTTTTTTCATTCTCTTCCTTGGGTCTCCAGACCAATTTTCTCTAAAGCATATCAAAGTAATGAACACAATTAGAAAAATAAGAATTTTACAATTTCAGATAAAATAAAAAACATAGCATTACTATCCTTTCAACCTTTGAACTAATTCATTAACAGAAAAATAATTTACCTTAAAATACTGGAAAAAAGTTCCTGATGATCTTTTGGAATTGCTCCCCATGTAGGCCAAGGCTGACCAAATTGTTGCCTAATGGACAAAGTGACAACCTTTGCTGCAACCTTAGATGGATGAAACCTAAATATAAAAAATAATTAATCAAAATAGTAAAATATCATATGATGATGTATCATATATAATGGTAATTATATAAATTTTGTAATACTTACACTCCATTAATTAGCGTAACCATAGGACGATCATTAAGGGGGGTCTTCCATCGCCAAATTTATAGCATCTTCATCTGTAGGCATGTTGGCTATAGGCGGGGATGGGGAAGGTCTGGATATAGGTACTGGGGATGATCCACGCGCATCAACGGAGGATGAAGATGGTGTGGATGCAGGTACCGGGGATAGTCTGCGTGCATTAACATAAGATGAAGATGGTCTAGCTTTAGTCGGAGGTGGAGATGGTGTAGGTGCATTATCGGGTGGCCTAACTGGGATAGACACATAAGACGGTGATGGGGTAGATGATGTCAGACTATCTCAAGGTGGTAATAGTCTAACCATATATCGTTTTTTCTTCGCAGTTGCCCCTTTCCCACTGGAGTCATGTAACGGGGATCGAGGAGGGTCAACAACACCTGATGACATATCTATATATAGAAAAATAATATTATAACATAAACACTCAAATAAAATATTGGGATGAATGAAAATTAGATAACTAACAAACTTCCATATCACAACAAAAATAAAATACACCAACAAAGTTTTGAAGTATTAGAAGAAAACAAACATGTCACTAATAACAAACATTATAAATGACTAACAAAGATCAATGTCTAATCCTCTTAAGAATTGTAAACTTCAAAGTCATATTCTAATTCCCCTTCATTGTCTTTTTCAATATTGTTTGATTCTCCATTCAAATTAGTTGATTCTTCTTCGTTTGCCAACAAATTAGCAGGGTTTACTTCTTCAACACCACCTCTTAAATTTTGCAATCCAGAAATACTTTCAACTTCAATGACTTAATTGTCATGTGACATTTCCTCAACTTTGTAAGGCACATCATCTTGTACATGATTGGATTCTATGTAACCCCTTGGCTTTGTTTTAATTGCAACACACCAACCATGTTTGTCCCTTCTTGTTGTTGGATATGGCACATAATACACTTGCCTTACATTATGTGCATTAATGAATAGGTCAAATAGATTATAGCTTTTATCCATTTGAATTTCCACTGTGCCATATTTAGGATCAACTCTTGTTCCTCTACTCGTTGGATCAAACCATTGACAATAAAATAATACTACTCGCTTAGGATATGTTGTAGTATTATACTTTAGCTCATATATGTGTTGAATGACCCCATAAAAATCATTTGGGGCTTCTTATGTAAGGCCCTTTACGTGAACCCCACTATTTATCATTTTCTTCCCTTAACTCCATGCTTGAGTATGAAATTTGTATCCTTTGACAAAGTATGTGTGCCATTCTTTAACATAACTCATCAGACCATACAATAAATCCTTTAAGTGTTGGTTTCTCACATTTGTAGGCCCATTTATAACCTACGAATATAAAGAGTAAGAAACAATTATATTTTTTTACCATAAAGTAGCAAAATAAACTATACAATAACATACATACTTTTTGCTAGAACCAAGTAGGAAAATTTGCATGTAGATTATGAGTAGAGGCATTTGACTGGGATTACAAGAATAAACTATCCAAATATAATGTATCATGAGTCAATTATGGGGGGAATAATGCAATTGACAACCATAATTATTGAATCCCAAAGGGCATACATTGTGAAACTTACTTGAGGTATGGTTTAACTTCGACAGAGTTAATCAACACATGAATATGGGCTGAGTCTTTCTCATCATCGGTTAACCAGTGAATGAACTCCTTCCCAGAAGGACGACCTTGTTGGTCAAACACTGGTAACATTGGTGGACGCCTTTCACCTTAAATTGCAATTTGATTCATAATATTGCGAGCCGACAACATAAAGTTGTTGAAATAAGGAGAAAAAACGAGTTGTCTCATGATGTATGTAAGACGCGCAAATGGATCCTTCAACCCGGGCCTTATTTTTACTGCTCGTTTAGAATCACCCATGAATCTACAAATTTTAATGAAAAACAAGTCATCGTTCATGAGCATTAAAAAATGAATTTTAAAGAAAATACAATGATCATTTTAGTACATTTCAAATGGATACATCCACCTGTATTGGACTGGTCCACCAAGTTTAGCTTCATATGCCAGATGAATAGGCAGATGCTCCATTGAATCAAAAAACCCAGGGGGGAATATTCTCTTCAACTTGCATAGAATGAATGGAATATTTTGTTCCATTCTACTCAAGTCATTCTCCATCAAAGTTTAGAACACAAGTCTTTGAAGAAATGACTTATTTCAATAAGTGGATTTAAGACATGTGGCGGCAATGGGCTAAAAGTAATAGGAAGTAAACACTCCATGAACACATGACAATCATGAATTTTCATCCCATGCATGGTTCTCTTATTAACATTGGCACATCTAGCCAAGTTAGAAGAATAACAATCTGGCATTCATAGTTCTTTTATCCATTGACAGACTAACTTTGTTTGGTCTACAGTTAAAGTGTAATTTGCTTTTGGCTTTAATAACTTCCCGTTAGCCCCCGACTTCAACTCCAAGTCTTTACACCTACAATACAAAGCTAAATCCATTTGAGCCTTGTCATTGTCTTTTGTCTTACCACTGACATTCATGACAATGTTGAATATGTTGTCAAAGATTTTTTTCTCTATGTGTATAACATCAAGATTGTGTCACAACAAATTATCTTTCCAATAAGGAAGATCCCAAAAGATACTTCTTTTTGTCCAATGATGCCACTCCCCATATCCATATACATTTGGTGGTGGCAGACCAGTTTCTGTGACTTTTGGAAAATCTCTAACCCTACGCCAAACTTGTGTAGGTGTCAACATACGTGGTGGCTCATCCCTTTCTACTTCCCCTTTTTTGAAGGCATTTTTGTTCCTTCTAAATGCATGATCACTAGTTAAGAACCTACAATGACAGTCAAACCAAGAAGTTTCCCCCCCATTTGCCAACTGAAAGGCCTTTGTGTCCTCCATACAATACGGACATGCCAGTCTACCATGTGTCCCCCAACCAGACAACATGTCATAAACATGAAAATCATTAATAGTCCACATCAAAGTTGTCCTCATCATGAAATTTTGCTTTCTTGAAACATCGTAAGTTAGAACAAACAATGAATTAAGACTCCATCATTGTTATAATACAACATGCAGCCATCCACACAACAATCAATCCTCTTAGCCTCTAATCCCAACTTCGATACTAATCTTTTTGTATCATAATTTTTTTTGGTAGACCATATTTTATAGTTGTTGCATCTAAAAGAATTTTTGAAATAAACTCTAAGCACTGGTCGGGAACATTCCAGTTGGACTTGAAAGCTAAAAGCCTCACGAATATTTATAATTGAGTCTGCTACCCCTTCGTACAATGGTTCATTCGCCTCCACCAATAAATTGTAAAATCTTTGAGTGTCTTCATTTGAAGGTTCTTCTGTATTATTTAAGTCTAGAGCTTCAAATGTCCGAGGTTGCTTGAGAGAATCACACACCATGTCTTGCATTAACATAAATTTTTCATGTTGAGCCACATATTCTGCACTAGTTGAAGCATCCATGTAACTATTGCCCTCTTTTAAATCAACATGCGACATGTCTTCAACATGATCAGTCCAAATCCAATAATTAGGCTTGAACCCATTTTTGTAAAGGTGAACCTTGACCACTCTATCCTCTAAAATCCTAGTACCATTGAATTTAACATAAAGACATATGATCCCTCCATCAATGTGATAACAATCTTGCTGACTAGCTTTGATTACGAACTCTTCAACCCCCTCAACAAAAGACTTTTTCAAACCGCTTCTACCACTATAACATCTATCGTACATCCAACAACGATTCGAAGGAATATAGTTCATGTTCTGTATATTTAACAAAAAAATAAAAATATTCATGAATTACATACATAATACATAATGTTAGAGTGCTTTATTATTAGTAGCAACAATTATGATCATGTTTTAGGTGAAAAAAAAATCACATACATATATTGTATGACTTTCTAAATGAGTAGGCATAAAATGTAAATAACATAACCACAACCAGAAATATACTGAATACATTTAGAATACAAAATTTCAAGCATCTACTGTTGGATCAAGTGGCCTCAGAATAATTAAGAAGGGGGGGTTGAATTAATTATTCCTAAACCTTTACTAATTAAAAAATTACTCTTCTAAGGCTTTTACTTATGTTGTTAAGAGAATATGGAGTAGAAGAGAAACTTAACATAAAGTAAAAGCGAAAATTAAATGTACAGCGGAAAGTAAAAGAGTAGGGAAGAAGGAAACAAACACACAAGAGTTTTTATACTGGTTCGGCAACAACTCGTGCCTAAATCCAATCCCCAAGCGACCAGCTGTCCTTGAGATTTCTTTCAACCTTGTTAAAATCCTTTTACAAGCAAAGATCCACAAGGGATGTACCCTCCCTTGTTCTCTTTGAAACCCTAGTGGATGTACCCTCCACTAGAACTGATCCACAAGAGATGTACCCTCTCTTGTTCTCAGTCAAACCCAAGTAGATGTACCCTCTACTTGTACCACAAAGGATGTACCCTCCAATGTGTTAAGACAAAGATCTCAGGCTGTTAAACCTTTAATACTTTGTGAATGGGGATACAAAAGAATTCTCAGACGGTTAGTCCTTTGAACACTTTTGTATTAGGGAATGGGAAGAATCAAAAGAATTCTCAGACTGTATCATTTTGAATTCTTTGACAAGGGAGAAGGGAGACACAAAAGAATTCAGGCGGTTAGTCATTTGTTCTTTTGGAAAAGGGAGAAGAGAGACACAAAAAGAATTCAGGTGGTTAGTCCTTGGCAAATTCTTTTTGGAAAAGGGAGAAGAGAATGAAAAGATGAATAGCACAAGTTTTCAAGGTTTGGAAAACCAGAAAACTTTTGGTACAAAGAAGAAGAAGAAGTTCAAAGAGATTCAAGGCTTGTAAAGGATTGTAAGAGATTGATTGGAAAAGTATTCAAGATTGAAAGAATGAATTAATTGAAAATGCAAAACAAAGCCTTGCTTTTATAAACTTTTCATGTCTAGTCAAGAAGACCATTTAGAAGAGTTATAACTTTTAGAAAAAACTTAAAACCAATTTGAAAAAGTCAAAACCTTTTTGAAGAGTTACATCTTTTGATTTATTCAGAAACAGTCACTGGTAATCGATTACCAAATAAGTGTAATCGATTACACAAAGCTTTTATGTGAAAGGATGTGACTCTTCACATTTGAATTTGAATTTCAATGTTCAAAGACACTGGTAATCGATTATCAAAACATTGCAATCGATTACAGCCTTTTGAAATTAATTGGAACGTTGTAAATTCAATTTGAAAACTTTTTCAAAAACAATTTTGCTACTGGTAATCGATTACAACAATCTGGTAATCGATTACCAGAGAGTAAAAACTCTTTGGTAAACATGTTTTGAGAAAAATCATGTGCTACTCAATTTTTGAGAAAAAAATTTCATACTTATCTTGATTAAGCCTTCTCTTGATTCTTGAATCTTGAGTCTTGAATCTTGATCTTGATTCTTGAGATCTTGAACCTTGAATCTTGATTCTTGACTCTAAACTTTCTTCTTGAGTCTTTAATTCTTCTTGATTCTTATCTTGAACTCTTGAATTGTTCTTGATTCACTTGAGTTGTTCTTTGATTGATCTTTGATTCACTTGAGTTGTTCTTTGATTGATCTTTGAGCTTTTTGTCATCACCTTTGTCATCATCTTTTGTTATCATCAAAACACCTTTGAATCACCTTTGATTCACCATGAAGCTTTGCTTCTACATCTACAATACAAAACTACAACTAACCTGAACAATGGAATATACCTATGAGTAAGGGAGCGATCAAGCAACACAATCTAACTTGTGAAGCCGAGAGTAAGAAAGAGAGAATAAAGTTTAAAAATGGTTAGAAGTTTATTTATAAAATCATCGCTTTTATTTAATTAAAAAAATACCCATTCATCGTGAATAAATAAAAAATAAAATAAAAATAGAAATAAATTATATGCAAAACACAAAAACATATATTTCTTTTATATTATATTAATTACATAAAAATAATGAATTTGAATTATAATCACAACCCGTACATTAAACAGAGCTAACATGGTGTGAGATGTAGGGGTTTTTAGTGTAATAGGAGAACAAAAGTTAAGAAATATTCTGTAAATAAAAAAAAGAGGAAGTACATATGTAATTTGAGTAAACTTGAGGGGGAGCTTGCTATAATTCGTTGGATGATTTTCTAGGAGGATGTGCTATATAAATTGTAGAATACCTTATCAGACTAAAATGATAGCAATTTTGTGTGTTTTTTTTTATCCCAATCGTTGATTTTCTTTTAAAAAGAAAGGAGTCAGATTTGTTAACATGATTTGGTCATGCTATTTTATCACGGGAGAGAATTCACTCCCAATCATAGACTTTGCGTCTGCGCTAACATCCAAACCCAAGGGTATTGGGCTGAATGGAAATGGGCGTGCCCAACCAAGTTCGCTTTTGAATTGAAACCCCCCTACAAAATAGAGTTAAGGGCTTTGCTTGTATATTAATTAACATAATGTGTATATGTTTAAAGTTTTAATAGTAACTGATATTTTATTAACATGATGCACACTCTTTTCCATCTTGTAATCCCCATCATCACCTTCTTTCATGTTCTCATTTTTTCAATTTCTTTTCCCTTTCTCTTCCTGTACTTCTTCTATCTCACAAGGATTGTATATTTGTATATGTATGTTTATGCTTATACGCTTGATTTTGGGCTTAAGTTTTGCATAAAAATTAAGTACATCACATGTACTTCAACATTTGCAATCAAATTAAGCATCACATTAGTTTTGTAATATTTTTTTTTCTTTTTAGAAACCGTGTTTAAAAAATATTACAAATAATTAGTTATTTTGCTGAAAAAAGTTAGACGAAGCATGCGTACGTTTACCTGTCTATAGAGAATTCACCGTGCCTCATGGCTAAAGGGAAGGGACTACTGAAGTGTATAGGGTAATTGTTCATTTCATATACAATCCAAGATGATACCGTGAAAAAAAAGTGAAGTAGATGATAAAATTACCAAGAGAATACACAAGTTTTGTAAAGTTTAAGCTGATCACAATTTTGCTTTTGAAGAGAGAAGTTAACCAATTGGATTGAATGGGTTGATTCTACATAACCCAAACTATCATACGATGACTATTAAAAAAAGAGAAATTAATTACCTTTTTCACAACAAGCTAATATATAATTTTTTTTATATAATCAAGAGAGAGAAATAAGAAACAAATAAATAAACATATGAATTTATGAAAATTGTTATAAAAAATTATTATATAATAATAGTGTAAAAAAAATTGAAGTTGGTGATAAAGGAAATTATACATAGTAAAGAAATGATGCATAAGTTGACTCTAAAGTTTTAACTCTAAAGAACTTATAAATTTTATATATCTTTTTTTCTCTCAATCATTAGTTATGTGTGATGTAGGACTATTGCTTAAAATTAAGAGGTTGTTCGTTGCAATTGGTATATTTAAAAAACAATCTTGTTTTTAGAAAGCTAACTCCCCACATTGTCCGCAATAAAAACAAAACAATAGCCAATACAATAGCAGTGACAAAGACTTCCATATGTGATCATGGAAAAACTTTCAAGATAAATGGTGAAAACATGAGAATACTTATTAGAAGAATATCTTGAAAATACTCTTTTAAGATATTAGTTTTACAAGTAGACCATGATTAGAGAATGCATTTTTATTTTCAATAAGTAAAGCAACACATTCTTTTTTAATCTCAAGATTGAGCTTCCTCTACTATCAAATATTTGTCATAAAGAGGCAAATCAGTATCAGCCCAAAATCATGACAGGTACTAGGAACAATATATGTAGAAAGCATAATGCAAAGGAACATATTGCAAACTTTCTTCTATAAAAGGATTATAATAATTCATAGTCAATTTCATGATTCCATAGCAAAAAGGATGGCCATAGAGGAACGTCAAAGACCTCCCTATGTGACCATGGAAAAACTTCCAAGATAATTGGTGAAAACCGGACAATACTTATTTGAAAACATCTTGAAAATACTCTTTTAAGATAATTATTTTTACAAGTAGACCCTTATTAAAGAATGTATTTTTATTTTCAGTAAGTTAAGCAACACATTCTTTTTAATCTCGAGATTGAGTTGTCTCCACTATCAAATATCTGTCATAAAGAGGCAAATCAACATCAGCCCAAAATCATGACAAGTACTAGGAACAATATATGCAGAAAACATAATGCAAAGGAACATATTGTGAACTTTCTTCTATAAAAAGATTCTAATAATTTATAGTCAAATTCACGATTCTTTAGCAAAAAGGATGGCCATAGAGGAACGTCAAAGACCTACATACATACACAACATGTGAAGAGGAAGAAGCCAGTACATACTAAAGGAACAAACTGGTGTGTGGGCCTTATGCAAAAGCACAGTTTAGTATAATCTTTATTTATTGTGGATGTGATCTAGCAAAATTACAGTGACCATCTCAGTGCCTTTGCAATTTATCTAGTATGAAATGTTGTCGGGACGGCATAAAAAAATCAATTTGGAGTGTGCATCCCTCAACTACACCATTCCTGATATAGTGCCACTTATAACCACTAACTTAGAGCATATGCTGAATGAGGTTATTAGAAAATGTGTTATAATATTTTTATGAAGGTGACTGAGGTAATATAAATGTTCTGCATCATTAGAAAGTCAAAGAGGATAAGGAGTTGAAAATTTTAGTGCATCATTGGATGATAAATGCCCTTCACCTATTTTATTATATTTTTAAATGCAAGAAAACATGTCACAAAATTATGTTGACTTACTAAATTGAGTTTGAATCACCCAAATAGAAAATTATGTATAAATGTTGAATTTTTTTGAACGACAAGCGACAAATTCTACATGCAGAGTGCAACAACATCACTACTAATTAATCAAATTTTACAACAGTAAAAATAATAATAATTATAGTGATAGTGTAACTTAATCTAAGTAAATTTCTCTAGTAATATGTGCAAATTATTGCTTTCCTTCTCCAACAATTGTAGAATTTTAAGCCCACTTCTTCTGGTGCCACTTTTTCTTAGCTTGAACCAAAAGAAAAACATCATCTCTCAAAATTCAGAAATCGCTATAAATTAAAATAGGAAATTTTTTTGATAAACTCATTGCTACATTATAGAACAAGATGGTAAACTATATAAACTTGCACATCTAGCCCCTTCATACCAATCTAAAATCCCCAACCCATTACTCATTTGAAATTAGCATGTTCTATACTATTGTAATCTTTTGAAACAAATTGCTCTTTCATTGGTAAAAAGCAAAATGATTCAAGCGAGAAAGTGAAGATGAGTATTAGACCTACTGTTTTCTCTTCACTAATTAACTCTATTCCCAAAATAACAAGATTCAAAGAAAATTAGGAACACAAAACATGGTTAAGATGAATTGCTAGTTACTAGCTAAGAAATTAATCAATTTTACACGGTTGTTATCAAAATTTCAAAATAAGATGCAGCAAATGATGAATAGACTAAAAAATTAACAAAATTACCTTTGTGTAGATAATATAAAGAGAGAGGGATGGAATATCATAGCAATCGCGGGAAGAGAGGCTATCCTCCTTTGATTTGATGTGTGAGCTAGCGAGACAAAAAAGAATGGATAGATTTTGAGACAATGCTTGTATTTTCTATATCTGTTGGAATAATAGAACTCAATATTTGAGAGAGAAAAAAGAACAAACAAATTTCAAAATCAAACAAAAAGGCGAACAAACAGGTGACGACGGTGTCATACCCTAATTTCGTCCGGGGACCATTTGTTTGGTGGCATGCAATCTTTGCTTGACCGCCTCGAGGTACTTAACATCCATCGTTAGGTAATCCGCAAAGTTCCGCGACATGTCGGGAGTCGAAAGGAAGCATTATTGCGTAATCCATAAAGTTTCGTAACATTCCAAAAGTCAAAGAGGGGATGGTTGCGTAATCCATAAAGTTTTGTGACATTACGGAAAAAAAACAAGTATCATTATGTAATTCGTAAAATTCCGTAACGTTACAGAAAAAGAATCAGCAAAAAAGGCAAGGGGGTGTATTTAGTAAATAAGGTGTGCAAATAGCAACTAGGCCCACTTGGACCTTCCAGGGTGTTCCAACAGAAGGTGGTGCCTTCTGGTGGAAGCAACCCAGCTCGGTTGGGCGAGCTGGGTGGCAACCACCTCCCTCTTTTCCCCTATAAATAGGGAAAAGAGGGCAGAGCAAATTCATTCAACCCTCCTGGTATCTGGGATTCACTTAAAATTAGTGAGAAAAATTGTTTCCGTGATGAAAATCCAAGCCGAGGCGCTTCCGAGACGTTTCCGTGGGAGATTTCGTGAAGGTTTTCCACCGTTCTTCATCGTTCTTCGTTTGTTCTTTGTCGTTCTTCGGTCTTTAACCAGTAAGTTCCCAAAATCGAACCTTTCAATTCATTCTATGTGCCATTAGTGGTCCCCACTTGTTTCGCGTGCTTTTATTTTTATTTTGTTTGCTTTCCGTACCCCTTTTAACGTGCTTTAACCATTTATTTAAGCCATTTTCTTGCCTAATAAAAAATAAAATAAATTTCCACCGATCATTTGAGTTGTAATATCTTTTAATCTTTGTTAGAATAAAATCCGACCGATCTTTCACGCCGTAACCACGTTTAAAACCAAAAAGAGGCAAAATAATAATATAATAATAAAAAAATATCTTTAAATAAAATAATAAAAAAAAAATCAATCAGACGTTTTTCTTTGGGATTTTTCTTAATTGAATTGACTAATAACCAAAGTGAAACTAAGACTAAAATCAACTTACAAATCAAGCTTTTGTCATTAAAAATTACCTAAAAACCATTTTAAGGTCCAACGCCTTGAAATGGTCCTCTTTGCTTTTATTGGTTAAACGTGGACTTTTGAAAGCCTAAATGGTCCAACGCCTTAATGTTTTTCTCTCCTTTCAAAAGAATCAAAAGATCGTTCAATGGTCCAACGCCTTAAATGACCTTTTATTCAGTCGAAATATATCTTGCAAAAAAAGGATAAAAACAACTTAACCAACATTTAGTTCTCAAAGAACTACGTAGGTCTAATTTTCTTATCATAATTGAGAAATACGAAGGAGCAATGGAAACACCCTTGTCGACCACAAAAAGATAAAAATATAAAAAAGGCATAAAAAGACATAAAAACATAAAAAAGGGGAAAATGAAACATTTTGAAGTCATATTTACACACTTGGTTAAAGGGTGTTGTCCCTTGTGACGGACGCGTGGGGTGCTAATACCTTCCCCGCGCGTAAATACAACTCCCGAACCTTTCACACTTAAAGTTCATAGACCACACCTTTCCAATTTTTCCGACGTTTTCCTCGAATAAACGTTGGTGGCGACTTCGCGCATTTTCCTCCCATGGAAGACGCACCCGTGAACCCTCGCGTCGCCCTCCCGCCAAAGGGTAGGTTGCGACAGATGGCCACGATAGAAACTTTGTGGAAGCTTACACGAAGGTGGCGCGACATGTGCGATGGCGGCAACACCACCCTAACGATGACCTGGTGACGGAGAAAGGCTATGATAGTGAGGGAACACAGACTGGGCGCACTGAAGAGTGAGTGAGGTTAGAGTGAATGCAAAGTGAAAAAAGAGAGTGACTAAAATGACGCTAGGGTTGCTTCCTTATCTTGTGGGTTATTTCTAATAGACCCAAATCCATGGGCCAAAATCCATTGATGACAAAGGTTTTCTAACGAAATATTTTTTTGTCGGAAAATTCCATCAATAACGTAAACATTTTTTATGGAATATTATTCGCTGAAAAATTCCATCGGAAACTAATACTTTTCTGATGAAAATGATTCATGGGAAAAATTTCGTCGGAAAGCACCATTTTTGTGCAAGTTCCCAACAAAGGGGGTTTAGCTTCTCATTGTCATAGAGACTTTACAATTGCAAGAGGGAAATATTTAGTAAAGGAAGAAAAGATAAGAAAGGGAATAGAGGGAAGGAATGACTCCTATTGTTTGCTTCTCCTTCTTCTAGCCTTTTCCTTCTATGAGGAATTATATTCTCTTGGAATTTCTATGTGTCTTCTCCTTCTTTTCTCTTTTTCTTTTATAGGTGCAGATTAGTGAGCTTTTTACACCAAGCCTGCCTTTACTTTCCTTAATTAATTATGGTTTCCTTAATTATTCTACTTTCCTTAATAAGTCTTCTTTCCTTTATTAACTTTGCTTTCCTTAATTAATCTTATTTCCTTAATTAGCCATGCTTTCCTCAATTAGCCATTCTTTCCTCAATTAGCTTGCTTTTCTCAATTAGCTATGATTTCCTTAATTATTCCTGTTATTTGGGCTTTATTTTACTCACTAAGCTTCATAAATCCATCACTTTTAATATTCTATGCACAAAAACTTAAATGATGTTAATTTAACAATTATTTGCTCAAAAAGGAAAAAGTAGGAGGGAAAAATTACAAATTCCTATATAATTTATGATGCAATACTACCCTGCAAGGGCATTGGGTAGAAGACTCCAAGTAGATTGGGCTAGAGATCCAAGGGAAGGCCCTAGGGTTCTCATGAGCCTTAGGATAGATTTCGAGCCCATGGGCTAAGTATGAGCCCGCTTATCTTTGTAAATATTAGAATAGGTTTTTCCTTCGTCTGGGCCTTGTATTTTGGCCATTCTAGTAGTATAGGGATTTAGCCTTGTATTTTAAGGCATTTTGAGTAGTCTTTGTAGTAAGGATTTTTTTTTTGTATTTTCATGTTTTTTTGTCATGGGGGTGAGCTTAGCTATTAGAGAGGTGTGTGTAGCTAAGCTCTAGCTTCTTTAGGAATCTTCTTAAGGAAGCTTCTCAAGGGGTGAGCTTAGTTATGAGAGGGGTGTATGTAGCTACGCTCTAGCTTCTCAAGGAAGTTTTCTCAAAGAAGCTTCTCAAGGAAGTTTTCTCAAGAAAGCTTCTCAAGGAAGTTACCTAGTCTATGAATAGAAGCATGTGTAACACTTGTTGTAACTTTGATGAATGAGAGTCTTGTGAGACACAACTCAAAGTTCAACTTCTCTCCCTTTTTCTTCCTTCAATTTCGTGCTCCCCCCTCTCTCTTTCTCTCCCTCTTTCTTTTCCTCCATTGAAGCATCCTCTCCAAGCTTCTTATCCAAGGCTCATCTTGGTGGTGAAGCTCCTTCTTCCATGGCTTATTCCCTAGTGGATGGCGCCTCCTCTCACTTCTTCTCCTTTGTCTTCCACTACATCTCCATGGTGGAAAATCACCATTAAAGGACCTCATTGAAGCTCAAAGATCCAGCCTCCACAGAAGCCCCACAAGCAAGCTTCCATCAAGTTCCCTCCACCTTGGAAAGGATTTGACCTCAAATCCCGAGGTTCTTCATACTCTGGGCTCCTTCCCTCAACACCAGTAAAAAGAACAAAAACATATGTATTAGTGGTGTTTGGTATGTTGAAGTAAGATAAGGTCTGAAAACCCATTTCCTGGGCCTCTTCCCATGAAGGAACACGGTTTCTCACCAACTCAATGAGTGGTGCTACAAGTATAGAAAAATATGGGACAAACCTTTTGTAAAAGTTTGTTAAGTCATGGAAGCCCCAAATTTTTCTTATACTTGGTGGAGTGGGCCACTCAGGAATGACCTTTATTCTCTTAGGGTTCATGGGAACCCCTTGATCACTATTTGAAAAATTAAGAAAAGTAACGCAATAAAACATACATTTTTCTGTATTTTCATATTGATTATTCCTACCAAAAAGTATGACAAACCTAAGGTGTCCCATATGAGTACCTAAGTTTGTATTGAAACTAAAAATAAGAACAAACCTACCTAATGGGTCCCTATGTACACACACCATGAAGATATTAGGTGTACGAGTGATTTTACAAAAGAGGGTTGCACCACTCAAAACATTCATCATACCACCTATTTTAGGGACTTGGTGCCTAATAATACCTATTTTGGGCACCAACAAAGCACAAGGATTTAAGCTCTTGCGAACCAAACCCTCATCCAACAACTTCTTTACTTGAGGAATAAACTCAAGCCCAACAGGTGTGGCAATGCTAGCAAGTGTCTTTTTACAAAAGAGAAAATGTGGAGGTTGTCTAAGAGGGAAAGTTTCTTTAATGTTTGTCTTTATTGTAAAATGAGTTTCCTTCTGAGCTAAACTCTTGGAGGAGACACTTACCTCCTTACACTTCTCTTTAACCACTAATGGTTGTCCTTCTTCGTGGGGGTAGATTTCTTCACTAGATTCTTCCCCTTTTGCTTTTTCACTTTCACTAGAGGAAGGTGAAGTAGTAGCCTCATCTTGGCTACTATAAATCTCTTGGCCCCTCATAATCATGGTTTTTGTGGTGGGGCATTGAGAAGTAATGTGTCCTCTTCCAAGACATTTAAAGCACTTTATAGAGCTAGTTTTCTCTTGCATACTAGCCTTAGGGGCTTGCTTTTCTATTGTCTTCCCCTTATCATCTTTGGGCTTAGAAGGTGTCACCCCTAAGATGCCTTGACCTTGGTCTTTCTTTGGATAAGAGTGAGAGCCATAAGATGTTGAAGTAGACTTCTTTTTAAGTTGTTGCTCTACCCTTATTTCCCAATCTAAGTTAGCCTCTACATTGTCCTTCCCATGGAAGTATGAGAGTTTAATGTTAGCCTCTTGAGGCTTTCTTTCCTTTTCTCTTCTATGGGAGTGAGGTCTAAGATGTGACCTATGCCTTCCTTCGTAATAGTCACGAAGTTCTTCACTTAGGTTTTTGCAAGAGTTATGACTACTATAGGAGGCATGTTTTTCTCTTTTCATTTCTTTCATTATTTTTCTTCTTTCTTCCTCTCTTATTTTCTTTCTTTCATCTTGACTTATTTCTTCCACTCTTTTTTTCCCTTTTTCTTTTCTCTCTTGTTTTTCTTTCCATAACTTGAGGGAACTCAACTCATCTAAGATTCTAGATAAAGGGTCTTTATGACTAGTACCCTTGCCATTAACACTAGATGAATGATGACTCATGTTGGTTCCTAAGTTGTGGTTCTTTCTTGTTGGAGGTTTGAAAACAAAAGGTAAAAGAAAATATGGTTGAAACTAGCCAAAATAAACACTAAAAGAGGTGTGAAAGATAAGGTAAAAAAAAACTAATTGGTAAAAGGAAAGCTATCTAGGCGGTTTGACAATGGAAGGTAAAGGAAATAAGCTATGAAAGTAAGAAAGAAAAGTAAACTAGGTGAATCCTAAGAGTGTTTGGATGACCACATTCAAGGTTCCCAACAAAACACTCATTATCCTAAGGAAAAATTGCCTAAAATTATTACACACAAATGAAAGTTTGGTAACCTATTGGAGGCTCACAACACACTTCCTATGAAAGGCCTTTTTGTTACAAAACTTGAAAGCAATGAAGGTAAGTAAATTGAAAATTACAAAATGGTCCTCAATTTTGGTGGTTGTTCTCTCTTTGGTGATTTACTCAATTTGGAGTGCTTCTCAGTCCAATAGCTCTTAAGGTGGTTGGCCCCTTGCTTCTTGACTCAAATTCTTCAAGGGATGGCACCAATCCTCCTTCCAATTCCCTATATGGCAACCCACAAACAAGGAAACAAAGAGACAAGCAATAACCAAAGACCAAAAAAATTAAATGAAAGCTAAACCAATGGAGTTTTAACAAGACAATTTTTCAAGGATTATTCAACAATTAAAGCAATGAAAAGGACATAGAAGCAAGCTAGGACTCAAAGAGAAACTTAGAATGGCTCTAGAGTAGAGTAAAAAAACTGAAAAAAAGACTCAAAAAACCTTTAGCTTTGGCACTTGTCTTCACACTAATTTTCAATTGAAATTTCCAATTATAGAATAAATTTTGAGCCAAAACAACAAGCACACTTCCCTTTCACCTTTTTTTTCTGGATACTGATTTTCCTGCCAAGTTGTGTGATTTTTCGTATTTTTTTTCCTTTTATCCAAATCACTTGTTTCTTTTTTTCTAACTTTTTTCCAGATGTCTAGAAAATTCAGTAAAAATTTCAGCTCAAAATTTGAAGTAACCAATTCTCAGTAATTTTTACAACTTTGTATGTGCAAGCTGCCAGCACCAGCGATTTTTTTTTAAGCATGGTATATTGATTGCATTGGGCTTACTTTCAACCTTCCTATGTATGTTGAACTCACTAGGATTGTTTACCACAGTTTTAGAAGTTCAATATTCACTTAGGATCAACATTTCAGCCAGCAATTCAATCACCAAAACTCAAATTCACAATAGACACAATCATAAGGAAACCTAAAAGTTCAAGAAAAAAAGGTTCACAATCAAAGACTCTCTAAGAATTTTGCATGAACATGTTAAGGACTAATTAACATGAAAGATTTGACTCAAATCAAATTATAGGCTAAAAGAATTTCATTCACTCATGAACAAATGAGTTAGACAAAGAAACAAGAAAATAAAATTCAGCACAACATAAGAAATCTTATGTGACAAGTTTCATGACTAGACATGACTTCTATGACAAAACTACAATAGGTGAACAAGTCACTCTAGATTTTTGAGGTTTTCTTCTACTTTAATATTTTTGTAAGAATTTTATGGTTTAGGTTTTAGCCACAAAAATAACAAGACAAAACTCTAAGGAACCTAAACTCAACACAATTCATGGTTAAGAACAAGAACAAGAAATTTGAACCATAGAAAATCAAATCTAGCTTCTATAGCAAGTTTAATTGGTGGAAACTCTAAAGAATCATGTTAAAAACATTTAGCACAAGACATGTGAGGAGATACATGGAGAAAAATGAAGAAACAACAATGGAAGAGAAGGTAAAGTAAAAAATTAATGGAGGTTTAAGGAGCACCTACTTGAAGCTCTTGTGCTCTGATTACCACTTGATGGAAGCTTGCTTGTGGGGCTTCTATGGAGGCTGGATCTTTGAGCTTCAATGAGGTCCTTTAATGGTGATTTTCCACCATGGAGATGCAGTAGAAGACAAAGGAGAAGAGGTGAGAGGAGGCGCCATCCACTAGGGAATAAGCCATGGAAGAAGGAGCTTCACCACCAAGATGAGCCTTGGATAAGAAGCTTGGAGAGGATGCTTCAATGGAGGAAAAGAAAGAGGGAGAGAAAGAGAGAGGGGGGTGCACGAAATTGAAGGAAGAAAAAGGGAGAGAAGTTGAACTTTGAGTTGTGTCTCACAAGACTCTCATTCATCAAAGTTACAACAAGTGTTACACATGCTTCTATTTATAGACTAGGTAGCTTCCTTGAGAAGCTTTCTTGAGAAAACTTCCTTGAGAAGCTTCTTTGAGAAAACTTCCTTGAGAAGCTAGAGGTTAGCTACACACACCCCTCTCATAACTAAGCTCACCTCCTTGAGAAGCTTCCTTAAGAAGATTCCTAAAGAAGCTAGAGCTTAGCTACACACACCTCTCTAATAGCTAAGCTCACCCCCATGACAAAAAAACATGAAAATACAAAAAAAAGTCCTTACTACAAAGACTACTCAAAATGCCCCGAAATACAAGGCTAAAACCCTATACTACTAGAATGGCCAAAATACAAGGCCCAGACGAAGGAAAAACCTATTCTAATATTTACAAAGATAAGCGGGCTCATACTTAGCCCATGGGCTCGAAATCTACCCTAAGGCTCATGAGAACCCTAGGGCCTTCCCTTGGATCTCTAGCCCAATCTACTTGGAGTCTTCTACCCAATGCCCTTGTGGGGTAGGATTGCATCAATTTAACCCCAAAATACTCATAATTAGCAGTTATCATACTCTCCCAAATTTAAATATTCGCTTGTCCTGAAACAAAAGGAAAAAGTTCAGAGTTTACCAATCATAATTCATAAGATAACTGCATACATTCCAAAAAGTTTCATTGGTCAATTCTTAAGTTCACAGTTGTCATAAGTTCATGAAAGAAGCAGAACAAGATGTACTTCACATGAAATGGTTAGCAAGAATCATAAATCACAAGGAATAATCATCAAACTTTAGTCCTCACAAGACTTGTGTTTCTCTCAATCCCACAAGCGTCTCGGTAAAAGTGTTTGAATTATAACAACTGAATTGTAAAATTCCAAACTTTGCACATCATCTCAATCAATGCAATCATACATGTACAATGTGGATCGCTAAGGACTTTATTAGGCTTATAATGTGGCTAGGCTAACAAAGAAATCATGGTTTTTCTAGGAATCAAAGCTTAGGATCTAGGAGAGCATTCATTTCCCCAAATTATTTACAAACCACAACTTAGAATTTTTTTCACCACACCAACCTTATTGCTTTGCTACTCTTTTCAACACCTTTATTTTCTTTGATGATGGTTTACCCCAGCTTTTATTCTTTAAAATAACAGAATTTTTTTATGCAACTAACATTCATAACGGGCTGGAGTAAAACCACATTTGTGACTCAATTGAACTTGTGTTGTGTATTCATTTTCCTGCAATAGAAAATCACCCAAAAACATTCCCCCAAATTTAGGAAAAATTTGTCTGGATCCATGACTACTCACTCTCCTACAACCTAAGAAAGGGTAGTTAGTAAATATCACTTTTTGGGCATGGGTTCCAATGACAATTTTTTTTTTACATTAGGCTCAAAAAGGGTGCAAGGGATGCATTCATTCACTGGATGACTTTTTGGCTAAGTAGCTAATTAATAACAAACAAAGCCTTGATCATCTCCACATCATACATGCATTTCAAGCAATCCAAGAATCTGGAAAAATCAAGAAATTCAAACTAGTCAATTCTCTCACAGTTTAAAGTTCGCACAACTTACCGGTTTTCATTGAAGTATTCAAGTTCTCATTCCATGCTTTTTTGTCAGAAATACTAACCTTTTGACTATTGTACTGTTAGTTCACACTCCATCACTTACACTGACGTCTGCTTGCATGAGAATCAACAATTCACAAAAATATCCATTAGTACACAGTTCATCTCACTCATGCAATTAATTCACTCAAAATGTGTTGCAACCAATTAATAAGTTCCTACTTCTCTATCATGCATCAAACTAAACTAAAACTATTAAATGACTGAATTTAAATTGCTGAATTTAAATTTTCCTAAATGCAAGAATTTTAAATGAAAATAAAATAAAAGAAAATGAAAGAAAATGAAAAAAACAAAATAAATAAAGACAAATAAAGAAAATTAAAGAAAAATCTTGATCAAAATGGGCCTCAATTCTGTGTGGGCCCTGGATCCCAAGCTTCTTATGCAGCAATGATGTCCACAGTGTAATCATCATCAACTTCATTGTTACCCAAGCCAGAGGTGTCACCCCCTCTACAGAAGAGGGCTGGACTCCTGGCCAGGCAACCTGCTATAGAAAAGCCTCTGACGTCATTAGTGGAGGCTCCATAGAAAGGTGAATGGATAACTAGTGCTAGTTCTGGATGACGAGGCGATGGCCATGATGGAGGCTTTGCATCATCTGGACTAGATGCTTTTGTTGGGAAGAGGAAGAAAAAGGCTTGCCAACTATAGAAAAGGTGGTTGGAGGAGGGATTATCGGAGGTGGAGCTGGTGGAGCATCTGGAGTGGTTCGGGCCTTGACTCGCCTTGGCCTTGGGAGGACAATGGAAAAGGCTGTTGGATTCACAATTGGCTTGACTTCATCATCTTCTAGAAACACAGACTTCAGGTGCTGCTCAGCAAGGTCAGCTTCTTGCTCAATTGCCTCCACCTTAAAGCAAGTCTTGTTATCATTGGGATGCTTTATTGCCTCAAATAAGTTAAGAATGGCTTTTTGGTCCTCCACACTCATCTCCAAGTTGCCATTCCCCAGGTCCACAACACATTTTGTAGTAAGCATGTATGGATGACCCAATATTAGAGGAATATCAAAATCCTCTTCTATATCTATTATCACAAAGTCCATCGGAAAAGTGAATTAGCGAACCTTGACAAGGACGTCTTCAACTACACCATATGGTATGCTGATCGAACGGTCTATTAGCTGAAACATCATTCTCGTAGGAGCAATCTTCAGATTCCCAATTCTCCAACACATAGATAGGGGCATTAGATTGATGTTTGCCCCTAAACCAAGGAGAGTTTTACTCATTGACACATCCCCAATAGAGCTTGTGATGGTTACACTTCTTAGGTCTTTGAATTTCTATGGTGAATTCTTCTTGATCACAACAGTGCAATTTCCTTCCACCATGATGCTCTCATTATTGATATATTTCCTTTTCTTCGTGAGAAGGTCCTTCAGAAATTTGGTATACAAAGACATCTGCTGTAAGGCCTCTCTAAAGGGAATGGTGATCTCCAACTTATTAAAGATGTCAAGAAATCGAGAAAAATATCGCTCCTTGTCTTTCTTTGATGGCACTAAGGGATATGGGATGTCCTTCACTCAGACTAAGGGTATCTCTTTTCTAGCCTCCCTTGCTAACTGACTCTTGGTCTTAGTGGGTAAGACCTTTTCACCCTTCTCCTTGCTCTCTTCTTTCTCTTCATCAAAATTCTCTTCTATATCCATTATCACAAAGTCCACCGGAAAAGTGAATTAGTGAACCTTGACAAGGACGTCTTCAACTACACCATATGGTATACTGATTGAACGGTCTATTAGCTGAAACATCATTCTCATAGGAGCAATCTTCAGATTCCCAATTCTCCGACACATAGATAGGGGCATTAGATTGATGTTTGCCCCTAAATCAAGGAGAGTTTTACTCATTGACACATCCCCAATAGAGCTTGTGATGGTTACACTTCTTGGGTCTTTGAATTTCTATGGTGAATTCTTCTGGATCACAACACTGGAATTTCCTTCCACCATGATGCTCTCATTATTGATATATTTCCCTTTCTTCGTGAGGAGGTCCTTCAGAAATTTGGTATATAAAGACATCTGCTATAAGGCCTCTCTAAAGGGAATGATGATCTCCAACTTATTAAAGATGTCAAGAAATCGAGCAAAATATTGCTCCTTGTCTTTCTTTGGTGGCACTAAGGGATATGGGATGTCCTTCACTCGGACTGAGGGTATCTCTTTTCTAGCCTCCCTTGCTAACTGACTCTTGGTCTTAGTGGGTAAGACCTTTTCACCCTTCTCCTTGCTCTCTTCTTTCTCTTCATCACCCTCTTCTCTCTTATTATCCTCTCCTTCCTCATTACTCACATCCTCCAATACTCTCTCATCTCTCTTTTCTCTCTCTACATTCTCCCTCCTCTGACTCCTAGTGAAAATTACCTTGCACTCCTCCTTGGGATTCTTCTCCATGTTGGCCCCAAAATTGTCTGTGGATGTTTCAACCAATTGCTTAGCTAATTGGTCCACTTGTACCTCTAGATTTATGATGGCAGACTTAATGCTCTTGTGATTTGACAGAGAAACCTGCATAAACTGATTCAAAGTGTCTTCTAGCTTAGTTGTTTTCTCATATAAATCAGGCCCTTGATTGGGAGACCGATTAGATGAGACTCGTTGATTTCTGTTGAAGTTATTCTTGGGGTGGGATCTCCAACCTTGGCCTTGATAGAAATTCCCCCCTGATTGTATCTTGGAGGTCCTCCTTGATGGAACCCTTGACGGTGTGGATTGGTCATATAGTTGACTTCTTTGGATACATCGTCTTGGACCATGCACATGCCTGACTCATGGGCCCCACCACAGATGTTGCATCCCCTAATGTGCATAATTGAAGAATGGGTAGGTTGCACTGCCTGCTATTGTGAGGGTCTCTAGTTGCTTGGCTAGGAGCTTGTTTTGGGCTAGTAGTGCATCTTGTGATGTGAGCTAGAAAAGACTCTTCTTTGTAGGTGTGTAGGCTCGATCATGAAGGATGGCATGGCAACTGGCTTCCATATTTTGAATCAACTCCATAGCTTCATCAGGTATCTTTAGTTTGATCTTCCCACCAGCGGAGGCATCAAGTAACTGCTTTGAATGGGGTCGCAAGTCATCAATGAAGATATTGAGTTGAACCGACTCATTGAACCTGTGGGTGGGAGTCTTCTAGAGTAAACCATGGAAGCGGTTAAGAAATTCACTCAATGATTCATTGGGGAATTGGGGTAATAAAGAGATCTCCACCTTTCCCTCAAGCGGTCATGGAGACTTTACAATTGCAAAAGGGGATTATTTAGTAAAGGGGGAAAAGATAAGGAATGGAGGGAAGGAATGACTTCCATTGCTTGCTTCTCCTTCTTCTAGCCTTTGCTTTCTATAAGGAATTGTATTCTCTTGGAATTTTTGTGTGTCTTTTCCATCTTCTCTCTTCTTCTGTTATAGGTGTAGATTAGTGAGCTTCTTGCACTAAGCTTGCCTTTACTTTCCTTAATTAATCATGTTTTTCTTAATTATTCTGATTTCCTTAATTAATCTTGTTTCTTTAATTAGTCGTGTTTTCCTCAATTAGCCATTCTTTCCTCAATTAGTTTGTTTTTATTAATTAGCTTTGATTTCCTTAATTGTTTCTGCTTTTCTGGGCTTTATTTTACTCACTAAGCTTCATAAATCCATCACTTTTAATATTTTCTGCACAAAAACTTAAATGATGTTAATTTAAAAATTATTTGCTGATAAAGGAAAAATTAGGAGAGAAAAATTACAAATTCATATATAATTTAACCCCAAAATATACTCATAATTAGCATTTATCAGTGCTTTAATGTGGGAAAACTTAATTTCTCAACCAACAAGGTGCTAGCAACATTAGTACAACTCCCACTATCAATGATCAAATTGTATACATTGTCTTTTATGTGGCATCTTGTATGAAAAGTATGCTCACATTGCTCGTCATAATCTCCTACCTTAGACTGCTTGTTAAGAGAACGCCTAGTAACAAGAACATCTCCATATACAGGTTCAACAACATCAACATCACTGCAATCCTCCAATGGTGGCATTTCATCATCACTTGATCTCTCACTCTCTATTTCTCCATTATCCAGTAATATCATGATTCTTTTATTTGGACACTGAGAATCAATATGCCCAACTCCTTGACACTTGAAACATTTGATACCACAAGATTCGGAAGATGAATTAATTTCCATTTTACCTTTAGGTGCAACAAATGAATTTTTGGACTTAGCTTCATCTTTTGACTTTGTCACAGATTTGTTGTTTTTCCAATTTGACTTCCATGAAGAAGTGGAAGCAAATTTGGAAGTACTCTTAGCTTTCAATTGCCTCTCCACTTGATTAGATTTGTGCAACAAGTCCTCCATCTCCACATAATACTGCAATTCTACCATATTGGCTATCTCCCTCTTTAGACCTCTAATGAATCTGGCCATAGTTGCCTCACAGTCTTATTCAACATTGGCTCTAATCATGGCTATTTCCATCTCCTTGTAGTAGTCCTCCACACTCATGGAACCTTGAGTTAGAGTTTGTAATTTTCAGTGCAAATCCCTATGATAGTGGCTAGGTACAAATTTGATTCTCATGGCAATCTTCATCTCCTCCCATATGCTAATAGGCCTTTCACCATTCCTGCACCTACTAGTCACAAGTTGATCCCACCAAATACTAGCATAATTAGTGAATTCAACAACAACTAGTTTAACCATTTTCTCCTCAGAATAATTATGGTAATCAAACACATGTTCAACCATTCTCTCCCACTCCAAATACAATTCAGGATCATTTTTACCTTGAAACATAGGGATTGTCCCAAATGATTATCTCTTCTTGGTTCGCCTCTTCGCTTTCTTCCATGACTTCTTGCATCTGAATACTCCTCATCCTCTTCTTCTTCTAAAGTTAATTGTCTACAACGATCGAAATGGAGATTGCAAACTATCTAATCTCAAGTTTAAAGCTTGAAATTATTCATTAATAACTTTAACAAACAATTTGAGATCCATTCTTTCTTCTCTACTCATGATTAAAATTGTTGCAAGAATTGTGTTAAAAGTGATCGTAAATGGACAAATAAATATCCTCACACAAACACACCCTCATGTGTTTACACTCAACATTTTTTTTCCTTTCGTGTTTCACTCTTTTTGGCTTTTTCCCTCTGATAGTCTCACCACTCGACTTCTCCTTATGAGCATGAGCTCTCAAGTAAGAGCCTTTGGGGTTGATTATACAAGACAACACACAACAAGGGATCAATGAGAACTTTAGTGAATAAGAACAAACAAACAAGGGATTTAAGAAAAGTGTTTTTTTAAGGAGAATAAAACCAAAGGAAGATGAATAGAACAAGAAGAAAATAAGACCAATAGTCACACTTTGTTTTTTTTTTCACGTTTTTTGTTTCTTTTTTTTTTCTCTACACTTTTTTTACACAAAATTCAAATTTGAACACAAATATGTGATTGGGCAGATCAAAATCTAGACTTTAAGAAAATTTTGGTTCCATATTTGGAAATCAAATTCAGATCCTAATAATTTCAATTATTCAAATATGGATTGTAATAGAATTTTGGCTCCAAATTTGAAAAATAATTTCAGATACTAACAACTTTAATTATCCAAATATGGATTGTAACATAATCTTGGCAACTTTAATGATCCAAATATGGATTGTAACATAATTTTGGCTCCAAATTTGAAAATTGGATTTTTTTCACATTTTTTTGCACAAATTTTTTATAACATATAAAAAAAGAAGACAAAAAGACATTGATACTAGATAGAGTTCAGAAAAGAAAGATAGACTCAAAGAAATAGAACAAAGGAAGACAAAACAATAATATAAAGTTAAACAAAAGGAAAGGAACAAACAAAGGAGGAAACACACAAGAAGAAAGAAAATACAAAGGATAGATAACACCTTATCTCAAGAACCAAAACTGATACCAAATGATAAGAAAACACTTAGGATCATCTTGAAAATAGGTATAAATAGAATGTAACTTGACCCTAACTGCGACCTACCGGTAGAACCAAAGTTATCAAAAGGAGCGTGACCCTAATTGTGACCTACCGGTAGAACCAACACTATCAGTTCTTAACCTAAGTACAAAGGAAAAACTCTCACAATAGAGAAACTCTCAAATTTCATTAATCTTCAAATTCTGCCAACAAAGTGTTTAAAGAGTCTATTTATACTCCTACTGATAACCCTAATTTAGGCCCAAGGCCCAATAAGTAATATTAAAAGACTTTAAAATAATAATAAAAGGTAATGAAAACCCATTACAAGTCCGAAAATAGGCCCAACATATTGGGCTTAATTATTATCTAATTAGCCCAATATTAAGTCCACAAAAATTGATCAATTCAGTCCATATGGATGTTTCTTGTCTTGTAAATTAGGCTTCCCAAAATGATTCTTCAAGTTGGCCTCAAAGCATCTTCATCAATTTGTAGGAGAGTGACCCAATTAGGTGCAATCCTTAATTCACATTGGTCTTCTTTCTCTTTGATCTTTAGAATTAGATCTTGCAATGCTTGCTTCATCCTCTTAGTCTTGGACCTAGTCATAGGACCTCCAGTCCCCTATAACAGATTATTAGATGGGTTGGTTGCACCTCCTTCAAGTGGTTAGTGGGGTTTTATTTCTAGGGAATATTTAATGTAAGTGGGAATTTAATTCTAAGTGGGGATTAATTCCTAGTGCGATGTTTAGAAGGAAGCCTAATCTATAAATAGTAGGAACTTTGTAGCTTTGAGAGAGATAGAGTCTAAATGAAAGTTTGAGTTTTTCCCCTTTTGTGAGAGCTTTCCTTAGTTCTTGGGCAAAGAATTGAATTTGATTTTATCAAGGCGACTTGTGGCGATCAAATCTATGACTTATCACTCATCTTCTCACCTATTTCTTGAGTGTGACATCAATATCCTTCTCTAAAAGAAAACTAAATCAATTTCTAAGTCCGAAGTCTTCAAGGCGATCCGTCCCATTTTCGTGTTCATATAATTTGGTATCCGAGTCTACCTGGTTCAACATCAATGTTTTGCTAAATTTTTGTTACCTGGTTCAGCATCAATGTTTTGCTAAATTTTTGTTACCTAATTTGAATTTCGTGAAATTGCGTCAAAAGCTTCATTTCATTTTGCCCACAAATCTGATTGTAGGGTGAGATTTTTGGATTCACGTCCTGGCTGGTTTGGTGAATCATTGTTCAAGTGTTGCAGTATTTTATTCTTGGAATGGTGCCTTTAGTTCATCCAATCAGGTTCTTCCAATGATTCCAAACGGTGCACTTTTGTTTAGCTTTTGTGTACAAATTTCATACTTTATTGCTGGTAGTGTGACTTTCATTTTGTTCTTGCTTTAATTCTTGATAGGTACCTAGGTGTTGCATCAAATTGCGATTGGTGAGTGTCCTATGTGATACAAATCTAAGTTCATATATTTTTGTATCCTTGTCTAGTGTAGTGCAACACATTTTGGCATCAATTTCAGTCAGTGGTTTGTTGTTGTCCTGCCTTTATTTAATGGTGGCTATTTTAATTCCCTCAATTATGTTCATGCTTATGAATCTGTGTCAAAATTGTTGGTCTGGTCCAGGCGTGCTGTTTGTACATCAATCTGAATCCATGTGCATGTATCCAGTTGCGGTTGCGTTGTGCTTAATTCTGCACATTGGTTCATAGTAGTCATCTTTGTTCTGGAGTGTATTGGCAAAACTCTTTGTTTGATCCAAATAATATTGTTTGGAGTGAGTTGGGGCGTTTTTGTAAATATTAAAAACTTGAGTACTTATTAGCAATTAGAAGGATTGAAAGTATAAAAAATATGAAAAAATTAAAATATTGGGGCAAAAGTTAAAAAAATTTAAAAGTTATATCTAAAAAAGAAAACTACCCTATACAAAAAAAATTCTTCTATACTGGTACCAAATTTTTTGCTTTTTCCATACACCGTTATTTTGTCTCTCTTGAATACTCTATAACCTAACATAGATAACCTTTTAGGATTCATGGTTTGTGTAGTTCCTTATTCTTGAGTCTTCTAGTTTGTCTTCCTTGACATTCTATTTTGAGTTTCCTTTCCTTTCATTTAGCTTTTCTTGTTTATCTTTTAAATTTTCTTGGTTTTGTCTTAAAGTATTTATCTTTATTTGCACTCTTTGAGTTGAGCTTAAAATTCGTTACATCTTTCACATTGAATACTTTCTTGATTTGGATTTTGGAGGTTCCACTTAAGAACTTATAGAGGAACATAGAGTGAAAAAAGGCAAGTGTGCACATTATAAAAAAAGCCTTAAAAGAGAGAAACACAAGTGAACTTTGAGTGAAACACTAAGTTGAGTAGTAAGGTTTGTATTTCTATTATTTGTGCTACCATTTTGTGCAGGAATGTATTATTCATCTTATCATAGAAGTGATGAAGGTTGTGAGCAAGATGAAGGAGAAAGAAGGCTTAAGAGACATGAGACAGAGAGTTATGGAGGAAGAGATAGAGAGGGAAAAAAAATAATAGAGAGGATAATATGGAAGGGGAAAAGCTTAAAATTCCTAATTTTTAAATGAAGCATGACCCAGAGGCATATCTTGACTATAAACTCTTGGGCTGATTGTGCTCTTCAAATTATTGTCTTTAAGTTTGTTGAATTTATCTTCAAGTTGTAGAAATGAGACAATTCTTAGTTTAGGCACTTGCATGACTAAGCTTTGGAAAGGCTTCTTGGTTCTTTTCAGTCTTGCTTTGGTCATTGAGCCTTTCATCCATTGCAAAAAGATATTTGAAGTTATTGTTGGATCATGTCACATTGTATTCGAGCTTAAGTGTTTATCCACTCTATTGAGTGATTTGAATCTGTGTATTCATTCAAACATCTCAATTTGTGAAAGTTAAGAGTGACTTAGTATTAAACAATACTTTGGTGTCTTAGTTCAAGGAGAGTCTAAGGGTGTGCCAGAAGTGACCTAGAGAAAACTATTGTAGTAAGGAGTTACACAATAAAATACTTATTTGTAATCAACATTTATTAGTGGAACCCTTCACTATGAAGGAGACCTGGGCGTAGCTCTATTTGAGTGAACCAACATAAACATTAAGTGTTTCTAGTTCTCTCTTAGGCTATTTGATTGGTATTCTCTTAATCTTATTTGGAAACATTTAGTCACACAAGTGTTCTTTTGAAAACCTTTGTGAAAACTTTATTTTATCTAGTATTAGACGACAATATGTTGTTTGCATTAAAAACATACATATTTATCTAACACACTATTTAACCCCCCTTTCTAGTGTGATATTTATAAGTACCAACAAATTATAAAGATTATCACATTGAGATTGAATTAATTTTTCAACTTATCTTTTTATTTAATTTTTAAAAATCAAAATTGTTTTTTCTATTTGACATTTTTGTAACTCCTAGAGTACAAGAACAAAATAAAATATAACGATAATTAAAGATCATTAATAAAATAATTTTGTAAAGTAAATAAAAAATGATGAAATGTTATAACCTAATAATTAAAAGTTGCATGCTAATGGGTTGATTTATTTAAATTTATTTATTAAAAATAATTATTTTAATAAAAATAAATAATTTTCTATTTTTTTTAGTGTGTTTGTCTAAATTATTTCTCCTAAAAAAATAATTTTATACTTATTTTAAGAAGAAAATTCTAACGGCTTATTAAAAAAGATTTTTTTTTTAATTTGGACTTCATTTGTTTTAGTTTATTTAAGAAACACTTTTTTAATTAATAAATTAAAATTTTTTTTGCCTTTTCTAAACACTTTTTTAAAATAAAATAAACAACTTAAAAAGAGCCCATAATCTACTACAACAATTCAATATCAATTATTCACTTTGATAGCTCGCTTCAAGTCTTCAAAAGAATATGAAGACGAGGAAAAAAAGAAAAAAAAAAGAGAGGTTACAATATCTGAATTAATAATAATAATAATAATAATAATAATAATAATAATAATAATAATAATAATAATAAAACAACCATTGTAATTCTAGAAATATCAAAAGAAAAAAAACTATATGCTTGTCTTATTATACCTCCAACTGCTATTTATGTATTTTAAGTACAATATATATAGTGCTCTAACATGATATTTACACTGGTTTTCTCTATTAAATTAGTGCATGTATCCGTGCAATGCATGCGATAATTGAGAAGCAGAGCCCAAATGCTATGAATCATGATTTGCATTTTATTTCAATTAGATAAAAGAAATGGTCTTCAAAATTAATTAGAATTATCTTATATTTATTTGTTAATCATTATGAATTAATAACATGATTTTTATATAATTTAATATATGTAATAAATTAAAATAAAACACAAACAGTTTTTAGAAATTTATTTACAACAATTGTGACTGTAACAGTCGTAATTTCATTTGTTAATAACATAATTTGTTAATATATTTTAAAATTTTAAAATAGGAAACTTAGAAATTTGTACTCACTTCACATCACTTAGAAAATTGTTAATATATTCTTATAATGATTCGTAATAAATTTTGGATAAGCGTGAAAATGTAAATTACGTATTTAGTCTCACATTTACTTTTATATATATAAAGATAAAGATAAAAATATATATAAACATAAAGATTGGCTTAAAAATTGACTTTTAGACACAACTTTTGTTCACGTATAATTTTATATGAAAAAGAGAATTAAATTAAAATTATTATTATTATTATTATTATTATTATTATTATAAAATTAAATTAAAATAAATTAATTTCAGAAAAATAATTTAGATGTCAATGCAATTTAAGATAAATTGTTCATTCTCATTACTTAAGTATAAATTCTCTCACTTTATTTAAAAAGAATATAAGTTCCCATGAATTTCTTCTTATAAGTAAATTCTAAATCAACAAATTTGCCTATAGATATTAATGTGTAAAAGAAAAATGTTCATCCCTACATGTTATATTTATCTCATAAGTTAAGTCTAAATTTCTCTTATACTTTCAAAAAATTGTTCATCACCATGTCTTAGACTTTTTTCATACTTTATATGTTGATTAAATAAAACATTCAATAAATTATTTAAGTCATGAAAGAATTCATAAAAAAATTAAAATTATAACCATAAACATATAATTTCACCACAATAATTTAGATATTAATGTGATATCAGATAAATAGTTCATCCCGGTGAATTACGTAATAAATCTTCTACTTGTTTTCATATAAAAAAATTCATCCATATGTGTTATTTTTATATTTTTCATATGATTTCTATTTTAATACATTGGCATATACATATCAATGTATAAAAGAAAATTAAAATTCATAGGTAGAAGAAAATCTTGAATAATTTATTTAAGTGAGAAGAAAATAAATAAGAATGAATAACACGATGAATTGAAAAAAATGTATAATTTCAAAATAATAATTTTGATGGTAATGTGATTTTAAGTAAATTATTAATTTATATTAATTAAGTGGAAATTTTCTTAATCACTTTTAAGGAAAAAATTCATATACCTAAACTTGATTTTAGATACTAATTAAAATTTGTCTTGATAAAACAAAAATAGTGAATAATTTACCTGAGTGAGATGATAATAAATAAGAAATAAATAATCGCTTACCTAAAATTGATTTTAAACACTAATTGTGTATGATGAAGATAATAATGATCACATAAATTTAATTTTATTTTTTGTTATTTAATTAAATATATATACTAATTACATAAAAGGTTTTTTTTTTTTTTAATTTTGATTGAATAATTTTTTTTAATAATTTTGAATCATGGGCTCATTATTGTGTTGCTCTTTTGAATTGTTGTTTGGAACAACATCTAAAGGAACACTCACTTAACTTAGAGAGGCACAAGTCTAACGGGTTTGCACTTTAACTTCTTTAATTTCCACATTCCGTGGAATTATCCCAATGATTTCACCATTTTTAATGAACCTTGTATTTTCAATTTCAACAATTCTCATACTATGATTAGGACAGTAAAACCTATACTCATCTGATTTTTCTAGATAACCAATGAGATATTCATTGATTGTTCTTGCATCCAATTTCTTTTCTTGTGGTTTATAAATCCTTATTTCTACCTGTCAACCCTAATCATGCAGGTGCCTTATGCTAGGTGTCCTATTAGTCCAGAGATCAAAAGGTGTCTTCAAAATTGTCTTATTAGAAATCCTATTCAACAAATACATGGTAGTTTTCTGTAACACCCTGAGATATTATAAGTTATAAATCGATGTTTAATTTTATTTATTGTGTTGTTTGACTATATGATAGACTTGAATGAGTTGAAGTATGCCTTGAACTAGTCATGTGCGAATTTCTTGATATGGATGTTGAATTATGTTGAGTTTTGTTGAGCTAAGTTGAAAGTATGAGATTTTAGATTTTACCAAAACCTAGTTCAACGAAATCGTGATACCGGATTCGTTAACCGTTGGATCGTCTTCAAATTTTGTCTGGATATCCCCAAGATATGTTTCTACAGTCTGATCGTTGAGATCTTGAAAACAATAGCTTTCGGTCTACCGATAAGTGAGAACAGCGCGCTAAGCGCAATTCCAACCAAGGGGAATTGCGCTGAGCGGGCCAAAGCTGTGCTAAGCTCAATTCCAACTGAGAGGAAGTGTGCTGAGCGCCCAGAAGCTGTGCTAAGCGAGCCCTAGTGCTGAGGGGGCTGCGCTAAGCGCAAGAAGTGGATATTGGCTTAGCGAGACAAGCTCGTTAAGCGAAAGTTGCAGGTTATAAATACGTCCTTAGCGTGAAAAACACGATTTTCACTCTCCTCTTCCCCCAAAAATGTCTCCCAAACCCTAAAACCTTATTTTCCACCACCCAAGACCACCGGTGGCCGCCGTGAGCCTTCGTTGCTTGCCGTTGGACCCCCACACCAAGAGGAACACTTTAATCAGAGCGGAATCCTCCTCAAAGATTCGATGGAGAAAACCCCTCAATCCTCCATTTTAAAGTTTCTCTGAGGTAATCTTAACTTCTAATCCTTCTCCTAGCTAGTTTGAGTTCCTCTTAGTGTCTCTTATGTGTTGGGTACTGTAATAGGGTGTTTTTACACTTCCTTTGAAAAACCCTAGAGAATGAGACATTGTAAAAGTTATCTTTTTATAACCTTGAGGTTATTTTTGCGGTATTCACTGAACCCCGGTCACATTGGCGTGATCGGAATTTCAAAAAGATATTTCTTTTTTTGTAGAACCCAAAATACCTCTCAGCCCTTTATGTTTTGACAATGGTATTTGACCCCAAATGTTACCTTTGACCTTGTTTTTGAAATCCATACTAAATTCCTTTCGTTTTGGCGTAATAGAGACTTGCGTTGGACCGACAAGCGCGAACGAGAGAGAGACCTCTAAGTGACGCAAAGAGGAACTGACGGAGAGCTCACGATAGGTGAGGGGAGTTATTATAAAATTTACCGTTTTGACACCATAGTTAGGGTCAGGGAACCTAGCTATGAGAATATCTGCCTGTTCCTGTTGCATGCTGTTTTTCTTTCAAGAAAACTATGTTTTTAACGAATGGGATGCAATATATCTATTGTTGATGAATAACATTATTGTTTATTAAACTTGTGTTGTTTGAAGACCTGGGGAGTGTGAACCTCAGGCATGGAAAATATATTTATATGTGGAATGCGCTCATTATTGATGTTGCTATTGGTGACTTTAATTGATATGTGGTGATGTTGATATTTACGACAATATTGATTTGAGATGACATTGTTAATGGTGATCATGTCAACATGAATTGATGTTATTATTGATGGTTATGTCAATATGGACTGAGGTTGTTGTGGTTATTGGTGATGTCATTGAAATGGAATGTTGATGATGTTGAAAATGCATTGACAAGTGCATGTTGTGTATGTTCATGGGGGGCAGAGTGCACTGACCTTGTTGGATGACCCATTTGTGGGGGACAAGCGTGGTTAAAGAATCTAAGCATTCGCTGCGGGGATGCTTAGGCGATTTAATTGGTCCATGGTCTTTGGAACTTGCTTTTGGCCACGTTCATACGTCGTATGTAGTGTATGTTCATGGAGGGGGTGCCCATGTTTCATACCTCATATGACACGGGAAATAGTATAAATTGTGGCAGTATGTACTTTGTACTAGGGGGTATGTCACCTGGTAGGGAACTCCTTGTGGCCCCAGGTTGATCACCTGGGGGGGGGGGAGTTACGGTGCACGACTGGGTGACCTCGACAAATACTGCATGGTTTCCTAAGTGAGGTGTCGTGTGGACACGCTTAGGGCTATTTCCTTGGTATTGGATACGGTACGTACCGCATTGCATCTGAGAGTTGAGGTCAGGTGCATGCATCATTCTGTGTAGTCTTGATTGGATCCATGGATGGATGATGAGTAATTGTTGAATATGGATAATGAGTAATTGTTGGATATAGGTGATGAGTAATTGTTGAATGTGGACAATGAACAATTGTTGGATGTGAGTATTGAATAATGAATGTTGTGTAAGCTCATGATGTTTGCTTATGTTTTCTTGCTAATTGTGATTATTTGGATTTAACATTGGTTCTTTTTATAATGAACTCACCCTTGCAGTAGGGTGCAGGGATGAGATTCTGTTGAGGAGTCGCCAAGCCGACGTGATGACGTTGGGATTATTTTGGGGAGAGAGTTGTGTTTTGTTAATCAACTCCTCCATAGTGGTTCATGATTTCTTTTGTTGAATTAAGGATGTAAATCACAGATTTTAATTATATCTACGAACTGGTTTAATCTTCATTATGTGTATGATGTGTACTAAACTACTATATTAATATTCATGTATTCAGTTAAACATTGGTGCGTGTTTGGGGACATATATATATATATATATATATATATATTTGTAAAATTCAAATTTACTATGATTTTCATAAGCAAAAATAATGGAGTTTTCATAAAAGAAAGAAAAAGAATTTAATTTCTTGAGTTATTAGAGTGGTGATATCATAGCGATGAGGCGGGTCGTTACATTTTCAATGCACACATCCACAAAATATGGGTAAACTAGAGTTACTCAACCTACTCCTAACCATGTCCATTAATGTTCTGTTATGCCTTTTTGATACACCATTTTTGTTGCAGTGTACTTGGCATTGTTTATTGTGCACAAATGCCACATTTTCGAAGGAGTTTAACAAATGGACCTAGGTGTTGCTCAGTTTCATCATACCTCGTGTAGTACTCCCAACCTCTATCAGACGAGACAAATTTTACCTTTCTGTCTAATTACCTTTCTACTTCATTCAAATAAATTTCCTAGGCATCAACTACTTAAGATTTCTCATGCACTAAGTAGACATAACAATAACGTGAATAGTCATCAATGAAGGTGATAAAATACCTTTCCATTCCAAAAGAATTAACATCAAAAGGCCTACAAATGTTAGTGTGCACAATCTCAAGAAGGTGAGTGCTTTTTGTGGTTCCTTTCTTTGTGTGTTGTTTGTTTTCCTTTAATACAATCCACACAAATATTACGATCAACAAAATTTAGATTTGGAACAATTTCATTTTTTATTAATCTTTCCATTCTTTGTCTAGAAATGTGACCAAAATGTTTATGCCATAAAAAGCAAAGTGTTCATTCACTAAACTACATTTAGTGTCAACATTATGTTGTAGAGTCAAAATCGTTTCAACATACAAACCATTTAAATGCAATTTATATAAACCATTACAAAGAATACAGTACCAATGAGATGATTATGTTTAAATAAACTGAAACATCCATTACCAAAATTAAAAGATTATCCAATAACATCAAGTTTAGACAATGAAACCAAATTCCTAGATAAACTAGGCATAGAAAAAGTTTTCAACAAATCTAAATGATGTCCAATGTCAAAGATTAAATGACAAGTCCTGACTAATTCCACTAGAGCTTCCACTCAATTCTCCATGAAGATAAGCTTTTCATTTGGGCTAATAGTTTGGATTGTAAGAAATCCCTACATCGTATCAGAAACAAGAGTCGTACATCCCTAACCAATCCACCATGTGTTATGGGGAATTTCAGTTAAATTTGATTCGAATCATACATAAGCATTAAGCTCACATTTCTTTTTGAACCAAGGCTTATGTTTTATTCTAGATTTGCACAAATGCCCTATTAAAATTTAATAGCCTATGCCCTTATCATGTTTCTTCATAAATTTCTTTCCATGTCCTTGATTCCCTTGGTGCTTTACATAATGATTAAGTGACTTCCTTGATTCTGAAGCTTCATTTCCTCTTGAACTAACATATTGTGCAGTTCATACACATTCCATTTGGCTTTCATGGTATTATAGCTCATTTGAAACAGGCCATACTCAGACGGTAATGAATTAAGAATAAAATGCACAAGGAAGTTCCCATTTCTCAACCATTCCCAAGGTCTTAAGCCTTGTTGCAATGTTTGTCATCTCAATGACATGCTCATGCATAGCACGTGAACCATCAAACTCCGTGGTGGTCAACATACTCATTAATGTCCCAGCAAGAGACTTGACAGTTGTTTAGAAGTACTCTCCTACTAACCCTGTAAGTTTTTTAACACTTTTGGTATTAGGGAGAGTAGTCTCAATGTTGTCTACAACAATCATTCACATGAACATTAGGCCAAGTCTATTAAAATTTTCCCAAACTTTATTATGGGTTTCCCCTTCAGTGCTACTAGCATCAGTAATAGCAATAAACTTCTCTTCTAATATAGCAAGATCAAGATCCAAAACACCGAGGTGAAATTGGACTTGTCCATTCTAGTCAAAGAAGTTAAGCCCATTAAATTGACACAGACTATACATGAGAATTCAGTAAATTGGGAATGAACTATAAAATTTCACATAAGAGTTTTAAGACATAAGATATAATATATATTCAAACAACATTCTATGCATATTGATGTTCTCCTTTGCGTGATACACCAACATGCAACATACCACATAATGATGTTGATAAAATTTTAACATTATTGGCAGTTTAATATGCACCAATTAGAATCATCTACTACCTTTGGGTATATAATAAAACCAATTATGCACACAAATTTCCTACATTTATATTCATTAATTATAAAAGCAACTAATCAACCTTTGGGCGATCCATAAATGCCTTATAACAATGAATTTGAATATACGCGATGCAATCCTCCCTAGGAAGGGACCAGTCACCAGAGCCATGAACAAGAGACTCCAAAAGGATTGGGCTAGAGCTGCTGAAGAAGGCCCTAGGGTTCTCATGAACCTCAGGGTAGATTCCTGAGCCCATGGGCCACGGTTGGGTCCACTTATCTTTGTACATATTATATTAGGATTTCATTATTTTTGGGCCTTGTATTTAGGGCTCCATATGTAGGTAGGGTACCTTAGAAATGTAGGATTTTTCAGCCCTTGTATTTTAGGGCACCTAGACTAGTTTTTGTATTAGGAGTAATTTTGTAATTTCACATGCATTAAGTGAATATTTGATGTGTGTTGGGAAATAAATTTAATTGAATTGAGAGAAGCCCAATCCAATTAAATTTTAGAGGGGGTGTGAGCATTTGCTTGATACACCTCATTGCCACATCATATAATCACACTTTGTGCATGTCCTTCATGCTTTACATGCCTCATGACACCTAAGTACACTTAGTGGAGAATCTTGGACTTGATCTTAGATTAGTGGGATGAACCATAACTAAAATTCATTAATCATAATTAGTGAAATTTTGGCTAAAAAATTTGGCTCCACAAATTCAATTTCAAATTCAAGTGAAATTTGAATAGAAATTCATATTTCCCTCCAATTTTGTGTGACACTTAGGCTATAAATAGAGGCCATGTGTGTGGATTTTTTCAAATTTGGTCATTTGAGAATTACACTTCAAAGTTCAGACCTCATTTAAGGCACAAAATTTCGTGCTCCTTCTCTCCCTCTCCTTCCACTCATCTTCTCCTACCTTCAAGCTCTTATCCATGACTTCCTATGGTGGTGAGCTTCTTCTTGACTCATCTTCTCCATGAAGTGATGTCTCCAATCATCTTTCTTACATCTCCATTATGCTGCCATTGATATTCAAGAAGCAAAGGACTCCATTGATGAAGAAGATCCAAGGCCTACAAGCTCCACATGAAGCTACATCAATACCCACAAACCAATAATTATATATTTTAACATCCATTATTCTATGGGTAATTGAAGACAAATATTATTGATTTGAAATTAAATAACCTTAAAGATTTAGCCACTTCGGGGACTAACAAATCTATCATAAACTTAATTCCAATCAAATACATAGCTTGCACATACTTAATGCTACCATCAATTTGTAGCATCCTCGTTAATTTCATTCTAGACCATATAAAAAATATGACGTTTGTCTCTATTAACATTCATCCGTTTTTTTTTTCATATACAATTCATTTGATCATTTATTCTTCCTAATTTCCCATAGTCTAATTACATTCATAAAAACATGGAAACAATTATATCACAAGGATATAAATTCATCATATATAAAGTGAAATCACTGTAAATTTATTCTTGGCCAATCATTATAAACATGCACCATTATCATTATTTTTCATCCACATGTCAATCATTGCAAGATACACATAAACATATATATCCCACATAAAACATTATAATAGTATATCTAATTTTGTGCTTTCATTGGCCAAAAAGATTGTCTTTAGATAAAACCAGTGCTAAGCCTTTACGTTGAGTAAGTAAAGCATTAGTGATATGAAAAGGTTTCGTAACTTCTCTCAATAAATCCCGATTGAGATATGATTTCGATGCACAAAAGGGAGAGACACATACATTTATGCAATGGAAATCATAATCAACACTGTAAGCCCTACCATCGAAACATATAATAAACATACATGCAACAAAAATTAAAACCCCTAAATTTCATAATTAGGGTTCATAAAATTGGGGAAAACACCATTCATGGAGAATCATATAATTTCACAACACATGCTCTGATACCACATGTAAATTATAATTTTCTATAATTTAATAATAGAAAACCAAATAGGATCTTGAAATAAATAATTCTCACAAATAATAGATAAACAGTGTGTACTTTTCTTTATAGTGAGGTTTCTCTCCAGTGCACTTTGATTCCTTGATAGAAGAGGAAAATAAGATTCCACTTCCTTTGACTCTTCTTTCTATTCTCTCTATCTTTCGTGATGGTGACTAGGGTTGAGAGAATACTCTAATATCATGAAGGAGACCTTATTTCATGTTAGTGGATATTAGTCCCTTAAAACCACTCTCCCATCAATTAGTACTTATCTTTATAAACTGCTCCACTTAAGTCCATTTACAATTTAGTCTGTAATAATCAATTATTTATTTATTAATCCTTAATAAGTGTTCCACTTGAGCCTGTTTACAATTTTGTCTGTAATAATTAAAAAAAAGATGATGGAACTCAATAAACCAAGAAAGGGGTGGGGGTGAATTGGTTTTCAAAACAAAACGTACTTTTAGAACCAGTTACAAAAAAAAACTTCTTTTGTTTGGATCGTACCACAAAAAAATTATGAACCAAAATCAATCAATACTTAATCAATCCACCCTTATACAAGATCCTTCATTAACATCCTTTCCTTCACAAAGATAAATCTTGAACCTTTTTGAAAAACTGATAAATACTTGAATGAGAGAAAAATATCAAATCAAATCAAGAAATACACAATCTTTTTATACTGGTTCACTCTCCATTACTAGAGAAACTAATCTAGTTATTTAATCCAAAACCAGAATTAGATTTCCACTATGCATCAAGAATCCTTACAAACAATCATAGCTAATCTACAATTCCCATCCTGAAAAAAAAGACTTAGGCACCCAACACTAGGGTCCTTTGTGAATAAGAGCCTAAGAGAACCTTACTCTTAGCCCAAACTAGAAACACCTATTCTAACATGCTTTAAGCGATTCATGCACAAACGAAAGGATGTGTAAAACCATACATGAAAACCAAGAGTAAAGATAGACACCACCTGATCAATCTTTTTCACAAAAGCTTGCTTGACCAAGGGGGTGTTCTTCTTGAACTCAAAAGACACAACTCACTTCTAAGAAAAAATACTTCACAATAAAATGATTCTGAAGTTGTGAGTTACCATACAAAGCTCTTTTCCTTTCTTTTTTTTATATACTAAAAATAACTTGAGATCTTTAGCTCATTCAGAAGCTAGTTTGTTATTTTCGAGATATTGAGTATTCTCTTGATGTATATTGGAAGGCAACACAAGCTGGTTATCTATAGAGAAAATAATTATAACTGCCTGTAATCGATTAAATCTACAAAGTAGTCAATTAATTCATTGAAGTAATCGATTAGATTATCTTTTTAATCGATTAAAGTGTTCTTCCCAACATCTAGAAATAACTTAAGAACAATGTAATCGATTAGATATTCAAAGTAATTGATTAAAGTGTTCTTGTTCACTTTTGAACCACTAAATGAAAGAGAGGTAATCGATTAAATAACTTGGTAATCAATTATATCAGAGACTCCTGAATAAATCAGTCATTGTCTCAAACAACAGTGTAATAGATTACAAAACTACTGTAATCGATTAAACCGATATGAGACTCAACTCTCCAAGCTTCAAACAACTTGGTGTAATCGATTATGACAACCCTGTAATCGATTAAAACAGAGAGTTTTGCCTCTTGTAGAAACTTTTCTAACTTATAAACTTTTCTTCACACTTACTATGATGATGAAAGATGCATAATTGATATGATATGTACTAAGATGCAACATACAAGATAACAACCAATAGAAATGGCACTCAAGTGGGTTAGCCATGTAAAAGACAAAACATCTTCAAGCTTTCCCCCAAGCTTCAAGCTTTACTCTTCATGTTATTCATGTTGCTCTCCTTATCTCTAACAATCTCCCACTTTTTGGCTTTGATGATGCTAAACTTGAATATGACATTGAGTGCATTTGGAGGGTCTGAGTCTTGAGATTGGAGACTTGATTCTTAGTCAATCCTAAAAAGTTCTTAACACTTAAGAAGAGATTAATTCATCATCATCATCATCATATATCTTACTTATATATATTATTGATGCTATTACAATGCTCAATGCTTATGCAATGCAACCAATATGCAAATATGCAATAGTGTATATTCTCCCCCTTTTGGCATTAACAAGGCCAAAAAGTTTGATTATACACAGAACAGAATACACAAATCTAAGGAAAATAAAATCATATTTCATTAATCATAAACCATTAATCGAAAAACGAAACTTAACTATCATCTTAAAACAAAGATAAACAAAACACGACTGATGTGCTAGTATTTTCTCCTATTTCTTAACCCTTTTTGTCACCATTTTAATTACTGATTAGCCTTAATTGTCAAATTAATTATGCAGTTTTATCATTTGGGCCTACTTGACTAATTTTGTGTTTTTAATTTAATTTCAAGAGAATTATAAGCAATTGGGCTTGAATCCGGAATTGGGCTTGGACTTGAAGAGAGTAGACAATTTTATTTTATCAAATCTTATCTTATCCAGATTTTATTTCATCTAGATTTTATTTCATCCAATCTAATATTATCTTATCCAGATTTTATTTCATTTAGATTTTATTTCATCCAATCTTATCATATCTTGTGCAGATTTTATTTTATTTATGGGCTTGAACTTAAAACAGATTTGTAAGCTTTGGGGCTGAGGACCTATATAACAACACCAAGGTTTTAGTTTAGGGAGTTTTTGGAGAAAGAAGAATAATTCTAGGATTTTAGAATTCCATTTTTTACTGTTCATGCGCACTGTTCCCATAGAATAAAATTTGTTTTCTCCAATTTCGTTTCTGCTTCAATCTACAATTTTGTTTTCTATTGATTAATGGAAGGCTAAGTCTCCAGCGTTGTTTTCTCTTGAGGATCAAGCACAACTCTCTTTGAGGTTTTGTTATTACTATTAAATTCTGATCAGTTTTTCCTCTTTACCAATTACTCTGTATTTGTTGCTATTAATCCATGCATGCTCCGTTCTTGATTAATTGTCTTTGCGCTTAATTTACATTCATGCTTAATGATCAGTTTCGTTCATGATTAATTGGTGTATGTGTTGCTTAATCACATAATGATAGCCTTATGTTAATTTTTGCTTAGTAATTTAATTTAGGGTTGGATTAAGTGGTTGAACTGATTAAGGATAAATTCTCGTAACCTAGGATAAGAGACTTGCTTGTGAATCAAGGGGAAACAACATGTTTTAATTCTGTTATTTTCTAATTCAAATTTGCTTGATGTTTAATTTACAAAAACAAATAACCCCCCCAATTCGTTATTGTTTTATTACTATCTGTTATGAACGTTTGGTTGACCATTGCTCGTTGGGAGATGACCTAGGATCACTTCCTAGATACTGCATTTTTAATGTTTATTTGATTCGGGTACGGCCTCGATCAAATTTGGCGTCGTTGCCAGGGAGCAGTTGTCCAAAGGTTCATAATAATGTTTAGTTGTTTTGAGTCTAGCTCTGTTGTTTAGTGTGTGAGTGTGTGTTGTTTTGTTTTGTGTGGTGTTCTGTTTCGCATTTCAGTCGCGTCCCCTGTTTAGTGCTTCCCTGTTTCAGTTGCTCACAAAATTGCGACTGATTTTGTGTAATGCTGTGAACAATGATTAGCGACTGAACTAGCGACTGATTTTCCAATTTAATTGGTGATTTTTGTTTTGATAGCTAGAGTTGTTATTTTTGACTGATTTTTTGTGTGGTAGTTTCTTTTGGTCCATATTTTGTGTGAAAAATACCAGAAGCACTTGGTGTGGCTGAATTTGAGAGAGGCAAAAAATTTGGGGACTTGTGTCTAGCAAAACTTAAAACGGCCATAAGTTTTGCTCTGGTTATCAGAATGACTATTATTATATATGCATTTGGGGTAGAAGAAAATTTCCCATGTCGTGGCAACAGACCATTTTAAACTTGAAAAATCAGCTGTTTACTTAGTTTTTTTTTATTTTTTTAGTATTATTGTCTTATTTTTCTAAACTTTCCTTAGGAAGTTTTCATAGTTAGATTTTGAATTTTTGTTTGAAATTTTTTGTACTATCTTTTCATGATTTTAGGGTGTTCCTCTCAAAATTTCAGCTCATTTGGATATCGTTTGAGTATAGCTGTAGTTTTACCCCCTTGTTAGGTGCTTGTTGAGAAACATATTATTTGTTGCATATAGTGCATGACTAGGGGCAATCCAGGTGATTTACAACCCTTTGATCCTGAAATAGATAGAACCTTTCATAGATTAGTTAGACATAGTGTGCATCCTGGTCATTTTGTGCATTTTAAGCATCCTGATCATTTTGAGCATTCTGTTGCTGGTGATTCTGAATATTCTAATTTTGAGCATTCGGCTATAAATTTTCATACGGAGAACATGGCTCAACCTCCACCTCGTGAGAGGACTCTTAGGGAGATTGCTGCACCTGATTTCACTTATGAAAGCTTGTGCATTCAATATCCTGATGAGGGTGTTCCATATGTTCTCAAGACTGGACTAATACATTTGTTGCCCAAGTTTCATGGTCTTGCAGGTGAAAATCCTCATAAGCATCTTAAGGAGTTCCATATTGTTTGTTTCACCATGAAGCCCCTTGATGTCCAGGAATATCATATCTTTTTAAAGGCTTTTCCTCATTCTCTAGAGGGAGTGGCAAAAGATTGGTTGTACTACCTTGCTCCCAGGTCCATTTTCAGCTGGGATGACCTTAAGAGGGTGTTCTTGGAGAAATTCTTCCCTGCATCTAGGACCACTGCCATCAGAAAAGACATTCCAGGCATCAGGCAACTTAGTGGAGACAGCTTGTATGAGTATTGGGAAAGATTCAAGAAATTGTGTGCAAGCTGTCCTCACCACCAGATTTCTGAGCAACTCCTTCAATATTTCTATGAGGGACTTAGCAACATGGAGAGGAGTATGATTGATGCTACCAGTGGTGGAGCTCTTGTTGATATGACCCCTGCTAAGGCTAGGAATTTGATTAAGAAGATGGCTTCCAAATCCCAACAATTCAGTGCAAGAAATGATGCTATTGTCCTTAGAGGAGTCCATGAGGTGGCCATGGATTCATCTTCATCTATTGAATATAAAAAGCTTGAGGGAAAACTTGATGCCTTGGTCAACCTAGTAACTCAGCTTGCCATGAATCAGAAATCTGCACCTGTTGCAAGAGTCTGTGGTTTATGTTCTTCTGTAGATCACCATACAGATCTCTGTCATTCTTTGCAGTAATATGGAGTCAATGAGCAACCTGAAGCTTATGCTGTAAACATTTATAATAGGCCTCCTCAGTAGCAAAACCAACAATAGCAGAATAATTATGATCTTTCAAGTAACAGATGCAATGTAGGTTGGAGGAATCATCCAAATCTGAGATGGGCAAGTCCTCCACAACAACAACAGCCTGTCCCTCCTTTCCAGAATGTTGTAGGTCCAAGCAGGCCACATGTTCCTCCTCCAATGTAGCAACAGCAGCAGCAACAACAGTCACAATAAAGACAACAAGCAGCTGAGGCTTCTTCTCAACCTTCCTTAGAGGAGTTAGTAAGGCAAATGACCATCCAGAATATGCAATTTCAGCAAGAGACAAGAATCTCCATTCAGAGTCTGACAAATCAGATGGGGCAGATGGCTACTCAGTTGAACCAAGCTCAGTCCCAAAATTTTGACAAATTGTCTTCACAGACTGTGCAGAATCTGAAAAATATGAGTGCCGTCACCTTGAGGTCTGGCAACCAAATTCAAGTGCCTCCACCAGTAGCAGCACCTGCACCTGAACCTGAACCTGTCAAGCTTCATTCTACACCTGAAAAAGAGGATGAGATAGTTGCACAAAAGAGAAAGCTTCCTAACTGTCATACCCTAATTTCGTCTGGGGACTATGGCTTGATGGCATGCAACCTTTGATTGACCGCTTCGAAGTACTTGGCACCCTTTGTTGCACAATATGTGAAGTCCCGAGACGCGTCGGAAATCAAAAGGAAGCGTGGTTACACAATCCGTGAAATTCCGTAATGTGACGGAAACCAAAAGGAAATATTGTTACGTAATCCGTGAGTTTCCGTAACACAATTTCCACAATTCTAAAAATAAGGTTGTTGTCCTTTGAGACAAACGTGAGAGGTGCTAATACCTTCCTCAAACGTAAATACAACTCCCGAACTTGGAACATTCTTTTTGACCGGTTTCCTTCGGTTTTTCCAACGTTTTCCACAAATAAACGTTGGTGGCGACTCCGCGCATCTTTCCTCCCTTGGAAAGCGCACCTGTGAGCCTTGCCTCGCTCGCCCACAAAAGGGCATGTTGCGACACTAACAAAAATTTTCATGCAGGTGGACCTTCTTCTAGTAATTCTGACTTACAGCAGCCTCCTATCCCTCTTCCATTCCCACCAAGAGCAATTCCAAACAAAAAAATGGAAGAAGTGGAAAGGAGATCTGAGAGACCTTCAGGAAAGTAGAGGTGAACATACCTCTGTTAGATGCCATCAAGCAAATTCTAAGATATGCCAAGTTTCTAAAGAAGCTGTGCACCCACAAAAGGAAGCTCAAAGGCAATGAAAGGATTAGCATGGGCATAAATGTATCAGCATTGATAGGTAAATCTGTTCCTCACATTCCTGAGAAATGTAAGGACCCAAGTACTTTCTGTATACCTTGCATTATTGGGAACAGTAAATTTGAGAATGCCATGCTAGATCTAGGAGCATCAGTTAGTGTCATGCCTCTGTCCATTTTCAATTTTTTATCTCTTGGACCTTTGCAATCTACAGATGTGGTGATTCATTTGGCAAATAGAAGTTTTGCTTACCCCGCAGGTTTAATAGAGGATGTGTTGGTTCGGGTTGGTGAACTTATTTTTCCTGTTGATTTTTATGTTCTTAATATGGAAGAGGGATTTTCCCATGGTTCAGTTCCAATTATTTTAGGCAGGCCATTTATGAAAACAACCCAAACCAAGATAGATGTTTATGCTGGCACATTGTCTATGGAATTTGGTGATATTGTTGTTCGTTTTAACATTCTTGATGCCATGAAACATCCATCTGAGGATCATTCTGTTTTTTGTGCTAAGATAATTGATTAGATTGTTGATGATTATATGTTTGATTTTGATTTTGTTCTTCATGGTAGGAAACATCCATTTTTATCTGATCTGCATACTTGTCATTCCATATGCATTGAATCTAAATCTGAGTTTGAATTTGATCCTGTATTTGATTTTTATGCTGAGAATGAATCTGAATTTGAGTCTGGTTTTGATTTTCTGGGTGTTGTACCTCTTGATGTTGATTTTTTAGAGTCAGAATGCACTAACCATGTTGCAGGAAGTACATATACTTCTGACTTGCTTTATGAGGTACAGGTTGAGGAACCTTCTTCTTCTCCTACTCTGGTTCCTCCTCCTGTTCAGCCACCACCCACACCAGAGTTGAAGCCCTTACCAGCAACCCTCAAATATGCTTACTTGGAGGACAAGGAAAAATTTCCAGTGATCATCTCTGCCTCCCTTGCTGCTGAGCAAGAGGAGAAGTTGTTGCTAGTTCTCAAGAAGCACAAGAAAGCCATTGGATGGACTTTAGCAGACATTCCTGGTATTAGCCCATCTACCTGCATGCATAGGATACTCTTAGAGGATGGAGCTAAGCCAGAAACTCCTTAAGATTCCTTTCGAATCCAAGGGTAGCCTTCATTATATTAATTCTTTCATGATCAGCCCATGTCACCAAGTTTCAGCGGGATTGACAGACCCTTGACATCACTCTATGACCTTAAATTAGGAAAGTTTCACTTGGTCATATAACAAAGTATAAAAATCCATTGCGATCCTTTAACGGTGCACGCGATCAGTCCCAAAGCCTTATATTTTCTTGTTATGCAAGATAATCGAAGTTTTTAAATAAAAAGGGATGAACCCTAGGATCAATATTTTAGTTGATTGATTAAAATGTCAAATGGCTCCACTGTCGTCATTCAAAATTGTCAAGTGATAAAGTCAAACAAAATATACACTCTGAGGGAGTCTCTGAAGGGATCTACAAAAGATAGGACGAGATTGCATGAATTATCATGTCCTTCGAAAAGAGGCGGTCAATATGTGTTCTTCACAAAAAAAAAAAAAAAAACAAACAAAAATCACAAAAGAGGGAAAGAATGTCATGAGCATTGCACAATTTTCATGAGTCAAAACCTTTTGCATTGCTAGATACAAAGCCTACATTTACTGAATTTCAAGACAATTTGCATGCCTCTGCATTCCATAACTCATGCTCTATATCAGGCTATAAGTGCATAGATTTCTCTTTATATGCTAGTTTCCAAAATCCAATTTCCTATCTTTTGAGTTTGGGATGAGTGACCCTTTTAAAGAGTCAACCTCTTGCTGTCTTATACGGTCAACATCCTCGCCTTTATTTTTTCATAGGACTCAACGTCATAGGACTCAACATCCTCGCCTTTATGTTTCATAGGAATCAACGTCCTCCACCTTTATGTTTCCTTGGACTCAACGTCCTGGCCTTTATGTTTTATAGGACTCAACGTCTGTAATATCCCAATTTTCGTAAACTAGATTAAAAAAGATTGTTATTTATAAATAAATAGAGTTTTAAAAAAATGATGATATTTTATAAATAAATAAATAAGGAGATATAATTATTAATTAAAATAATGATTTGAGAGAAAATAAAAAGGGTATTTTATTTATTTGTTTGATAGAGAATAAAATAAAATTTGTTTTTATAAAATAATAAATAATAAATAAATAAATAGAGTAAATAATAGGTCGTAAATGTCCCTAGCTATAAATAGCAACATGCTAGGTCAGTTTTCAGACTGACTCCTCAGTCTCCTCTGCCTCACAATTTCGTTTCTTCTCTCTTCTCCCAAAACCCTCTCCTTTTCCCGCAGGCCACCTAACCTGTCTCAAAAAAACAATGATCTCGGACTCGTTCACCGTTGGATCATCGTGAAATTTGAGAACTTGGTCTTAGCCCAATTCCGAGAATTCTCACCGTTGGAAATTTTGATATCATATTTGAGCTGAGAGAAATACCTTTCACATTGTAGCCTTTTCCTTTCCCGCAGAAACCCAAAACGGTCTCAGTAAAATTACTATCCCGGTTTCGTTAACCGTTGGATTTTCATGAAATTTGGTTATTTTGTTAGAAATTCAATTTTGCACACTTTCACTGTTGGGATTGGAGCGATAATATTTGTGGAGGGAGAAAAAGGAATCGCATAAAGACAGTACAAGTGGAGGCTTCAATCTCTTCTCCGTCTCTCTAACGTTTGAGAATTCTATCGGAGCATTGTGTGATGTGTATGAGTTATAAGGTGTGTGATGTGTATGAGTTATAAGGTGTAATAAGTTATTATAATATTATAGTGAAGATTGAGTAGCACAAAGTTGAATGTGTCAATTTGCGAGATACATGTAAAAATGAGATGATTGATGTGATATTATGAGATGTTAAATTGTGGGCATGATATTTGATTGTGAATAAGTGTGTGTGTTTGACACTTGATGTGACAATAATTATATTGTGAGCTATGAATTATACAATAACCCGACCAATGTTATCTTGAGAAAAACGTTGATGCGCAGTGTTTAAGAGAAAATGTAGGTTTCCTATTCAGGAACCAGTGTTAAATTGTAGCACAATGTGTTAAACATGTTTGAAACACCAGTGTGAGGTCAGGGGTATTGTATAATTCATGAGCAGTGCTTATAAATGAAATATGTGATGGTGGATTGTGACATTATGAGATGTGAAATTATGAATGAGTTTTGGTTGTAAATAAGTGTGTGATTAATTCTTGATGTGACATTATTTGTGTTGTAAGCTGTGAATTGTACAATAACCCGACCAGTGTTATCTTGAGAAAAGTGTAAATGCGCAGGGTTAAAGAGAAAGCGTAGGTTTCCTATTTAGGAACCAATGTTAAAGAGAAAGTGTAGGTTTCCTATTTAGGAACCAGTGTTAAATTGTAGCGCAATATGTTGTACGTGTTTAAAACACGAGTGTGAGGTCGTGGGTATTGTATAATTCAAGAGTAGTGTCTATGTGCTAAAATGATTTTAGGGGTTAGACCCGAATCAGGAGGGAGAGGCCCTGACGGACTCTTCGAAGTGTAGGCCTTGGGGGTCACCGGGTTTGAGTGCTCCTTTAAGCCTATGTTGATCCCATATGGTTGGAGCATTCTCGCAAAACATCGTGACCCTGACTGGTCTCCCTATGATCTTACTTAGTGAGAGTGACCTGACAAACCCATTGTGTGGTGTGTCTTGTTATGTACTCCTAAGCGCCCCAGGGTGGTTTTTCACTGACATGGTACCACATTGCATATAGGCTTGAGTCTTAGCATAACTGTCTCATGCGGTTGCTAATTGTTTATTATGAAATTGAGGTGTTATTATGTCTTGATCAAAGCGTGTGATTCTTGTGTAATGTGATTGATGGATGAAAAGTGAACTTTGAATGACAAAGTGGTGGAATTACATGAATTACATGTAAGTAAGTTTTATTTGGTTTATATGATATGTATATCTAGTTGTCTTGTTTCTCTATTAGTTAGGAATGTGATAACTCACTCCCGGTTTGTTGTTTGTGTTTGGATCCTGTGATGATCTTGAACTTTGTGTTCGGGGGAGCAGATGACTAGGTGAACTGCTTTAAGGAATATTATGCTGAAGGACGTCGAGACACAACACTCTGATAGGATGTGACATTGGGGTATAGAGTTTTATATTAATTCTATGAAGTCTCAGACGACCTTGTTTGAGCCGATGACTTTATTATTTATTTGGACAAGTTTAAAAAATGATGTAGAAGAAAGTGATTGTGAACCTTTTATCCCTTTGAAAGGCTTGTATTTAAAAATGTTTAAAAAAAATACTTTTAATTAATATTTGAATTTTTATTCCTTTGTTAGTATGTAGATGAGGGGTAGAGGGTGTCACAACGTCCTTCGCCTTTATGTTTCCTTGGACTCAACGTCCTCTGTCTTTATGGTTTCATAGGACTCAACATCCTCGCCTTTATCTTTCATAGGACTCAACGTCCTCACCTTTATGTTTCCATAGGACTTAATGTCCTCTGCCTTTATCTTCAATAGGACTTTGAGTCCTCTGCTTTTATGCTTTTCAAAGACTTTAATGTCTTATGTCTTTTACGCTTTCAAAGACTTCAATGTCTTCTGCTTTATGATTTCCTAGAGTTTTCTAACCCTAACTTCACCCAAACTACCATCTAGCTCGCCTGGGCCATGAAATTTCTTCAGCCTTAAGCAACCAGCTCGCCTGGGCAAGCTTCCCCTGCACCAAATGGCCTTTTCTTGTAAAAAGCCATGCAGGGGAAGGGTTTAAAAGTTCTGGAACTGAAGAAAAGAGGGGGAAAATGCAGAAGGAAAAGGAGAAGAAGAAAAGTAAAGCCTTATGTAGGTCTTGTTAGTCTTGTGACCTGCGCAACGATTGGTTAGTTTTTCTTAAGGATCAGGTGTAATCTTTGTACCCTTGTGTACCCCTCTTGATATTATATATGTAATCTTTTCTACTCAAATATCACTTGAGATTGTTTCAAGGTCCAATGCCTTAACAACTCTTTGTTTGCAATTAAAATAAATCTTTCAAAAAAACATAAAATCAATTCAACACACAAACATTTAAACTTAAAGAACTACGTAGGTCTAATTTCCTCATTGCACCTGAGGATACGTAGGAGCAAGGGCAACACCCTTGTCGATTCAAAAAGAATAATATCAAATAAATAAAAACAATATAGTTAAAGAAAAGAAATTCACCGCTCTTGGAAAAATAATTAATTCTATAATCACGTTATTTTTATTGCATACTCGATTAAAGGTTGTTGTTCTTCGTGACAGGCGCGTGGGGTGCTAATACCTTCCCTATGAGTAAACAACTCCTGAACCTTTCTTTTCAAAATTCGCAGACCTCTTTTGGTTTTTCTAATGTTTTCTTGGAATAAACATTGGTGGCGACTCCCACTCATTTTCTCCTTAGGAGATGAACGTGCTTTTATATATTTTCATTCGTTGTCCCGTTGTAAGGTAGGTTGTGATAGAGGGTATGAATGATGAAATCCAATCCAATGTTTTCTTGAATTAATTAACTTCATTTTTATTGTTTATGTAGTTTTACGTATTTTCGACGCACTAAATTCTGTTATTTTCGTTATTCCGTTACTTTAAGTTATCTTCCATTAGTTAAACAGACCCATGATATTTTGACTAAACTTGTACATAACTATTGAATTGATAACTTTTATCTAAATGAATTAAGTAACTCAAGTCCTTGTAGAGATTATCTCTTTTTACAAATTTGGTACACGTGCCAAAAGTCTAACAACTATGAATGTCGACTTGGTGCTTTTAATGGGGGTGAAGGATGACATCCATTTTCTGAATCATAAGAGACTCAAAAGTATTCCATTGGTGCGTTGAGCTTCATCTTCCGCTTCTTCTATCTGGTCCATGTTTGCTGCTGCTGCTGCCGATGGCTCTCCGGCCATGATGCATTAATGTTCAGCAAATCTCATCCCAAGCTTCTTGAGATGCCTTTCGGTTATCTCATTAGATGCTTTGATGAAATCTACTATCTCATTAGAGAAGTTGATATTAAAGTAATAAATAAATCTAGAGGCTAACACAACATATGGAAACTCATAATCCACTAACTGATGGCTCTTTAACATGATATCTTCAATCAGAAGTACCCAATTCATTTAAATACATGATTTTAGACCATATACAATCTGTAAATCATCGTCAGTTAGTTGTGCGTGGTTGCTAGACCTCAGTGTGAGAATGTATGTTATGAGATACACTAGCATCCTATCTTTAGCAGTTAAACCACCAACACCTAGGCAGTTTCTCAGATTCCTTGTTAGGTGAAGAAGCATACCTCTGTAAGTCTGCATCTTGCTATAACCATTAAAAAATTCTTCAAAGTTGCGGACTCCACCCATGTCCAGTCTGACTATTGCCTTCCAAACTGCAACATCGATAACCATCTCTACATCGTTGACAGTAAAGAAAAAATTACCTTCCATATCAGTGCAAGCACATGTGTAGAAGGCTTTCACTAGCTCCGAGTAGAAAGTTCCTTTCATCTAAACAAACTTGGATAGACCCTATGCTTTAAGCAAATTGGGAAAGTTGAATCCTTATTGAGAGAACCACTCCCAGTTCAAAAACTTGGGTATTCTCACATTCTTAACGGCGTATATCATCTTGAAGTCGTTCTTCTTATTCTCGTCTATGAACCATGTGTCGAGCCTATTGATAGATGCCTGAGAGCACTCTCCTTGCTTCCTCTTGGAGGAATTGGCCTTTTTCTGAGCTATAGAGGGGTTTTTGGTCATCTTCAGAAGAGAGACAAAAGGTTCAGAGGTAGAAGAAAGGTTAGGGTTTAGAAATGGTAATCTTGAGAAGGTGAAGGTGTGACTGAATGGGAGGTTTGGGTTGCTTTTATAAAGGGATAGTGACATTCAGGTTGATATAATCGATTACCAGGTGATATAATCAATTAATTCTCTCATAAAAGTGTTTCTTAAGTGATCAAGAACACTTTAATCGATTACATCAAGAATCTAATCGATTACATTGTTCTTGAAAGTTTTCCAAGTTTGGGAAGAACACTTTAATCGATTGAAATGGTAATATAATCGATTGCTTCTTCAAAATAATTGATTAAATTGTATATTCAATCGGTTGTAGGCAGTTATAACTATTTTCTCTATAAATAGTCACCTTGTGTTCTCACTTTAGAGTGTGAAAAAATCAAGTGCAAAATTATGAGTTGAAGTAAGTGATAAAGAGAGAAGAAAAAAGAGCTTAGATACAGTGTGACTCACAACTTCTAATCCTTGATTATGAAGATCATTGTGAAAAGTGAGTTGTGAATTTCTCTTGAGTTCAATAAGGCACTCATTCATTAAAGCAAGGATCTTGCGTATGATTGATAAGGTTATGTCTTTCTTTGACTCTACTTTTTGTGTGGTTTTCACATTGTTAGTTTGTGCATGAGTTTTTGAAGGCATGCTAGAATAGGTGTTTCTAGTATGGGCTAAGGGTAGGTTTCTCTTAGGATCTTATTCACAGAGGACCCTAGGGTTGGGTACCTTAGTCTATTAAGATTGCTTGTAAGAATTCTATATGCATAGTGCAAATCTAATTCAGGTTAGATTAGATAACTAGATTAGCTTCTCTAGAGATAGAGAGTGAACTAGTATAAAAATTAGTGTACTTCTTCTCTTGATCTTATCTTTCATTCTCATTCTGATCTTGATCAATTTACTGAAGGTTATAGAAAATATCTTTTTGAAGAAAGAACTTTAACAAAGGATTTTGTGTAAAGGGTGATTGATTAAATATTGGTTTATCAAAAGTTTGTGATATGATTCGTAAAAAAGAAGTTTTTTTTACTCTAATTTTAAAATTCTGGTTTGATTTAGAAACCAATTCACCCCCCTCTTGTGATGTGAACCTTACGGGGCAAATCGCTTGATACAGGTTACAGAGATTTGGATGACGCCACTTCCGGTGAAGGAAGATAAGTTAGGGTAGACGCCACTTCCGGTGAAGGAAGATAAGTAAGGGTAGACGCCACAAGGATTACCTTGATAAGTCTAAAATTGGTTCAACAAGGAACCCAGAGAGAAAATCTCACCAAATTTTATCAAATGCCAAATTTTTTTATTGAAAACAAAAACCAATACTTATAGTGTATCTGAACAAAAAGATAAAAATAGACATGGGCCTTCTAAACAGTTTGGGCCAAAATTACAATAAATAAAAATTATAACTAATAACATATTTAACTTGGGCCTTTAAATTAGTTTGGGCCTTCAGCAACAATTAATAGTCTTGATAGTGTCTCTGCCTCTGGGCCTTCATCCTTCTCCACTTGGGCCTTCATCCTTCTCCCCTCAGGGGCTTTATCCTTCTTCACTTGGGCCTTCGTCCTTCTCCACTTGGGCCTTTAGCCTGTATTTGGCCAGTTTCAGGACTCTCATCATTCCCTCCTTCTTGGAAAACATTTGCTCTCAAATGTCCAAGATCATCACCGGGTTCAAGTACCACTTCCTTCCTTTTCTTGTTGGCTTGCTTGGTATAGCTTTCATTCTTCTTTGCAATTTGCACATTCACTTGGTCATACAATCTTTTCACATACTCAACTTTGGCATGTGCATCCTTACGTTGAGTCTCTTAGGGATTGCTTTTGTAAGTTGGCCTGTTAGGTAATGAAGCTCCGGGGAAGAGATCAACTTGATGTTCTATGCCTCTTGAAGGTGGCATTCCATGAGGAATCTCCTTAGGAAAGACATTTTTAAATTCCTGCAATAAGGGTTGAACACTAGGAGAAATAAAAATAGTAAACTCATTAGAATTATCAGTAGAAATTTTACTGTCTTTGCAATACTGTAGATTGAGTGGTTCATGAGCAGGTAACACTTTCCTCACTTCACTCGCCTCTGCAAAATAATTAAATTTTCTCTCATGTGTATCACTCACTCTCTTACGTGTATCACTCTTTTCCTCGGGTGTATCACTCTTCTTTTTCATATTCCTTTGTGGTGTCTCACTATTTTCTTTCTCTTGTTCTCTCTTTTCTCTCATTCTGATTTGGTCATCATACACTTCTCTGGGGATACAGGTTTAAGAGTGTCATACCCTAATTTCATCCGGGGATTATTATTTGATGATATACAACCTTTGATTGGCCGCTTCGAGATACTTGGCACCCTTTGTTGCACAATATGTGAAGTCCCGAGACGTGCCAAAAATCAAAAGGAAGTAGGCTTACGCGATCCATGAAAATTCCGTAATGTGACGGAAATCGAAGGGAGGTGTTTTTCGCAATCCGTGAGTTTTCGTAACTTCTTCAAAAGCTAAAAAAGAGTAAATACATAATCCGTAAGGATTCGTAACCTTGCGGAAGGAAAATAAGTATCGTTACGAAATTCGTAAAGTTTCGTAACGTTACGGAAAAAGAATTACTAAAAAAAGGTAAAGGGGGTGTATTTAGTAAAATGGGGGTGCAAAATAGTAATTTTCGAATCTGGGCCCTTCTAGAGGTTTCTGGGAAATTTCTTGCTTAAGGTTGAAGCAACCTAGCTCGCCCACCACACCCCCCGTTTTGTTGAAAAATGGGATTCTGGGGCTTCCGGGACACCCGTAATGCTTCCGTAAAATTCCCATAATCCTAAATAAGCATATTTAACTTAATATGGGTGAGATGGAAGAGAAAAAAAGAAGAAAATCAAGTCCTATATGCTTCCGTAACTTTTCCGTAAATTATGAAAGAAGGGGGGTGAACTTATCAAAATGGGGGGTGCAAATAGCAATTTTGAAATTTTGAATTGAAATGTTTTTTGAAGTTGGATTGCTTCTGGAGGAAGCAACCCAGCTCGCCTGGGCGAGCTGGGCATTAACCTCCCCCTCTTTTTCCTATAAATAGGCTGAAGGGGGCTGTTCTAAGGATCCCGGATGCCCCTGGTTAGGTATTTCAGCTGTTTTGGGTGAAAAAAAATTGTTTCCGTGAAGAAAATCCAAGCCGAGGTGCTTTCGTAACGCTTCCGAGAGGTTTCCGTAAGCAAATCCATGAAGGTTTTCCTCCGTTATTCACCGTTCTTCATCCGTTCTTCGTTCTTCAACGGGTAAGTTTTCAAATCAAGCTTTTCAATTCATTCTATGTACCCGTGGTGGTCCCCATTTGTTTTGTGTATTTTTATTCTCGTTTTCATTCGCTTTCTATACCCCCTTTTGACGTGCTTCAGTCATTTATTTAAGTCATTTCTCGCCTAATCTAAAAATAAAATAAATTTCCACCGATTATTTGAATTGTATCATCCGTTAATTTCTGTTAAAATGAATTCCGACCGTTCGGTCGTGCCGTAATCACGTTGGAAATCAAAAAATAGGTAAAATAATAATATAATAATCAAAAAATATCTTTTAGTAAAATGAAGCACAAAAATCAATCGGACGTTTTCTCTTTGGGATTTCTCATTCTTAATTGAATTGACTAATAACTAAAGCGAAACTAAGGCTAAAGTCAATTCGCCAAGTCAAGCTCGTCCACCAAAAAAATCACTAAAAAAGGATTTGAAAGTTTTATCTCAGCTTTTTTCTTACCAAGTAAAAATGATCATTTTTAAGGTCCAACGCCTTAAAATGATCACCTTCCAAGTAAAAAGAATCGCTTGATTCACCTCTAAAGGAAGAACTACGTAGGTTTGATTTCCTCTTCGATGGAGGGTACGTAGGAGCAAGAGCCCCGCTTTTGTCGACCTCAAAAAATAAAAAGAACTAAAAGTTAAGATAACACAATTTCCATAATTCTGAAAAATAGGCTGTTGTCCTTCGAGACAAACGTGAGAGGTGCTAATACCTTCCTCAAGCGTAAATACAACTCCCGAACTTAGAATTTTCATTTTGACCAGTTTCCTTTGGTTTTTCCGACATTTTCCACAAATAAACGTTGGTTGCGACTCCGCGCATCTTTCCTCTTTTGGAAAGCGCACCCGTGAGCCTCGCCCTTGCTCGCCCGCAAAAGGGCACGTTGCGACAGTTGGCGACTCCACTGGGGACTTTTTTGTGAGTTAGGCCTATTTTAAAGAATTGTGGAATTGTGAAACTTTGTGTGTGCATTTTGTTGAACTGTGTAAAATGTAATAACTGCTGTCTTTTCCACATTTTTACACTGCATTCTAAGCACCCACGGGTTTGAGTAAAAAAGGGGCCCTATGCCCGGGTTCATGGGAATCTAAGAAGTGGAGGTGAATCTATAATCATGCTAGGTCTCCGACTTGCTTGATAATAGTGAAACCTCGTCTAGAGCTTTCTCTCTTTATAATGTGTTGTCGCTGGTATTCCATACCACCACAATATTATTATCTTGAGTGATGATACCTCTAGAAAACAGCCGTGTGAGCTATGAATCGTTGGGAGTAGTTATTAGAGACCCCTAGATATTATCCCATAGGTCCCCAAATAGGGGCACGGAGCAAACACACTGCGTGCCATTTTAAACACTGCCATGCATGTAGTCCTAAATGTCATGTACGCTTTTGCTTATGATTATTTGAGGATATTGCCATGCTGTGTAAATCCCCATGTTGCACTTTTGCGCATCTGCATCATGCCGTCACACATGCGTTGTATGTGGGTTTCATCTTTTGTCGTGGGAAGTCGGAAGATCCATATCGTCTTCTTAACTGCACACATGGGGCATTACGCCCCCAAATGCGCAAGTAAGGAGAGATGATTTTCCGAACTCTCGTGTCCGTAAATGCATTCATATCATGCATCGCATAAGCATCTCTTCATGGCACCATAATGAACATATCGTTCCTACATTTGTTCGTTATCATATTCCAACATCACATTTTGCATGAGTCATTGCATCATCATGCATATGTGTTCAACAAACTTTTTGTTCTACAAACTGCATACCTTTTGTTTTCATGTTCGCTCATGCATGATCCTTGCATTTTCCTCTGCGAAACAAAAAAAAAGGGAAGCACGAAAATTCACGCTGCATTCTTAGTTGCATATATTCGGTACCATGAGCCAACCATGTTGGGATCATAAACCCATTTCACTTAAAAACAAAATGATTGAACATGGTACCTAATGCATGTTTAACTAAGAAAGGATGTTTCTTCGGGCATCTCAATCTCATAATTACATTTTCCATACATTGCATGCATATTCCCGAGTCTTTCATCCCTATGAATTGTTGATGAAGTATTGGCGATCAAAATTGCCATTTCCTGGGTTATGGGGTTGAACCAAGCTCGTGCTTTTACGAAAAATTTCATCAAATCAAGTTGAAGCATGAAAGTAACCATCTTGCAAAAAATTGGGGCAGAAGATGGATCGGGTTACATCGCTGCTTCGTCTACTGCCAAACACATTTAGGACTGTTAATGTCCTTATTACTTCCAGTTTCAACTTGACGAAGATGTCATTAGACCATGTTGAAAATCTAAATTGATTCAACCCCATATCCTGCGTAAAATTCGCAATACTTCAACTGTGCATCATTCGCATACATCCATGTTATTCATTGGTTGCATTGCTCATTGCATTCTTTCCTTGAAAAAGAAGAACTTAATCATTGTTATAAAAAAGAAAAAAACATGCTTTACGGTGCCCTCACCGAACTTGTGCTAGAGCTAGAGTAATGGGTGAAGTAGAGGAGATACAAGAGAAGATGAAGGCCGACATGGAGGCCATGAAAGAGCGAATGGCCACGATGATGGCCATGATGAGCATGAGGAAGATAATGGAAGCCAATGCAGTTACAATTGCCGCTACCAGCACTGTTGCTAAGGTGAAACCCGATGCCCCCATCTGGCCTCAACCAAATGAATCATCCAACCTTAGATATGGTAGGCAAAGATTTGGGAAGTAGGGGAGGCCCCCATTATGCGCAAAACAAGCATGCCTTCCCACCATATGGCTTGCCTCCCAACTATACGCCACCCAATGTGGCGTACACTCCCAATGAGGATGTCAATAACTCCACTTCTATACCCATTGGGAGCCAACAACCCCAAACTGATCATGCATATGTCTCTTAAACCTTGGGGGAGACACATGAAATTCCCCACCACAATCTAGCCGACTTCGAGCCTTGCCTCGGATATGCCACTGAAGGGCAGGCAGTTGGTGGTATACCCCTACAAAACCCTTTGGAGGGCCCTCAGTATCACCCACAACTACACCTCTTGCATTCCACAACAAGTAAAAACCCTCATGCTATGGCAGAAATGGGAAAGCTGGATCATCTAGAGGAAAGGCTCAGGGCCATTGAAGGAGGTGAAGATTATTCCTTTGCTAACCTAGAAGAGTTGTTCCCAATACCCAATATCATCACCCCTCTCAAGTTCAAGGTGCTGGACTTTGACAAGTACAAGGGGATTACTTGCCCCAAGAACCATCTAAAGATGTATTGTCGGAAGATGGGGGCATACGCAAAAGATGAGGAATTGTTGATACATTCCTTCCAAGAAAGTCTTACTGGGGTAGTTGTTACCTGGTACACTAACTTGGAACCTTCCCGAGTCAATTCCTGGGAGGACCTAATGGTTGCCTTCGTTAGGCAGTGTCGGTATAATGGCTTCGGATAGGATGCAACTACAAAATATGTGCAAAAAAGGGGGCACAGATCTTTCAAATAATACGCCCAAAGGTGGAGAACCTGGCAGCTCAAGTGGCACCTCAAAGACGAAAAAAACGATGACAATGATAGTAGACACATTACCAGTATTCTACTATGGAAAATGGTGGGCTACGCACCTTCAAAGCTTTGCGGATTTGGTCTTTGCCAGTGAAAGGATCGATGTGGGTCCGAAAAGAGGCAAATTTAGTCATCCTGCTTGGACGAATGAGAAAACTGGGGCAAATGAAGAGGGTGAGGATGAAGGAGAAGCCCGTGCTGTGACTGTCATTCCTATACAGCCAAGTTTCCCACCAACCCAACAATGTCATTACTCAGCCAATAACAAACCTTCTCCTTACCCACCGCCCAGTTATCCACAAAGGCCATCCCTAAAATCAACCACAAAGCCTACCTACCGCACTTCCAATGACAAACACCACCTTTAGCATAAACCAAAACACCAACCAAGAAATGAATTTTGCAGCGAGAAAGCCTTAGAATTCACCCCAATTCCAGTGTCCTATGCTGACTTGCTCCCATATCTACTTGATAATTCAATGGTAGCCATAACCCTAACCAAGGTTCATCAACCTCCATTTCTCTGAGAATACGACTCGAACGCAACGTGTGCTTGTCATGGAGAAGCCCCGGGGCATTCCATTGAGCATTGTAGGGGCCTGAAGCATAAGGTGCAAGGTCTAATTGATGCGGGCTGGCTGAAATTTGAGGAGAATCGCATGTAAATCCTGACATTAACAAGAGATGCCACACATGGGGCAATTTTGAAAGCTGTTGTTAGATGTCTCTAATGACTCATTAGGATTTTCAACTTTCACCAGAATTGAGTGCAAGCCATTGGTCCATTTGCTCAAGCGACCTGTGCTCCTGAGTTTGGACTTCCAAGACCATTCAATCAGAGATTACTCGTCTTGCACGTTGATGGGGCTGCCGTAAAACAACGTTCAAAACAAATAAGTTTCAAAATAAAAAAAAAGCATTTGATTGACTGTGTTTTCAAGACGTTCATGTGACCTCATTTTATCATTCCGGAAAGTCTGTCTTTTAGAAAGAAGTGAGTTATCAAGAATAGGATGTTGGACAAATGGCCTCAGTTACCTTAAGAAAAAGGGGGTTGAATTAAGATACAAAGACTATGCCCCAATTAAACTTTCACTCTCTCTTTTCGGATTAACAATGCACACAGGGACAACCCTTCCCTTGTGTTCAGGAATCCTCTACAGCAAGAGACCCACGGTCTCTTAATCCCTTTTCAGAAATAAGAAAAAGAGAAGAAGAAATCTCTCTTAAAAGAGATAGATTGTACAATGAAGATCAATCAAAATTCCTTATTGAATATGCAAGTGGTTGACCAAGGAATCTTTTGAGAGGATAAAACATTTCAGTTCAGAAAAACTCTTAATCTTTTGAGAGGATAAATTTTTTGGGCAATGAAAACTCCCTGTAAGTTCGTGTTTCCAAGTCACCTTTGATGGCCATTCATAAACCATTTGAATAGATGTGACTCTTGGAAATTATATTCTGAAAATCCCCTCTGGTAATCAATTACCGTCCATGTGTAATCAATTACATGTTATAATTCAAATTTCTAGTGACTGTTATAAACATTTTCAGATGCTGGTAATCGATTACCAAAGAGAAAATCTCAATTTGAAATGATAGAATTCTTTGGTCAAACCTTTTGTTTATTCAATTTGGAAACTTCTTCCTAAGATTCTAGAGATCAACTTGATCATATACCTTGATTTTCTTGGATTCTTGTCTTGAATGAAACTTAGAAGCACTTGATCCTTTAGCATCATCAAGACATCAAAACATCTTGCTTCTACATAGGAGTCATTTGACTTAAATCCATCAACTGAAAAATCCTTCAACTATTTCTCATCCTTGGAAAATTCTTTTTGCAAGAATCAACTGCTTCTTTCATTATTCCTCACTATGAGGTTGTGAAAACAAGACAACAATTGGTACCTCTAAGCCCTACACTGGGGCAATGAAAGGCACCATGCATAAACCTCAAACGAACCTAGGGGCAGATTAGAAGTTCTCACCCAATAGGTTCCTTGCTACAAGGTCATGATGAAAGACAACGATTGTACCTCAAAGCCTTACACTGGGGCAATGAAAGGCACCATGCATAAACCTCAAACAAACCTAGGGGCAGATTAGAAGTTCTCACCCAATAGGTTCCTCGCTACAAGGTCATGACGAAAGACAACAATTGTACCTCAAAGCCTTACACTGGGGCAATGAAAGGCACCATGCAAAAAACCTCAAGCGAACCTAGGGGTAGATTAGAAGTTCTCACCCAATAGGTTCCCAGCTACAAGGTCATGATGAAAGATAACAATTGGTACCTCAAAGCCTTACACTGAGGCAATGAGGGGCATCGTGCATGAGCCTCAAGTGAACATAGGGGCAGATCAAAAGTTCTCACCCGTCGATGTTTTTAAACAAAAAAAAGGGATACAAGCCCTGGAATTTCAATAGATGGATTAAACGTCAAACGACTCCATTGTCGTCGCTCCAAAATGGTCAAGTGACTGAATCAAATAGAATATACACTCTAAGGGAGTTCCCGGAGAGATTTGCAAAAGATAGGATAAGGTTGCATGAATTATCACCTTTTTCAAAAGGACAGTCAATCTGTGTTTTCCAAAAAAATTAAATCAAAATCAAAATCAAAATCACAAAATAGGGAAAGGATGTCATGAACATTGTACAACTTTCCATTGCATTGCATTGTTTCATATGAGGTCAGCATTACCAAGTTTCACAACAAAGGTTGCATGCGTCTGCATCCCTAAAAATCATGTTAACTGCATAGATTTCCTACATCTTGTGTCCAATCTTTTTGGATGACCGGCCCTCTCGATGAGTCGATCTCTTGCTTTCTCATAAAGGTGGACCCTTGGGTACTAGTACCTATCACCTTTAGAGGACTATATGTCCTCGCCTGTAGAGGGCTGCACGCCCTCGCCTTTAGAGGGCTACGCATCCTCATTTTCAGTGTGCTCCATATCCACACCTTAAGAGAATATAAGGTCCTTTGCCCTTAGATGCTTCACCCAGACTTGCGCTCCCGGTTAAGGGGCTAGTAGTTTCCTTTTATCAGTTCCTGGGCCACCCCCTGATATTAGAGGGCGACCAACTGTGCGAGCACATCCAGAGAGGGAGGCTATCACGCATCTACTATGCATACCGGGGCAATTTCACCCGTGCCGCTGCAAAAAGACGAGTGCGGATCATGCGCACCAACATGACCACTCTTACATGGATATGGATGACGTTGTTATTTAGCAACATTCTGCCCCGCGACCACAATGCCAATCTCCCCCTGCAGATGTATCGGTTGGTCTGTGCTGTCATGACATAGGTAAGTATGCACATGGTTCAATTGATTTCTGATGTCATCTATTGTTTGCAGGGATCGCGCCCACAAGACGCCCAGTGGGCCCGAAGAAGTCCAACAGAGCCCTGGGGTTTCCAGCTCTGGTTACGGGCCTCTATCAGTCCTACAGGGTGCCCGTTCCCCCCAGCGAGGTCATGCCATCGTGACATAGGTAAGTATACAGATGGTTCAACTGATTTCTGATACCATCTATTGTTTGCAGGAATCGCACCCACAAAGACACCCAGTGGACCCGGAGAAGTCCAACAGGGCCCTGGGGTTTCCAGCTCTGGTTACGGGCCTCTATAGTCCTACAGGGTGCCCGTTCCCCCGGCAAGGTCACGTCATCATAGGTAAGTATGCACATCGCTCAACTGATTTCTGATTTCATCTATTGTTTGTAGGGATCGTGCCCGCAAGACACCCAGTGGACCCGAAGAAGTCCAACAGGGTCTTGCAGTTGTCAAGCTCTAATTACGGGTCTATGTCAGTTCTACGGAGTACCTGTCACCTCCAGCAAGGGCATCAGGCCCCCTACTAATCGAGCTTTCATCAAGAAGTACTGCATCTCCAGGCAGGCGCAGGGCGAAACACCACAACAGCCTGGGGATGGCCAGCAGCGGGCAACAGACGCACCGCCATCACCTCTAGAGTTCACCTCAACTCATCCACAAAAAGGTTAGAGCGTTGCTTACGACCCATGGCCGACCAATAGGCGACCAAGTCCAGAGCCAAAGGTAAGCAAAGTGCTAGGTCCGTGACCGACAAGCCATCAGGCGTCCAGCTCAAGACGTTAAAGAAGCGCTACTAGGAGGCAACCTAGTACCTTTTAATTCTCTGCTTGTTATTTGATCACTTTTGTTTCTCGAGTCATAGCAGGACACACCTAGTTGCTCATGATCCTAGGAATTTAAATAAAACAAGCACAAGCTCGGAAGGTAGTCATACCTCACAATATATATATATATATATATATATATATATATATATATATATATATATATATATATATATATGTATGTTTAGGTAGAAAGATACCTTGGATATGCATGTATGTAGCAAAAAAAAATACTTCACAAAATATATATATGTATGTTTAGGTAGAAAGATACCTTGAATATGCATGTATGTAGCAAAAATACTTCACAAAATATATCTATGTATGTTTAGGTAGCAAGATACCTTGGATATGCATGTATATAGCAAAAATATCTCACAAAACATATATATGTATGTTTAGGTAGCAAGATACCTTGGACACGCATGTATATGGCAAAATACCTCACAAAATATACGTATGTTTAGGTAGCAAAATACCTCATGAAAAAAAAAGAGAGCGAGCAAGAAAAGAATAAGAAAAAAAAATAGAAAGAAAAATAATAAAAAAATAATAATAAAAAGTTGTCTAGCTAAAAAACAACATGCTTTTGAAAAGAGATGACTTCCAACTTTTCTTTGAAATTTTTTTTTGCTGATCATAACTAGTTTTTGAAAGAATGTGTATACACCTGAAGGGTGAATGCTGTGAAAATTTTCCCGGACGCCCAAAATGGACTCGAATGAATGCACAAATTGATAAAAAAACGTATTTTGGAAACACTGAGTTAACTTAAATAGGGAAAATGAATCCTGAGCCCTAGTGTCACATGACCATAAAAAACTTGATGCTTGAGTATCCACATAGGTGCATGCATGACCAGTTTTGCATAAAATTTCCTAATCATCATTGTTGCTTGTGTATCATGGAAATAATGTGGGACGTCCCCTTTATCCCCGAACCGCTGGCCAAACCCTGACATATATCGTGACCAGCCGTTCTACAAGCCTTGAGCCAAAATCTCAACTTATCATAAACCTTGACCCAGGGTGAGAATGTCAATCCTTGCCCTCGGAAGAAAACACAAAGAGAAGGAAAATTCCCAATCCAAGAAAGGGAGAAGACACAAAAAAAAAAGAAAATTCCCAATCAAAGAGTGGGAGAAAGCAAAAAAAAAAAAAAGAAAGAAAAATTCTCGATCAAGGATCGGAAGAAAATAGAAGAAACATGCAGAAAGGTCTTTAGACCAGACAATATCTGAACAATACAAAATTGTCACCAAATAAACTAAAAAAAAAGAACAAGAAAACCACGACCTAAAGTGGTCCTCTCCCTTTGATTGCCAATCAAAATCCTGTGCGCTAGCAACTTTATCGCCCCGCACTAAACAAAAACAGAAAAGGAGAAGGCAAAAACACTCAAAGCCAAAATTCCCCCACCTAAAATCCATTCCCAAAATAAGTCCTATTGATCCATGATCACGCATGTAATCTTTGATTTGATAGGAAGTGATTTGCAAAATCAAGTCATGACATATCTATGGTTCGGAATTAGGATAAAACACTTACCTGTGTGAGATTGATACACTTTGAATGATTTTCTCCTATCTTTGTTGGACCCCGTGTTTCCTCTAAATGGTCGTTTAGAAACGAAATTCTAACATCCAAAATCTCATTTACGGTTATGAGAAAATTTCATCAGCATACTCTCCTTCCCCGATAGACACATTGTTTTTCATCCAAAAAGCATATGTTGCTCTGATCAGTTGAAAATTTTGTCTCTTTACTAAAGCATGTTCGCATTTTGGTGAAGAAAACACCGAGACTATTTTTAGTCTTACAGTTGTCAAGAACTACGTAGGTCTGAGTTCCTCATCACAAATTGAGGATACATAGGAGCAAAAGCCCTGCTTTTGTCGACCACCCCACTTTTTGTTACCGTGTCCCAAGAGACCGGTGGCATGCGGAGCCACATGACCGTGGGATCCCCAGATTCATGTTCTTTTATGTTTCATCCTTTATCATTTACATGACTTGAGGGACTAACGTTTGTTTTTTGATGTCGCGATTGTCATTTGTTTTGTGCATATATTTTGTTTGGACTGTTACGTTAGTACTTGTTTCGTTGTTGTCAATAATGTTTGTTGAAATTCCGGAACCGTGTAGAGTTTCTCATTTAGGAGCGTCGTCCTAAAAAATAAAATGAACCAAAAATCCTAATAAAAAGAAAGAAGCGTTGTGAATAAAAGTCATGTTCGTAAAGAAAAGAAAAAGGTTTTTATTAATATATATGTGTAAAAGGAAAGTGTGTATAAAAGGATTCTTGTGTGTAAATGATGCGTGGAAAGGAATTCTTGTGTGTGTGAGCAACGAGTGTATAGGAAGAAACTTTTGTATGAACCATAAGTGTGTGTTGGGAAAAATGAAAAAAATCTTTGAACATAAATAGGGTTTGTATATAGACCGTGTGACGTAAAGAGAGAGAGTTCCAATGCGTATACAGAAAAAGTTTGTCATGTATAAAAGTGTAGATATACAAAGAAAGGTTTTCCTTATAAAGGACCACAGGTGTATAATTTGGTGAATGAAACAAAAAGGAAAAAGAAAGAAAGACCGTGAAGGTCGACATGTTATAGTTAAGAAGTATAAATCATTCGTAAAGAGCAAACGTATCTTCTGGAAACAAGGGACTGATGCTAAGAGTTTATTTTCCGGAATAACCGAGATAAGGATGGATGAATTCATTGAACTGATAAAAGAACATAATTGGAAAACGTTGGGTCTGTTTGTGTAAATTCCCAACCATAGTATCACAATGCCATAAACGGGATGCTTGAGTACCTACCTGGCTGTAGCCATGACTAATTTTTCACGTTGTTTTCAAATCATCATTGTCACGCGTGCCTTGTGGAGTAATATGGGAGTTTGGCCCGAGACCGACACCTTGACACCCAAATTTGTTTTGCCCCAGATATCAAGATTGGGTTCCCACGATAAAAGACCCCATTGAAACACAACCTTAGACTTTTTTTTGAACCTTGGCCTATCAAAAGAATCCTCATCGTTTCCCCTGAAGCAAAGGACAGCGGAATCTCCTCAAGGGAGAGCAAATAGAATGCTGAAATTCGATTTCCCAAAGAAAGGAAAGGAGGAAGTGGATAGAAAAGGAAGAAATGAAAAGAAAAGAAAGAAAAAGAACAATAAAAAAGAAAGAAAAAGAAGGATTCTCGATCAAAGATCGAAAGGAAGTGAAAATGGAAGAGATCGGAGGAAAACAGAGTAATTCTCGATCAATGAAAGAAAGGGAATGGAAAATCTTCAGACCAGATAAATTTTCGGCAAAAATAAGTGGCTGTCGGCAAAGGAAAACCCATTTTTGGTGTCTCTTCCTTTCGAATTGCCATTCAAAGTCATTCCCGACTGGCGATATCCCACCCCACATGAACAAAGAGGAAAAGACCGAAACACCCAGCTTCCTCTCCAAAAAAACACTACCCTCGAGAAAATCCTATTGGTCCGTGATCGTACGTTTGATCTTTGATTCGATAGGAAGTCGTGTGCAAAATAGAGTCATGGTGCAGTTATGGTTTGGGAATAGGATAAAACACTTGCCTTGTGAGTTTTATACACTATGAGTGATTTATTTTCAGCTTAGCCCGATGTTTCCCCTGCATGTTCATTTAAAAGCTAAAAGTTGACGTTCTGCCCTTCATTCTCGGTTACAAGGAAGATTACCCTTGGCACAAGTATATTGTTTCTCTAAGATATGGTGCTCTCGCAAATGATTTATTTTTCTTCACAAAAAGCAGGTTTGCCTTTCAGGTGGAAAAACCTGGTGGATCGTTCGGTCCCGCCAACCCCCTTTTTTTTTGGAGCCCCATGAATGTCATTGCCTAGCGCTGTTCATGTGTCCTCCACCTTCCAGTTTGGAGCTATGCTTCATGATTGCCTAAGTGTGGACCCTCAAGTGCAATCCTCCATTCTCCCCTTTTTTTGGAGCCCCATGAATGTTATTGCCTAGCGCTGTTCATGTGTCCTCCACCTTCGAGTTTAGAGCTATGTTTCATTATTGCCTAAGTGCGGACCCTCAAGGCAATCCTCCATTCTCCCCTTTTTTTCGGAGCCCCATGAATGTTATTGCCTAGCGCTGTTCATGTGTCCTCGACCTTCGGGTTTGGAGCTATGTTTCATGATTGCCTAAGTGCGGACCCTCAAGGCAATCCTCCATTCTCCACCTTTTTCGGAGCTCCATGAATGTCATTGCCTAGCGCTGTTCATGTGTCCTCCACCTTCGAGTTTGGAGCTATGTTTCATGATTGCCTAAGTTTGGACCCTCAAGGCAATCCTCCATTCTCCACCTTTTTCGGAGCTCCAGGAATGTCATTGCCTAGCGCTGTTCATGTGTCCTCCATTATCAAGCGCGGAGCCTCTGGTGACTGGGAACTATGTTCTTCTATTGTTATCCGGATCGGTTACTTCGCCAAACATGTCTATATGTGTATATGTATATTATATTCGTTGTTCTTGTTGTTGTTTGTATTTTGTTTTGTGTTGTACAACAAAAAAGAAGGAGTAGAGACGAGAATCGTCATCACGGAAAGGGCAGGATGGACGAAATCAGTGTCTTATCTTTGCTTTCCTCTTATCTCCGATGAGAGGTAAGTAAAGAGGGGCAACTGTCATACCCTAATTTCATCCGGGGATTATAATTCGATGATATACAACCTTTGATTGGCTGCTTAGAGATACTTGGCACCCTTTGTTGCACAATATGTGAAGTCCCGAGACGTGCCGAAAATTAAAAGGAAGCAGGCTTACGCGATCCGTGAAATTTTCGTAATGTGACGGAAATCGAAAGGAGGTGTTTTTCGCAATCCGTGAGTTTTCGTAACTTCTTCAAAAGCTAAAAAAGAGTAAATACATAATCCGTAAGGATTCGTAACCTTGCGGAAGGAAAATAAGTATTGTTACGAAATTTGTAAAGTTTCGTAACGTAACGGAAAAATAATTACCAAAAAAGGTAAAAGGGGGTGTATTTAGTAAAATGGGGGTGCAAATAGTAATTTCGAATCTGGGCCCTTCTAGAGGTTTCTGGGCAATTTCTTGCTTAAGGTTGAAGCAACCTAGCTCGCCTGGGCGAGCTAGGTGGCCACCACACCCCCCGTTTTGTTGAAAAATGGGATTCCAGGGCTTCCGGGACACCCGTAATGCTTCCGTAATATTCCCATAATCCTAAATAAGCATATTTAACTTAATACGGGTGAGAGGGAAGAGAAATAAAAGAAGAAAATCAAGTCCTATATGCTTCCGTAAGGCTTCCGTAACTTTTCCGTAAATTATGAAAGAAGGGGGTGAACTTATCAAAATTGGGGGGTGCAAATAGCAATTTCGAAATTTTGAATTGAATGTTTTTTGAAGTTGGATTGCTTCTGGAGGAAGCAACCCAGCTTGCCTGGGCGAGCTGGGCGGCAACCTCCCCCTCTTTTTCCTATAAATAGGCTGAAGGAGGTTGTTCTAAGGATCCCGGATGCCCCTGGTGAGGTATTTCAGCTGTTTTGGGTGAAAAAAAATTGTTTCCGTGAAGAAAATCCAAGCTGAGGTGCTTTCGTAACGCTTCCGAGAGGTTTCCGTAAGCAAATCCGTGAAGGTTTTCCTCCGTTATTCACCGTTCTTCAGCCGTTCTTCGTTCTTCAACGGGTAAGTTTCCAAATCAAGCTTTTAAATTCACTCTATGTACCCGTGGTGGTCCCCATTTGTTTTGTGTATTTTTATTCTCGTTTTCATTCGCTTTCTATACCCCCTTTTGACGTGCTTCAGTCATTTATTTAAGTCATTTCTCGCCTAATCTAAAAATAAAATAAATTTCCACCGATTATTTGAATTGTATCATCCGTTAATTTTTGTTAAAATGAATTCCGACCGTTCGGTCGTGCCGTAATCACGTTGGAAATCAAAAAATAGGTAAAATAATAATATAATAATAAAAAAATATCTTTTAGTAAAATGAAGCACAAAAATCAATCGGACGTTTTCTTTTTGGGATTTCTCATTCTTAATTGAATTGACTAATAACTAAAGCGAAACTAAGGCTAAAATCAATTCGCCAAGTCAAGCTCGTCCACCAAAAAAATCACTAAAAAAGGATTTGAAAGTTTTATCTCAGCTTTTTTCTTACCAAGTAAAAATGATCATTTTTAAGGTCCAACGCCTTAAAATGATCACCTTCCAAGTAAAAAGAATCGTTTGATTCACCTCTAAAGGAAGAACTACGTAGGAGCAAGAGCCCCGCTTTTGTCGACCTCAAAAAATAAAAAGAACTAAAAGTTAAGATAACACAATTTCCATAATTCTGAAAAATAGGCTGTTGTCCTTCGAGACAAACGTGAGAGGTGCTAATACCTTCCTCAAGCGTAAATACAACTCCCAAACTTAGAATTTTCATTTTGACCGGTTTCCTTCGGTTTTTCCGACGTTTTCCACAAATAAACGTTGGTGGCGACTCCGCGCATCTTTCCTCTTTTGGAAAGCGCACCCGTGAGCCTTGCCCTCGCTCGCCCGCAAAAGGGCACGTTGCGACAGTAGACGCGCCGCCACCTCATCAGGCTGGTCCAGCTGGATCATTTGATACAGAGCAGTATTTGCGGCATTTGGTTCGCCAGCAGGCGGCCAACCACCGGGCTCATGTACAAACCCATGATTGTCTTTACCAGATGAGCCTCAGCCTGCAGAGCCAGGGTTTTACTTCTTTTCCGTGCCTTACTCCGGACCAGTTCAGGGAAGAGGTCGCATGGCCTGGAGATTGGCCTGAGGCCCGGGCAAGAGAGGCGCTAGCAGAGGCACCAGCAGAGGCTCCCGACGAGGCAGATGAGGCCCGCGAGGACGAGGAGATGACTGATTTACTTGATTTCTTAGGAGGGAGTGGGGCCACATGATTGGGAGATCCCTTGATCCATATTTCTTTTTGTTTCCATTTTTCCTGTTATATATTTTTGTTTGACTAAGGGACTAACGTTTGTTTCATGTTGATTGACTTTTGTTTTGTACATACATATCGTTTGAGTTGTTACGTCGGTACTTGTTTCATTGTTGTCAATAGTGTTTGTCGAAATTCCGGAACCGTGTAGAATTTTTCATTTAGGAACATCGTCCTAAAAATAAAATGAACCAAAAATCCTAATAAAAAGAAAGAAGCGTTGTGAATAAAATGTCTGCGTATGCAAAGAAAAAGGAAAGTGTGTATAAAAGGATTTTTTTGTGTGTAAATGATGCGTGGAAAGGAATTTTTGTGTGTGTGAGCAATGAGTGTATATGAAGAAACTTTTGTGTGAACCATAAGTGTGTGTTGGGAAAAATAAAAAAATCTTTGAACGTAAATAGGGTTTGTATATAGACCGTGTGACGTAAAGAGAAAGAGTTCCAATGCGTGTACAGAAAAAGTTTGTCATGTATAAGAATATAGATGTACAAAGAAAGGTTTTCCTCATAAAGGACCACATGTGTATAATTTTGTGAATGAAACAAAAAGGAAAAAGAAAGAAAGACCGCGAAGGTCGACATGTTATAGTTAAGAAGTATAAATCATTCGTAAAGAGCAAACGTATCTTCTGGAAACAAGGGACTGATGCTAAGAGTTTATTTTCTGGAATAACCGAGATAAGGATGGATGAATTCATTGAACTGATAAAACAACATAATTGGGAAACGTTGGGTCTGTTTGTGTAAATTCCCAACCGTAGTATCACAATGCCATAAATGGGATGCTTGAGTGCCCACCTGGCTATAGCCATGACTAATTTTGCACGTTGTTTTCAAATCATCATTGTCACGCGTGCCTTGTGGAGTAATATGGGAGTTTGGCCCGAGACCGACACCTTGACACCCAAATTTGTTTTGCCCCAGATATAGAGATTGGGTTCCCACGATAAAAGACCCCATTGAAACACAACCTTAGACTTTTTTTTGAACCTTGGCCTATCAAAAGAATCCTCATCCTTTCCCCCGAAGCAGAGGACAGCGGAATCTCCTCAAGGGAGAGCAAATAGAATGCTGAAACCCGATTTCCCAAAGAAAGGAAAGGAGGAAGTGGAAAGAAAAGGAAGAAATGAAAAGAAAAGAAAGAAAAAGAACAATAAAAAAGAAAGAAAAAGAAGGATTCTCGATCGAAGATCGAAAGGGAGTGAAAATGGAAGAGATCGGAGGAAAACAGAGTAATTCTCGATCAATGAAAGAAAGGGAATGGAAAATCTTCAGACCACATAAATTTTCGGCAAAAATAAGTGACTGTCGGCAAAGGAAAACCCATTTTTGGTGTCTCTTCCTTTCGAATTGCCATTCAAAGTCATTCTCGACTGGCGATATCCCATCCCACATGAACAAAGAGGAAAAGACCGAAACACCCAGCTTCCTCTCCAAAAAACACTACCCTCGAAAAAATCTTATTGGTCCGTGATCGTACGTTTGATCTTTGGTTCGATAGGAAGTCGTGTGCAAAATAGAGTCATGGTGCAGTTATGGTTTGGAAATAGGATAAAACACTTGCCTTGTGAGTTTTATACACTATGAGTGATTTATTTTCAGCTTAGCCCGATGTTTCCCCTGCATGTTCATTTAAAAGCTAAAAGTTGACGTCCTGCCCTTCATTCTCGGTTACAAGGAAGATTACCCTTGGCACAAGTATATTGTTTCTCTAAGATATGGTGCTCTTGCGAATGATTTATTTTTCTTTACAAAAAGCATGTTTTCCTTTCAGGTGGAAAAACCCGGTGGACCGTTCGGTCCCGCCAATCCCCTTTTTCGGAGCCCCATGAATGTTATTGCCTAGCGCTGTTCATGTGTCCTCCACCTTCGAGTTTGGAGCTATGTTTCATGATTGCTAAGTGCGGACCCTCAAGGCAATCCTCCATTCTCCCCCTTTTTTCGGAGCCCCATGAATGTTATTGCCTAGCGTTGTTCATGTGTCCTCCACCTTCGAGTTTGGAGCTATGTTTCATGATTGCCTAAGTGCGGACCCTCAAGGCAATCCTCCATTCTCCCCCTTTTTCGGAGCCCCATGAATGTTATTGCCTAGCGCTGTTCATGTGTCCTCCACCTTCGAGTTTGGAGCTATGTTTCATGATTACCTAAGTGCGGACCCTCAGGCAATCCACCATTCTCCCCCTTTTTCGGAGCCCCATGAATGTTATTGCCTAGCGCTATTCATGTGTCCTCCACCTTCGAGTTTGGATCTATGTTTCATGATTGCCTAAGTATGGACCCTCAAGGCAATCCTCCATTCTCCCCCATTTTCGGAGCCCCATGAATGCTATTGCCTAGCGCTGTTCATGTGTCCTCCACCTTCGAGTTTGGAGCTATGTTTCATGATTGCCTAAGTGCGGACCCTCAAGGCAATCCTCCATTCTCCCCCTTTTTCGGAGCCCCATTAATGTTATTGCCTAGCGCTGTTCATGTGTCCTCCACCTTCGAGTTTGGAGCTATGTTTCATGATTGCCTAAGTGTGGACCCTCAAGGCAATCCTCCATTCTCCACCTTTTTCGGAGCCCCATGAATGTCATTGCCTAGCGCTGTTCATGTGTCCTCCATTATCAAGCGCGGAGCCTCTGGTGACTGGGAAATATGTTCTTCTGTTTTTTTCCGGATCGGTTCCTTTGCCAAACATGTGTATATGTATATTATATTCGTTGTTCTTGTTGTTGTTTGTATTTTTTTTTGTGTTGTACAACAAAAAAGAAGGAGTAGAGACGAGAATCGTCATCACGGAAAGGGCAGGATGGACGAAATCAGTGTCTTATCTTTGCTTTCCTCTTATCTCCGATGAGAGGTAAGTAAAGAGGGGCAACTGTCATACCCTAATTTCTTCCGGGGATTATAATTTGATGATATACAACCATTGATTGGCCGCTTCGAGATATTTGGCACCCTTTGTTGCACAATATGTGAAGTCCCGAGACGTGCCGAAAATCAAAAGGAAGTAGGTTTACGCGATCCGTGAAAATTCCGTGATGTGACGAAAATCGAAAGGAGGTATTTTTCGCAATCCGTGAGTTTTCGTAACTTCTTCGAAAGCTAAAAAAGAGTAAATACATAATCCATAAGGACTCGTATCCTTGCGGAAGGAAAATAAGTATCGTTACGAAATTCGTAAATTTTCGTAAAGTTACGGAAAAAGAATTACCAAAAAAAGGTAGAGGGGGTGCATTTAGAAAAAAAAGGGGGGGTACAAATAGCAATCAGGCCCACTTGGGCCTTCGTTTCGCTTTAGTTATTAGTCAATTCAATTAAGAATGAGAAATCCCAAAGAGAAAACGTCCGATTGATTTTTCGCTTTATTTTACTAAAAGGTATTTTTTTATTATTATATTATTATTTTACCTCTTTTTTGATTTCCAACGTGGTTACGGCACGACCGAACGGTCGGAATTCATTTTAACAGAAATTAACGAATACTACAATTCAAATGATCGGTGGAAATTTATTTTATTTTTAGATTAGGCGAGAAATGACTTAAATAAATGACTTAAGCACGTCAAAAGGGGGTATAGAAAGCGAATGAAAACGAGAATAAAAATACATGAAATAAAATGTGGACCACCACGGGTACATAGAATGAATTGAAAAGCTCGGTTTGAAGTACTTACCCGTTGAAGACTGAAGAAAACGAAGAACGAACAATGAATGTTGAAGAACGGTCGAGAATCTTCGCGTAATTACTCACGGAAACGTTACGGAAGCTCCTCGACTTGGATTTTCTTCACGGAAATAATTTTCCTCAGCAATTTCGAGAGAATAAGAAGTGCCAAGAAGGCTGAACCCCTTCTCCCTTCACTCCTCCCCCTATTTATAGCAAAATAGGGGAGGAGCTTGCCACCCAGCTCGCCCAGGCGAGCAAGGTTGCTTCCTCCAGAAGCAACAACCTTCTGGAGGAAGAATCTGGAAGTCCCAAGTGGGCCTGATTTCTATTTGTACCCCCCTTTTTTCTAAATGCACCCCCTACCTTTTTTTGATAATTCTTTTTCCGTAACGTTACGAAAATTTACGAATTTTGTAACGATACTTATTTTCCTTCCGCAAGGTTATGAGTCCTTACGGATTATGTATTTACTCTTTTTTAGCTTTCGAAGAAGTTACGAAAACTCACGGATTGCGAAAAATACCTCCTTTCGATTTCCGTCACATCACGGAATTTTCACGGATCGCGTAAGCCTGCTTTCTTTTGATTTTCGGCACGTCTCGGGACTTCACATATTGTGCAACAAAGGGTGCCAAATATCTCGAAGCGGCCAATCAATGGTTGTATATCATCAAATTATAATCCCCGGACGAAATTAGGGTATGACAAAGAGTAAACAAGGAAGATTTGGCTATTCGTCTGTAGAGCTCTTCTTTGTTACGGTTCAACAAACGTTGCATTTGTGTAGTCATCGCGTCCAGAAATAAGCACTGAGATCCGTCCAGTTGATGATATACACCACCATTGTCACCAGCTCTTGCCATGATTAAGGAACAAAGAATTTTGCAGTAAATTAAAAAAAAAAAATTCAGGACCTCACCACACTCTTATCACGTGTTTCTCTCTTTGATGGTAGTTCACTCGTGTTTGATGCTCTCAATATAGGCTTTTGTGTGATGTTTTCACTCTTGCCTTTTACCACTCACTCCCTCTTAAGTTCCTGGATGAATCAAATTAGACACACAAGGTATATAACAGGAAAGACAGTTTAATTACCATAGACTGTGTAGCAGATTTAATTTGGATAACAAATCATATTTGATTTTTGTTAACAGATTAGACTTGATTTGGATAACAAATTGGATTTGATTTGGATAACAAATTTGACTTGATTTGGATAACAAATTGGATTTGATTTGGATAACAGATTAGATTTGGATAACAAATTAGATTTAATTTGGATAACAAATATGATAACAAATAAGATTAACAGATAAGATAACAGATATGACAAGTAAACTTCAAATGCTCATAACTTTTGCTACGGTTGTCCGTTTGAGGCCCACTATATATCAAAACGCTCATAATTCAGAGGAGAATCCAAATAAGGGGATTTGGTACACGATTTTCTGCCCAAAAAAAAGCCTCTAACTGCCTCAATTTCGTGTTCAAAGATCAAACACCCACTTTTTTTTTTTTTTTTTAATTTCTGCAACTTTTTTTTACATGAAACAGAACTCAAATAGATTTTTTTTACACAAAGTCTGAAAGACACAAGAAACAAGAACAAGAACAAAAAACATGACAAGAACAAGAACAAGACCAAAACAAAGACACAAACAAGAATGCAACAAGACGCAAACAAGAAAACAAATAACAGAACAAGGACAAAACACGAACCTAGACAAATTACAAAGAAAAATAATAGGATAGGATAGAACCTGTATCAAGAGTCGAAGCTCTAATACCAGATGATGTGAACCTTACGGGGCGGAACGTTTGATACAGGCTATGGAGATTTGGATGACGCCACTTCAAAAGAGGGAAGATAAGTCAGGGTAGACACCACTTCCAGTGAAGGAAGATAAGTCAGGGTAGACGCCACTTCCAGTGAAGGAAGATAAGTCAGGGTAGACGCCACAAGGATTACCTTGATAAGTCTAATAATTGGTTCAACAAGGAACCCAGAGAGAAACTCTCACCAAATTTTATCAAATGCCAAAAGTTTTTTTTTATTGAAAACAAAAACCAATACTTATAGTGTATCTGAACAAAAAAATAAAAATAGACATGGGCCTTCTAAACAGTTTGGGCCAAAATTAAAATAAATAAAAATTATAACTAAAAACATATTTAACTTGGGCCATTAAATTAGTTTGGGCCTTCAGCAACAATTAATAGTCTTGATAGTGTCTCTCCCTCTGGGCCTATCATCAATGTCAATGGAAGCTCTCTTTGGAAAATTGCTTGCATATGAACACGAGTTGATTCAACAATCTCATGCAGAAGAAACACAAAAGAAAAGAAAAGGAATTGCACTCAAAGTTAACTTTTCGAAGGAAGATTACAAAGAAAGTTCCAGTGATGATGAAGATGCAAAGAATTTTAGCTTGATGGTAAAGAAGTTTGGAAATTTTCTTAAAAGGTCCAAAGACAAAAAGTTCTCTAAATATTCAAAGAAAATAGAAAGCAACAACACCTTCACATGCTTCGAATGTGGAAAGCAAGGTCACATCAAATCTGAATGTCCTATCTACCTTAGAAAACAACTTGCTGAAAAGAAAGGAAAGAAGGACAAAAAATAGAAAAAGGCCTACATAGGTTGGGAAGATAATACATCCACATCCTCTGACTCTTCTAGTGAAAAAGAAGTTACAAATGTATACTTGATGGCTGATTAAATGGATGACTCCTCGACCATTGAAGAAACTGAGGTAAATTCTGAATTTGAAGAAGTTTTGGAAGCATTTAATGAAATGCATGAAGAAGCTCAAAGGCTTGCTATTTTAAACAAAAAGTTGAAAAGCGATCTAAAACTGCATATCACTAAATTGACTTCAACACAAAGTGAGTTGGATAAACTAAGACAAGAAAATGAAAAACTTGTTTCAAGCTATAAAGCCACTGGTTGTGTTTGTGCATCTACTTTTCTTAATATGGATGATTACAAATCTTTGCAAACTGAGTTTGAAAAATTTAAAAAGGATCACTATGCAAAACAAATGAAGTTGCAAACTGACATTTCCTATCTTAAATATTTGTTTAGAAAATTGAACAAAGGAAAGAGTGATCTTAATCAGTTGCTCAGTGTGCAAAAGCATACTACCGATAAGACTAGTTTGGGGTATAACAAGTAAACTACCTTTTCTAAGGAAACTAAGTTTGCATCCTCCAAAAGGGTGAACCCAAACAAGGTCTCCAAAAAGAAGAACATAGTGCATTCTAAGCTTTATGCAAAAACCTGTCATTATCATAGGAAAAGAGACATACATCTTATAAATGATATGTGAGGAGATTTGATGTTCCTAGAGGCAAATGTGTTTGGATTCCTAAAGATTTAATTGTGGAAATTAACTCCATTGGACCCAACCTAAATTGAGTACCACCTGTCTTTAATTGATTTTGTCTTGTAGGTATGCCTAAAAGCATGGGACTCACTATGGTACTTGAATAGTGGTTGCTCTAGGCACATGACGGGTGACAAGTCAAAACTCAATGACTTTGTTTCAAAGGAAGGAGGATATGTCACTTTTGGAGACAACAATAAGGGAAGAATTATGGGAGAAGGAAAAATTGGAGATCAGTACAAAACTCAAATAAAAAATGTCCTATATGTTAATGGACTAAAGCACAATCTCTTGAGCATTAGTCAACTTTGTGACAAGGGCTTCAAAATTGAATTCAACAAGAATTGTTGTCTTATTAGTGAAGCTATGTCTGGTGAGGTTGTCCATATTGGAAAAAGGATAGGTAATATCTACATGTTGAACATTAAATATGCATCATTTCATGAACTTAGCTGTTTGGTAAGTAAGATTGATGATTCTTGGTTATGGCATCGTAGGGCTGCACATATAAAAATGCATAATCATAATCATCTAGTTAAAAAGGACTTAGTGATTGGTATTCCAAAACTCAAGTTTGAAAAAAATAAGTGGTGTGTAGCTTGTCAAAAAGGAAAATAAGTTAAAAATTCTTTTCAAAGTAAAAACGTTGTTTCTACTTCAAAACCCTTTGAACTACTTCGCATAGACTTATTTGATCCTTCAAGAACTATGAGTTTGGGTGGTAATTACTATGACTTAGTAATTGTAGATGATTATTCAAGGTTCACTTGGGCTTTGTTTTTGAAAACCAAAAATGAAGCTTTTGATGCTTTTTGCAAACTTGCCAAGGTTATTCAAAATGAAAAAGATCTTAACATTGTTTCAATTAGAAGTGATTATGGAGGTGAATTTTAAAAATGAGTCTTTTGAAAAGTTTTGCGAAGAAAATGGAATTCATCACAATTTTTCTACCACAAGAACACCTCAACAAAATGGTGTTGTGGATAGGAAAAATAGATCCCTTGAAGAAGGAGCTAGCACTCTTCTAAATGAAACAAAGTTACCAAAGTACTTTTGGACTGCTGTTGTACATACTATTTGCTACACTTTAAACAGAGTACTTATTAGACCTATTCTAAGGAAAACCCCTTATGAACTTTATGAAGGAAGAAAACCAAATATATCTCACGTAAGGTTTTTGGTTGTAAATGTTTTGTTTTAAACAATGGTAAAGAGTCTCTTGGCAAATTTGATGCAAAAGCCAAAAAGACTATTTTTCTTGGTTTCTCATTGCAAAGTAAAGCATATAGAGTGTTCAATAGGAGAACTCTATGTGTGGAAGAATCTGTTCATGTTGTGTGTGATGAAACTAATTCTATTGTTCAAGATAATTATTTGGAGGATGAACATGCGGGTTTTCTGGATAAGGATTCTGCTCTTGAAGATGAAACCAAAGTTGAAGAACTTGAACAAAGCAAAGAATTCTCAACCAAACCTTCTAAGGACCTCCTTAGAGAATTGAGAACTCAAAAAGACCTTTCCTTGGATAACATTATTGGAGAAATATCAAAGGGAGTCTCTACTCGCTCTAGACTCAAGATTTTATGTAATAACATGAATTTTGTTTCTCAGGTTGAACCAAGAATCATAGATGAAGCCTTGTACGATGAATACTGGTTGATGGCTATGCATGAAGAGCTAAATCAGTTTAATAGGAATGAAGTGTGGGACTTAGTTCCTAAACCTGCCTCTCATAAGTCAATCAGAACCAAGTGGGTGTTTTGAAACAAACTTGATGAATCATGCATCATAGTAAGAAACAAAGCCAGATTGGTTACAAAGGATACAACCGAGAGGAAGGCATTGACTATGATGAAACCTATGCACCTGTTGCAAGGTTAGAAGTCATTAGGCTGATGCTTGCTTTTGCATGTATCATGGATTTCAAATTATTCCAAATGGATGTGAAGAGTGCCTTTCTTAATGGATACATTGAAGAAGAGGTATATGTAGACTAGCCACTAGGTTCCGTGGACTACAAACTTCCTAATCATGTCTAAAAGCTGAAAAAGACTTTGTATGGTTTGAAATAAGCATAAATGATATGTCTCATTTAGAGTTGTGCAGCCTTGGGAATTTGACTTTCAAGTTATGGAAAAATATATGTTTCTCATGCCCTATTTTTGTTGATTTTGAAAATGGAGTTGGAATCTGTTGATATAGCCCTCAAAATTGAGCCTATTAGGTCCAATAACCTAGGGTTTGACATAAAATGCACCCTATTCGAGTTAGTATAGCCTATGGAACCATAATTTCAAGTTTTGTGCTTTATCAGTAAATCCTGCATTGTTTTGAATGAACTATACATATAGGCTTAGTTTTTGTAGATTTTGACTATGGAATTGAGTTCCTGATATTTGAAAACATAGTTTTTAGTATAATATTTTCATGAAATGAATTTCTAAAACTCTTAGAATTTAGGAAACAAGTTTGTGAACTTTAGAGGTCAAGTGTAGGGCATTTTCAAAATCTGACCAAATGGGAGTGGATTTAGAGGATTTTGAGTCCCAATTGGATTTCTACATCAATGGGAACGTTGATTTTTTAAAAACAGGTAATTACGCACAATTTCCAAATGAGAAAGTGTCTTATATGTGTAGAATTGCATGAAAAATATGATGTGAATTATGGATTGAATTGCTTGCTTTGATTTAGAATTATTATGTGGAGTTGTTATGATTAAATATGGTAAGACCAAGTGAGTGTGACCACTTGGCAAGGCATGTTGCATGATTTGAATTGTTATGATTAAGTTTTGTAAGACCAAGTGAGTGTGACCACTTGGTTAGGCATGTTGCCTGATATGAACTATTATGATATTGATCATGAATTATTGCACTTTATGATTGGGTCCGGGTGTATCTGACCCTCGACAAAATTTATTTGGATGTCTTGTGATGAATTAGTATTTTGGATTGGTAGTCATGAATATGCAAGTGGTCTTGTCCACTTAAAGGGCCATTTGGATGATCACACTAGAGGTGAAAGAGGATTATTTCCCCTCTTTTCTTGTTATGTTTATGTGTGTGCAATGGAGGATACTTGCTGTCAGGAGCTTCATGAGGATTGACATGTATTACGAGGAAAACATAGAAGAATGAGGTAGCATGATTGTGTTAGAGTTAGAGTGATTGTTGTATCGAGAGTTGGGGCATGACCATATACTTAGTAGGAATACATCCTCTAATGTCTATTCACAAGTACCAACGCAACTGTCGTTTATACTTCTCATCATGAAGATTTGTTAAGTGAGGGTGAATGATACAAAGTAGGTTAATTGGGGGATGGTTCAAACGGTTCAAAGGAACCTGGGGGAAATGTTAAGTGGTGATAACCTGACTAAGGGAATTTTCTGGTTAGATCAGGGGACTCACATGCCTCACTTGGCATTCCTGACTTGAACGAAGTTGTATCCATGGTTGGTGAGGGTGCCATGTCCTGTACTGGCATGTGACGTGTCCTGCTAATTATCACACATATTGTGTAAGACCATGAAGGCCTGGGAGGCTTAGTGGAAGTGTCAGGCCCAAGGTAAGAACAATGTGAGAGTGGAATGCAGAATAAGATGTCATGAGTGATGTTTGCTTGTCAACCTCACGTGGTGGTTGTTAGGTTATGTGTGAGACTTACTGTTCGTGTTTGTGGTTCCAAAAGGGATGGAGACATGGAGTACTCACTTTCTTATTCTCACTTTCAAAACCAAATGACGAGCCTAACGTCGAATCCCCCATTCTATATTGATGCCATTGAGACTAAGTAGGAACATGATGGCGTGCTCCATGTGGATCACTTCTCTGGGTTCTTACGTTGTCATCATATGCTAAATGTACTAGGAGCTAGGATTTGTATCATCGACTTTTGCTTTTCATGAACCTAGCCTAGGTTGTCCTATTATCGCTTTGCGACACCCATGCCTGAGGTTGTCATTCCATCCACATCACATTCCCTGTCTACCGACATTGTGATGTCCTCCTCTAGATCTAACTCCTCATCTAAGGATACTGATGTCACTTCTCTTTCTTTGGTGTCAGCCTATTTAGTGTTGCTAGAGGCTTAGGTATCACTCAGGGTGGATATGGTGGATCTCGTGTCGAAGGATGAGGGAGAAAATCTGAAGGAGAATAAATCATACTAGGAGGATCCCTTTATGTACGAGGAGGACCCCGCTATGGAGCCAAAGATGTGGAGGAGGATTCCTCGCATGATTCGTCTAAGGAGGAGGCCTTTCTTCATCTGACTTTGACTAATTCTTTTTTTAGATATGACTTTGGGGCTTGGGTACAAATGATTGCTCTAAGTTTTTAGGTTTTTCCCTTATATGTATTTTTGGAATGAGTAGACCTAGGCTCAAACCTTTTGCAATTACCATACATTATTATTTACATTATTATTTTGGGTTGTATTTTTTGCTCCCTAGTTCATTTGAGATGTACGTATTTGGTTAACTCTTCTGGCATATGATACTTAATTATTATATTTGGTGATTATGGAGGTTTACTTGTTTATTTTCATTTATTCCTTCTCTAGGCATGTATGATTTATTTTCATTCCTATTTTACTTGCCAACTCAAGTTTTAACGTGCCAAATGGTCGTTATGTTTTATCTCACACGATTTGAAAATCAAATGATGTTCTCTGAAATTGTTTTTGAACATTTTTATTTTTGAAAATTTCTACTATCTTTTCTAGTATTTGAGTTAACATTAATAAGAACCAAGTTTTATCTTATCTTATGTTAAGTAAAATTAATGGGTTATTTGAAAGGTTATATTTAAGGGTGTTACACAAACACAACATTTTTTAATGTTAAAATGCATATAATTTAAAATAAGTACACTTATAAATAATTCAATGATAATATTAAAATATAAATAAACCATTACATATTCAATGATAGTAACTAAAACACAATAATACCAACAAAGTTCTGAATCCAAAATATCATAATTAACAAAATCACTAACATTTCATAACTCTTAAGATAAAAGAAAGGGGAAACCAATCACTTCCTTCAAGGGCATTCCTGAGTGCTTCCTTGAAGGAGATACAGTCTATGCTCTAATTTTCCTTTCATAAACACTATTGCATGTGTTGCTTCTTACAGGGTTCTTATGGCTCCTTCTGCAAGTTTAGGTGTAACAGCTCCAATACCTATCCCTTTGCAGGCCTTGTTGTTGCCTAGCAGGACATGCCCTTCATGGCTTTCCTCATATGAGTTGAACTATTCCTTGTTTGGACACATATGAAATGTCCTTGTTAGAAAACCTCTTAAACATACATAACCTCAACATTTTCATACCCTTCTGAGACAACATAGCATCACCATTATGACTCCTCTGATCTCCCATGTCTCTTTTTCTTCGTCTATTTAGGGCAATCCTTCTTGAGATGCTCTTCACTCTCATAGATGAAGCATTTCCTCTTCTTGCCCTCCTTTGACTTTGATTTTGATCCCTTCTTGTTCTTAAAATATTTTAATTTTAACTAACTCTTGTGTTCTATGCTGTAGCCTAAATTACTAAACCTCGATCCCTCATCAGACCAAATCAATCCAAGCTTCGTCCTCAGATCCCTCTTGTTGGACTAGGCCCAATTTAGACGGCCCTTTTAGGTTTAGACCAACTTAAACTGAGTTTCGTCCGCAGATTCCTCTTGTAAGACTAGACTCAGCTTAAGCAGCTTACGAAAGTTTAGCCTAATTTAGCCTAAGCTTCGTCTGCAGATCCCTCTTGTAAGACTAGGCCTAGACTAAACAACATTATTGTAACAACATAATTAAAACCAAAACTTAATTCGCAGATTCCTCTTGTAAGACTAAGTTTCGATCCTGCCTCAATCAAGTTCTAAGGCAATAGTACATTTCCCAATGCTAAAGTCACCTAACTATGCACAGAAATGGATGATCAGACCAAAAACATACAAACATTAAGCATTGAAGGAAGCATTGAACACATAAAACATAATCAATTAGATATTAAGTATTTACATCAGTTGTTCATTAGAAATCCCTAACTAAGGTGTTTAGCCAGTCATTACAAAGAAGCCCTAACAATAAATGAGATTAAAAGTAGAGAATGATAGTTCCTTACACAAGAAGGGGGATTCCTCCTCCTCTTCTCAGCATCTCACTCTCACTCTCCAACTAACTAATCTCTCTCAAATTACAAAACCTAGGCTTCAATGCTCAAGCTGCTCCTCTTGTTGCTTATAGGGCTCTTTTCACGAAATAGGCACTCTGGAATAGTGTGCACAAGTCTGAGCAAAAGAATGTCAAAAGTGTGTACCCTAATTATGCACAAAACAGGCTTTAAATAGGCTCTAAAATCGCGATGTTGCGCTTAGCATCACCCTCGCGCTTTGCGCGGGTAAGTGGGTTTGGGCTTAGCGCCAGTCTTGCGCTGAGCCTGGCTGAAGACACCTGCTGTGCTTAGCGCGCGACCTTGATGCTGATGCTTTGCTAGATTCTCCTTCGCGCTAAGCACGCCGAAGCTGCACTCAGCGGTGGATGCGCGCTTAGCCCAACTGCCACTTTTTGCATTTCAAAACTTAGCCTCTTTTTCACCTGAAAATGCACAGATTTCATAATTAAATCCAATGGAAATGTTTTGAAGACAACTTTAACCATAAAACAAGATTTAATTACAAGATTACTCCAAAATAACCATAAATTGGGGAACTATACAAGTTTTGGAAAATGATTTCTATACAAAAGTTAGTTGTATAAGGCGACTAGCAAACTCCCCCAAATTTACAGTTTTGCTTGTCCTCAAGCAAAAAAAGAACAACTCACTTGTCCTCAAGTGACAAAGACAGTGGTCAATCAAAAGAAAATGGTGTCTGATTCATAAAAGAATTCAACCATATGAACTGAATATCATGGAATGCTTAAATCAATTACTTCTCACAAGCATCCAGCTTTTCAAAGATAAGAGCATAAGCATTAGAGTCACAGCTGAAATAAGCTAGTAAGCATGACAGAAATCAAGGAAGGATCATCAACCAAAACCTCACAGTCATTGTTTCACTCAAGCTCAAGTGTTTAGGTTTATTCCATCATAAACAACCAACATAAGTTCCAACCTTTGCATTTCATCTCATATCATACAACAATGAACACACAAAATGAATCAGAAGGACTTTCTAGGCTTGTAATGGGGTTAGGCTGCCAACAATTCATGGTTTTTCTAGGATTCAAAAGCTGAGGTTCTAGGAAAGCATTCATCCATAGAATAACCTTCACTTTTACATTCATTCCTAACCTATACTCGCCCTTTATTTAGGCACATAGCTTAATTTCATTATTTTGTAGCATACACACTTATAAATTTTATTTGTACTTACAGTTTTTTTTTACACAGAAAACATTATATACATAAACAGTGTGTGTATACTATTTTCTTTGACCATTTCAATCCTTACCTAGTGCCTCCCCCAAATTTGGGACAAATTTGCTTTGAACCCAACTTTTGTGGATGATGCTCTCCTACAACCTAAAATAAGGTAACAGAAGAGTGCCTCCCCCAAATTTGGGACAAATTTGCTTTGAACCCAACTTTTGTGGATGATGCTCTCCTACAACCTAAAATAAGGTAACGGAAGATACAACTGAATAGGCTCCAGGTTCAATCAATCAATAACATTCAACTCAAACTGGGTGCAAGGGATAATTCATTCAAACATATGGTCAGCTTTTTGGCTAAGTGGCTATTCATAATCAAACATGGCCTTCATCATCCTCAAATTAATGCATCCAGTCCATACTTGAGAGATTCACACAAAAATCAGTACTAAATGATAGTCGTTTCTCTCAAAATTTGAAGATCACACTCTCACCGGGATATGGTTAATGCATTCCTTCACAATCAATTTGACAACCAACTAACATTTTCAGACATACTTCCAATCACATGCTCATTCTCTTCTAATGACAGCAAACTTGATCAAAACAATCATCTAATCATCCTAATCCATTCAATTCATACATTTGCTCAATCAAATCCTTTTCAAACACTCATTTCATACCAAACAAGCCACTGCATACAAAGTTCAACCAATTCATTGTTCAATCAAACTTTTTGTACAAGCAAACAAACAACTACACTATTGAAATTTAAATGCTGAAATTTAAAGAACTGAAACATAAAATTTGAAATTTAAATGACATAAATCATAAATTAACGCAAAAATTTAAACATCTTGCTCCTCTTGTGGCTGGTCTTCATTCAAATCCAGTGTTAGAGCTGCTGATGAATCCTGTATAAGCTGCTCAGGCTCCACAACTGGTGCAGCATCCTCAGGTATATATGCAGGGGCTGGAGATGGTTGTGGAATCTGATTTGGAGCAGTCTCCTCCTCCTGAACCGTGTGTGTACCTGCATCAAAATAAGAGGGTTCAGGAGGAGTGAGCTCATCCTTATCCTCTATTGGTGCTGGTGCTGGTGGCTCCTCAATATTAGGCTCCTGGACTGCAGAGGCCCACCCCCCCCCCCCCAAAAGAAGAGGGCTGGTCTCCTGGCCAGGCCACTTGAGCCTCAAACTCCTCCATGCTCATAATGGATGGCAAGCCCAAGCCCTGAAGGCTTTGCATGATAATGGACTGCTGCTGTGGATGCTCTGGAGCATAGAGTGCAGCATCTGTGGTGTCAATAAAAAGTTTGATGGTCCTACAGTTAATGGAGCTGGGAGTGGCATCTGTACAGGTGCTGGAGGAATAACTGGAATCTGAGTGGATGAAGAGGGGGGTACTGGAGAAGAAGAAGGTGTTGGTGCCTTTGATGGTGCTGAAGTGGAAGGGGCTTCAGATCTCTTACCCCTGGCCTTCCTGGGTCCTCTTAAAGTTACTATTGGATCGTCAAGATTCCAATAGTTCTTCTTAATATATGCCAAATTAATCGCAGGACTCAGGCTCTCCAGGGACCTTGAATCTGACTGAACTCCCCTAGCCTTACATAAATTTGTGATCAAGGCAGGGAATCCTAGTCTAGATGTGTCATGTTGTGCTATAAGGGAGATCTGGTGGGAGATGAGGTACCCCACATTCATGTCCATCTTCATAATGATTCCATAAATGAGTCTGGCTCTGTCAAGAGTGACATTAGAAGTGTGGGAAGTGGGAATAAGGTTTGAAAAGGAAAGAACGCTCCAAGTCTGAGCAAGAATGGTCATGTTCTTCCTTAGAATCTTCACTGGATAACCATCAGCATTAAGCTCGAATCCCCTCCCTGGGATATAGAGCTTACAACTAACTCCTGAGGATCAGGCCTCAGGAGTGCAAATCTAGAGTAAGCACAAAGTATTTTCCCCTCTTCCACAACAACAAGGGTCTTCAAAAATATGTTAAGAGTATCCTCATCAAACTTAATCAGATGACCTCTCACCCTCACCTGCTTAGGTGATTTATCCTCGGGGTCATAGAGGTTTGCATAGAATTATTTTACAATGGCAACATCAATGTTGCTGTCTAGAAAGTCAGTCAACTCCTCCCTCCAGTGTCTTCTTTCCAGCTCATCTAGGAATTCATTAAATTCTGTAGGGTAGACCACCACATTTCTCTCAAGTAGCAAGTTCCTAGGCACAATAATGTCTGTGTATCTCTCCCAGGCTTCCTAGGATGTGAATCTTGATCTGTCATATCACACTTCACAGGGTGTAGAAGGTGCCTTTCTTTTCCTAGAAGTCATCTACAAAATATAAGACAAAACACAAGAGATTACCACAAGTTTATTCTCAAGAAAACAAAAAAATTAAAACTGAAAACAGAGCTAGGCGCTTAGTGCAGCAATCTGGCGCTTAGCCCCTTCACAAAATTACTCATGGGCTAAGCACAACAAACTCGCGCTTAGCCTAAAGACTCAGAAAATCTTTTTGTCTGCAGATTAGGCTTAGCACAACAAGGCGCGCTTAGCCTAAACCTACAATTTTAGAAACAGTAGAGGACTTGGGCATAGCGTAGAGGCCTACGCTTAGCCTTATTACAAAGGTAAAGAAATAGAACCTAAGTGGCGCTTAGCTCAACAAGTTGGGCTTAGCGCCTGAACTAATCTGAGTATCTCAGAATACTATTGGCGCTTAGCGCACAGGCATGCTTAGTGTCTGCATCGTTTTGGTTCAACAACCACGATGAACGCGCTTAGCACGACATGGTCCACTTAGCACGATCATCAGAAATCCAAAAAAAATATAACAGTTGCGATGAGCAAGCTAAGCGCAGCAGGCGCGCTTAGCGCGTTCATCGCAATTCCCAGAAACACACACATGGGCTTTCACCCTTATCAGCCGCATTGCCCCTAATGGAATTCTAAACTACCTAAAGTCCTAAAATACCTAACCCTAAAACTAAGGAACTTAACCTAACAACAATACTAATCATGAAAACCATAAATCAACTATCCTAAGGTTTGAAGCATGAAATAAAAATGAAAAAGGTAGTCAATGAACTTACTTGGATGTGTGCAAAGTATGAGGAAGCAAGGAATGCAATGCAATAGAACTTGAGCACAGTGACAATGAAGCAAAGGAAAGGCAGAGGCACAAAAGGCTTAAAAAGAAAACTCAGTATCTGCCTAAGGCAGTGCCTCTATTTTTTTAGAAATCACGACAAAAGCGCTTAGCGTGACCTCCTGACGTTTGTTTTTTTTTTTAAAAAAAAAAAACTCAAGCGCTTAGCCTAGCTCTTCGCGCTAAGCATAGCTAACAATTCAGGTTCTAGAGGCATACCTGGGCTTAGCGATGATAGTAGCTCTGATTGGTCCTGCAAAATGCGCTTAGCCTACAAAGTTTGGCTTAGCGTGCAACCAGGCTTCAACTTATAGAGAGTGATTCAGGCTTAGCGCCACTACCTACGCTAAGCGCACTTTTAATGATTTCAAAACATAATGATGTTGGTGCTTAGTGCATCCTTTCCCACTAAGCCCAGCTTGAAAGCTCAACTTACAGAATGAATCTGGGGCTTAGCGCAGGATGGCGCGCTTAGTGTAGCTATAATAAATTTTCACAGAGAGGAAGTGACGCTTAGTGCATCATCCACACTAAGCCCACTACTTAAGGTGCAACTTACAGTGAAGATGTTGGGCTTAACGCAGTGATGTGTGCTTCGCTGAACCCTTCAGCCAATCAATCAGGGGTCTTTGTGCTTAGCGCGAGCAAGCTTGGCTTAGCACGTGAAAAGATGGCGCTTAGCACAAGGTTTGCGCTTAGCGGATAAGCAATCTGAAAATTGTTCTGAGTCATTTTCTACTTATCTCTACACACATAATTTAAAAACCCTTTTTGTTCATTACTAAACAAGCTGAAATAAATCACAATCACAAGCAAGATGTCCTAACTACATGAAAGAAATAAAAATGAAGATAGAGAAGGGAAAGAAAAGCTGGGTTGCCTCCCAGTAAGAGCTCCTTTAATGTCACTAGCTTGATGCATCATCCTGTTATCCAGGATCCAATAAAGTTCCCACTTCAAGGACCTTCTTCTCAGGTCTTCTTTCCTCCATGACATGAACTTTAAAACAGACATTCCGATTAGGTGGCTCTTTATCTTCATGAAATAGATCAAAGATGATTTTCTGATCTTCTATGCCAATTTGCAACATCCTATTTTCCATATCTACTACACAACTTGCAGTAGACATGAATGGGCGACCAGGAATGAGAGGAATATCAGCATCCTCTTCTATGTCTATCACCACAAAATTAGCTGGAAATATAAGGTGTTTCACCTTCACCAAAACATCTTCAATCACTCCATATGGTCTTGTGATGGAGCGATCAACTAACTGAAGGGTCATGTGCGTAGGCATTATCTCAAGCTCTCCAAGTCGTCGGCACATAAACAGAGGCATTAAGTTGATACTAGCTCCCAAGTCTATGAGAGCTTTTCCAACAGCAACCTCACCAATGGAACACGATATCATGACAACTCCAGGATCTTTGTGCTTAGGTGGAAGAATGTGTTGAATCACAACACTACAATTGCCTTCCACCACAATTTTGTCACTATGGATGTATCGGTTCTTCTTTGTCAACATATCTTTTAAAAATTTGGCATAGAGGGGCATTTGTTGAAGTGCTTCTCCAAAGGGCAAAGTAATTTCTAGTTTCTTGAAGATATCAAGAAATCTGGCCAAATGTCTTTCTTTCTCTTTTCGGGAAGGTACCAAAGGATAAGGTACTTCCTTGCCTTCATTTGGAGTAGTATCCTTCTTCTTTTCAGTGTTTGCCTCACTCTTGTTTCTCCTCATCTCATCATCAATAACTTTCTCTTTTTGTTTTTCATTTTTCATTTTTCAACTTCTTTTTCTTTTTCTTTTTCTTCTTCTTTTATTCTTTCATTTTCTTTCTCTTTTATTGGTGTCTCTTCTTCCTTATCATCTTCAGCCTCCTCATTAATCTCTTAAAGTTCTACAAAATCAGAAACAGGTTCAAGTGCTGGCTTAGGTGCCAACTGTTGTTTATGTTCCTCCATCTTCTTCTCAGCTTCACTCTCATCCACATGGATTGCCATTCTGCTTCTAGTCATCATAACTTTAAACTCCTCCTTGGGATTTTTCTCTGTGTTAGTTGTAAAACTGCTTGATGATCTATCCGCCAATTGCTTTGCAAGCTGTCCCACTTGGACCTCCAGATTCTTTACGGCAGACTCTATGCTCTTTTGGTTGGACATAGAAACCTGCATGAACTAAGCTAGAGTCTCTTCCAACTTCATTGTGCGATCATAGAGACTAGGCCCTTGTTGTTGTGGCCTTGTGGATGGTCCACCTTGATCTCTATTGAATTGATTTCCAAGGTGGTTCTTCCATTGTCCCTGTTGTTGATTGTATTGTTGGCCATGTTGGAATCCAGAAAATCCTCCTGCATTAAAATTGTTTTTGGGCTAATTTCCCATGTAATTGACTTCATGAGTGGTTTGTTCTTCAATAAGGATAAAACATCCAGATTCATGAGCTCCCCCATAGATGGTACATCCTGCAACCTACAAAACAAAAGCATGTGAAGTATGGGCAGAATGAATTTGAGTTGGCAATGCCTAAAGTTGCATAGACAACAACTTATTTTGTGCCAACAATGCATCTTGGGAGGTTAGCTCCAATAAACTCTTTTTAGTAGGAATGTGGGCTCTATCTCTCAAAATAGAAATGTCACTTGCAGCCATATTTTCAGTGAGATCCATGGCTTCTTTAGGGGTCTTCAATTTGATTTTCCCACCTGTAGAAGCGTCTAATAGCTGCTTGGACTGCGGTCTTAACCCATCTATAAAAATGTTGAGCTGTATCGGTTCTGAGAATCCATGAGTGGGAGTCTTTCTCAATAAACCACAGAATCTTTCCAAGGCCTCACTCAAAGATTCATCGAGAAATTGGTGAAAAGAAGAGATGGCAGCTTTGCCTTCTGTAGTCTTAGACTCAGGAAAATATTTCTTGAGAAATTTCTCCTCAACCTCATCCAATGTCTTGAGACAATTGCCTTTAAATGAATAAATCCACCTCTTAGCTTCTCCCGATAAAGAAAATGAAAACAAGCTCAATCGAATTGCATCTTCAGGCACTCCAACCAACCTCATAGTATTGCATATTTCTATGTAGGTGGCTAAGTGTGCATATGGGTCTTCATTTGGTAATCCATGAAACAAATTATTTTGTATCAACTGAATCAATGATGGTGGATATGTAATGGTTTGGGCTTGAACTTCTGGTGGTGCAATGCTGGTGAAAAATTGTGGCACATTAGAACTTGAATAATCTTCTAGGGTGACTCTTCTTGGCTCTTCAGCCATGATGTGGTCTTCGATAGGATCTAAATGAGAATGTCCTGCAATAGGAAAACTAGAAGATGCCTCAGAAGATTGAGGTTCTTCCTCTGGAATTGCTACTGCATCTAAATCCTGCAAAAATTTTCTAATTCTTTCTTGATTACGTCTTCTACAAGTGGCGTTAATCTCCAAATCAATGGGGATCAAATAACCTGTAGTAGATCTTCTTTGCACACAAGAAAATAGAACAATAGTTATCCAGTTCAAAAGAACAATGAATATGCTATAACTACTATGTTAGTCAAAAGAATCAATAAATCAAAGAAAGCAAAAATAAAGCAATGCTGCTAAACTGAACTAAACTCTATTAACAGCTTAGTTCCCCGGCAATGGCGCCATAAATACTTTGTTGACTCCCCATTGCAGTTACTTTTTTCTCAATTATGTTTCAAGAGAATTTCAATGGGGGTTTACCGGAAAGCGCACCAAATCGTCAAGTATTTAAAAATTAAAATGGATGAATCTGAGTATCAAACACAGGGAACTAATGTTAGCCTGAGTTATGTTCAGAAATGAAGCACTGCTGAGAGAACATGTATGATTGATAATTACAAATAGAGTTTAAACTAAACCTGTAAGCTAAAAACTATAAAATACAAGGTAAGTAAAAGTGATAGTAGTAGGTACAAATGTTGGGTCTTTCTAACAAACAAGCTGATGCATATAAATATATTTCTCTAATCAATCATGCTCTTGTGTTCTATGTTGTAGCCCAAATTACTAAACCTCGATCCCTCGTCAGACGGAATCAATCCAAGCTTTGTCCTCAGATCCCTCTTGTTGGACTAGGCCCAATTTAGACGGCCCTCTTAGGTTTAGACTAACTTAAACTGATTTTCGTTCGCAGATCCCTCTTGTAAACTAGACTCAGCTCAAGTAGCTTATGAAAGTTTAGCCTAATTTGTCTAAGCTTCGTCTGCAGATCCCTCTTGTAAGACTAGGCCTAGACTAAACAACATTATTGTAACAACATAATTAAAACCAAAACTTAATCCACAGATCCCTCTTGTAAGACTAAGTTTCGATCCTGCTTCAATCAAAAGTGTGTACCCTAATTCTGCACAAAACAGGCTTTAAATAGGCTCTGAAATCACGACGTTGCGCTTAGCGCCTCCTTCACGCTTAGCGCGAGTAAGTGGGTTTGGGTTTAGCGCCATTCTTGTGCTGAGCCTGGCTGAAGACACTTGCTGTGCTTAGCACACTGGTCTCGCGCTTAGTGCACGACCTTGATGCTGATGCTTTGCCAGATTCTCCTTCGCGCTAAGCACGCTGAAGCTGCGCTTAGCCCAACTATTGAGCTTAGCCCAACTGAGTGATATGCCCCAAGTACCAACATTCTTCCTCATGAAAAACCATAGGTACTTACCGACAAAGTATACACTATTTCCATGCAATTATGAAGTATGAAACATTGAGCATCATCAATGCACTAACCGTGGATAGTTAAATATCTCTAAGCAATCCTCTTCATCTCAATGTCATCATCAACGTCAATATCATCTCATCTCAATGTCATCATCAATGTCAACAATCATCTCATCTCAATATCATCAACATCACAAGCAATAGCATTCCACACACACACACACATTCATGCCTGGGATTCACATTCCCCAAGTCTTCATACAATACAAATCTCATACAATAGCAATTTATAATACCACAAGATTGATATTTTAGGGAAAATTCCAAATTAAAGAGAACTATGGTATACGAAACAAACTCTTATGCCCATTTAAAATTTAATAAAAAAAGTGAATAAAAGAACAAATATAAATTTTGGGCAGAGTCTCTTCTATAATTAAAACTTTTCCCAAAAATTTCAATCATTATAACGACAACACCATTCACAATTTCATTCATCAATAACAAATATATCACATCCAATTAGTTAAAAACTCAATTTTTCTTGAAAACCAACATACACAGGGACAAACATACTGATGCAATCCTACCCCGTAAGGGCATTGGGTAGAAGACTCCAAGTAGATTGGCTAGAGATCCAAGGGAAGGCCCTAGGGTTCTCATGAGCCATAGGGTAAATTTCGAGCCCATGGGCTAAGTATGAGCCCACTTATCTTTGTAAATATTAGAATAGGTATTTCCTTCGTCTGGGCCTTGTATTTTGGCCATTTTAGTAGTATAGGGTTTTAGCCTTGTATTTCGGGGAATTTTGAGTAGTCTTTGTAGTAAGGACTTTTTTTGGTATTTTCATGTTTTTTGTCATGGGGGTGAGCTTAGCTATTATAGGGGGTGTGTAGCTAAGCTCTAGCTTCTCATCTCAAGGAGGTGAGCTTAGCTATTAGAGAGGTATGTGTAGCTAAGCTCAAGCTTCTTTAGGAATCTTCTTAAGGAAGCTTCTCAAGGAGGTGAGCTTAGTTATGAGAGGGGTGTGTGTAGCTAAGCTCTAGCTTCTCAAGGAAGTTTTCTCAAAGAAGCTTCTCAAGGAAGTTTTCTCAAGAAAGCTTCTCAAGGAAGCTACCTAGTCTATAAATAGAAGCATGTGTAACACTTGTTGTAACTTTGATGAATGAGAGTCTTGTGAGACATACTTCAAAGTTCCACTTCTCTCCCTCTTTTATTCCTTCAATTTCGTGCTCCCCCCCTCTCTCTTTCTCTCCCTCTTTCTTTTCCTCCATTGAAGCATCCTTCCAAGCTTCTTATCCAAGGCTCATCTTGGTGGTGAAGCTCCTTCTTCTATGGCTTATTCCCTAGTGGATGACGCATCCTCTCACCTCTTCTCCTTTGTCTTCCGCTGCATCTCCATGGTGGAAAATCACCATTAAAGGACCTCATTGAAGCTCAAAGATCCAGCCTCCATAGAAGCCCCACAAGCAAGCTTCCATCAAGTGGTATCAGAGCACAAGAGCTTCAAGTAGGCGCTCCTTAAACCTCCATTAATTTTTTTTCTTTACCTTCTCTTCCATTGTTGTTTCTTCATTTTTCTCCATGTATCTCCTCACATGTCTTGTTCTAAATTTTGTTAACATGATTCTTTAGAGTTTCCACCGATTAAACTTGCTATAAAAACTATATTTGATTTTCTATGGTTCAAATTTCTTGTTCTTGTTCTTGAACCATGAATTGTGTTGAGTTTAGGTTCCTTTGAGTTTTGTCTTGTTATTTTTGGTGGCTGAAACCTAAAATATAAAATTCTTACAAAAATATTAAAATAGAAGAAAACCTCAAAAATCTAGAGTGACTTGTTCACCTATTGTAGTTTTGTCATAGAAGTCATGTCTAGTCATGAAACTTGTCACATAAGATTTCTTATGTTGTGCTGAGTTTTATTTTCTTGTTTCTTTGTCTAACTCATTTGTTCATGAGTGTATGAAATTGTTTTAGCCTATTATTTGATTTGAGTCAAATCTTTCATGTTAATTAGTCCTTAACATGTTCATGCAAAATTCTTAGAGAGTCTTTGATTGTGAACCTTTTCTTGAACTTTTAGGTTTCCTTATGATTGTGTCTATTGTGAATTTGAGTTTTGGTGATTGAATTGCTGGCTGAAATGTTGATCCTAAGTGAATACTGAACTCCTAAAACTGTGGTAAACAATCCTAGTGAGTTCAACATACATAGGAAGGTTGAAAGTAAGCCCAAGGCAATCAATATACCATGCTTAAAGAAACAAATCGCTGGTGCTGGCAGCTTGGACATACACACTTGTAAAAATTACTGAGAATTGGTTACTTTGAATTTTGAACTGAAATTTTTACTGAATTTTCTAGACATCTGAAAAAAAGTTATAAAAAAAGAACCAGGTGGTTTGGATAAAAGGAAAAAATAATAAAAATCACACAAGTTGGCAGAAAAATCAGTATCCAAAAAAAAAAAAAAAGTGAAAGGGAAGTGTGCTTGTTGTTTTGGCTCAAAATTTATTCTATAATTGCTGCCTATGTTATACCAATCTTAGTTCCGAAATTTCAATAGAAAATTAGTTTGAAAACAAGTGCCAAAGCTAGAGGTTTGTTGAGTCTTTTTTTTTTGTTTTTTTTTACTCTACTCTAGAGTCATTCTAAGTTTCTCTTTGAGTCCTAACTTGCTTCTATGTCCTTTTCATTGCTTTAATTGTTGAATAATCCTTGAAAAACTGTTTTGTTAAAATTCCATTGGTTTAACTTTCATTTCATTTTTTGGTCTTTGGTTATTGCTTGTCTCTTTGTTTCCTTGTTTGTGAGTTGCCATATAGGGAATTGGAAAGGAGGATTGGTGCCATCCCTTGAAGAATTTGAGTCAAGAAGCAAGGGGCCAACCACCTTATGAGCTATTGGACTAAGAAGCACTCCAAATTGTGTGAATCACCAAAGAGAGAAAAACCACCAAAATTGAGGACCTTTTTGCAATTTTGTAATTGACAATTTACATTACTTTCATTGCTTTCAAATTTTGTAACAAAAAGGCCTTTCATTGGAAGTAAGTTGGGAGCCTCCAATAGGTCACCCTACTTCCCTTTGTGTGTAATAATTTTAGGCAATTTTCCCTTAGGATTGTGAGTGTTTTGTTGGGAACCTTAAATGTGGTCATCCAAACACTCTTAGGATTCGCCTAGTTTACATTTCTTGCTTACTTTGGTAGCTTATTTCTTTTAGCTTCCATTGTCAAACCGCCTAGATAGCTTGCATTTTACCAATTAGTTTTTACCTTATCTTTCACACCTCTTTTAGTGTTTATTTTGGCTAGTTTCAACCATAGTTTCTTTTACCTTTTGTTTTCAAACCTCCAACAAGAAAGAACCACAACTTAGGAACCAACATGAGTCATCATTCATCTAGTGTTAATGGCAAGGGTACTAGTCATAAAGACCCTTTATCCAGAATCTTAGATGAGTTGAGTTCCCTCAAGTTATGGAAAGAAAAACAAGAGAGAAAAGAAAAAGGAAAAAAAAAAGAGTGGAAGAAATAAGTCAAGATGAAAGAAAGAAAATAAGAGAGGAAGAAAGAAGAAAAATAATGAAAGAAATGAAAAGAGAAAAATATGCCTCCTATAGTAGTCATAACTCTTGCAAGAGCCTAAGTGAAGAACTTCGTGACTATTACGAAGGAAGGCATAGGTAACATTTTAGACTTCACTCCCATAGGAGAGAAAAGGAAAGAAAGCCTCAAGAGGATAACATTAATCTCCCATACCTCCATAGGAAGGACAATGTAGAGGCTAACTTAGATTGGGAAATAAGGGTAAAGCAACAACTTAAAAAAAAGTCTACGTCAAAATCTTATGGCTCTCACTCTTATCCAAAGAAAGACCAAGGTCAAGGCATCTTTGGGGCGACACCTTCTAAGCCCAAAGATGATAAGGGGAAGACAATAGAAAAGCAAGCCCCTAAGGCTAGTATGCAAGAGAAAACTAGCTCTATAAAGTGCTTTAAATGTCTTGGAAGAGGGCACATTACTTCTCAATGCCCCACCACAAAAACCATGATTATGAGGGGCCAAGACATTTATAGTAGCCAGGATGAGGCTACTACTTCACCTTCCTCTAGTGAAAGTGAAAAAGCAAAAGCGGAAGAATCTAGTGAAGAAATCTACCCCCAAGAAGAAGGACAACCATTAGTGGTTAAAGAGAAGTGTAAGGAGGTAAGTGTCTCCTCCAAGAGTTTAGCTAAGAAGGAAACTCATTTTACAATAAAGACAAACATTAAAGAAACTTTCCCTCTTAGACAGCCTCCACATTTTCTCTTTTGTAAAAAGGCACTTGCTAGCATTGCCACACCTATTGGGCTTGAGTTTATTCCTCAAGTAAAGAAGTTGTTGGATGAGGGTTTGGTTCACAAGAGCTTAGATCCTTGTGCTTTCTTGGTGCCCAAAATAGGTATTATTAGGAACCAAGTCCCTAAAATAGGTGGTATGATGAATTTTTTGAGTGGTGCAACACTCTTTTGTAAAATCACTCATGCACCCAACATCTTCATGATTTGTATACATAGGGACCCATTAGGTAGGTTTGTTCTTATTTTTAGTTTCAATACAAACTTAGGTACTCATATGGGACACCTTAGGTTTGTCATACTTTTTGGTAGGAATAATCAATATGAAAATACAAAAAAAGGTATGTTTTATTGCGTTACTTTTCTTAATTTTTCAAATAGTGATCAAGGGGTTCCCATGAACCCTAAGAGAATAAAGGTCATTCCTGAGTGGCCCACTCCACCAAGTATAAGAAAAATTTGGGGCTTCCATGACTTAACAAACTTTTACAAAAGGTTTGTCCCATATTTTTCTATACTTGTAGCACCACTCATTGAGTTGGTGAGAAACCATGTTCTTTCATGGGAAGATGCCCAGGAAATGGGTTTTCAGACCTTACCTTACTTCAACATACCAAACACCACTAATACATATGTTTTTGTTCTTTTTACAGGTGTTGAGGGAAGGAGCCCAGAGTATGAAGAACCTCAGGATTTGAGGTCAAATCCTTTCCAAGGTGGAGGGAATGATGCAATCCTACCCCACAAGGGCATTGGGTAGAAGACTCCAAGTAGATTGGCTAGAGATCCAAGGGAAGGCCCTAGGGTTCTCATGAGCCTTAGGGTAGATTTCGAGCCCATGGGCTAAGTATGAGCCCGCTTATCTTTGTAAATATTAGAATAGGTATTTCCTTCGTCTGGGCCTTGTATTTTGGCCATTCTAGTAGTATAGGGTTTTAGCATTGTATTTCGGGGAATTTTGAGTAGTCTTTGTAGTAAGGACTTTTTTTGGTATTTTCATGTTTTTTGTCATGGGGGTGAGCTTATCTATTATAGGGGGTGTGTAGCTAAGCTCTAGCTTCTCATCTCAAGGAGGTGAGCTTAGCTATTAGAGAGGTATGTGTAGCTAAGCTCAAGCTTCTTTAGGAATCTTCTTAAGGAAGCTTCTCAAGGAGGTGAGCTTAGTTATGAGAGGGGTGTGTGTAGCTAAGCTCTAGCTTCTCAAGCAAGTTTTCTCAAAGAAGCTTCTCAAGGAAGTTTTCTCAAGAAAGCTTCTCAAGGAAGCTACCTAGTCTATAAATAGAAGCATGTGTAACACTTGTTGTAACTTTGATGAATGAGAGTCTTGTGAGACATACTTCAAAGTTCCACTTCTCTCCCTCTTTTATTCCTTCAATTTCGTGCTCCCCCCTCTCTCTTTCTCTCCCTCTTTCTTTTCCTCCATTGAAGCATCCTTCCAAGCTTCTTATCCAAGGCTCATCTTGGTGGTGAAGCTCCTTCTTCTATGGCTTATTCCCTAGTGGATGGCGCCTCCTCTCACCTCTTCTCCTTTGTCTTCCGCTGCATCTCCATGGTGGAAAATCACCATTAAAGGACCTCATTGAAGCTCAAAGATCCAGCCTCCATAGAAGCCCCACAAGCAAGCTTCCATCACATACATTCCCATAATTGGGTTCCCTGACCCAAAATATGGTATCAAAATTTGTAAACAAACAATAAACTCCCCCACCTATTTATATTCGCATGTAAGATCCTTGCGGCGTTGTTTTGAGATCTCTTAGGTTCACGTCCGTTCGTCTAAACATAGAACTATATATACCAAATTGAAGACAATTTAATATAGATTTCAAAGACAAGATTAACATTAACCTTTGGGGTCAAATACCCATTCAATTAAAAAAGGGGCTAACAGGGTGTTTTGAGGTCCACATCAAAGAGACGCCATTTTGAAATTCCGATCACACCAATGTGATTAGGGTTTGACAAACGTCACAAAAGCAAAATCTGTTTCATAAAAATGTAACTTTTACAATGTCTCATTTTCAAGGGTTTTTCAAAGGAAGTGAAAAAACATCCAATAACGGTACCCAAGTCACAAGAGATGCAAAGATAGGCTTTAACTAACTAGGAGAAGGCTTAGAAATCATGGTTACCTCAAAGAAACTACGAAGGGAAGGTCGAGAGCTCCATTCTCTATCGAATCCTTGAGTTGGTTTTAGAGGATTTTTCTCTGATTAAAGTGTTCTTCTCCATGCAGTGGTCCAGTGGCAAGCAACAACGACTTGTGGAGGTCACCGGTATTTGTGGGTGGTGGAGGAGGAGATTTGGGGGTGTTGGGTGAGGGTTTTGGGGGAGAAAAACACATGCTTTTATGTTGTTGGACGTATTTGTAACCTGCAAGACTCACCCGGGTAAAATTTTGCTTGCCTGTGCAATCTGGCCCAACTCAGACTCGCCTAGACAAGTTCTGGGCAAGTTCTGGGTGAATCCCTACTCCAACATACTACACTGCTTCTATGCAAAGGTCACATCTCGCACTTCATATATTACTTTGCAAATCCCAACAGTCAAAACGTGCAGGCTTGGGTTTCGAGTCTACAATCAAAAGTTAAAGGCGATCCAATGGTTAACGAATATAGGATCATGGTTTTACCGAAACAAGTTTTGGGTCAATGTTGGAATCACACAGTTCCAACACAGATCAATCAATATCTATATAACCTAACATCCACACCAAGAAGCTGCACAAGGATAATTCACACAACACTTCAACTAATCCAAATTAATCAATTAATTAAATAATACAAGAAATATATAAAACATCTATTTTCAGTTATCAAAATTTCAAGGCGTTACACTTTTCTTGATGACATCTTGAAGGTATACAACTTTTGCTTCAAGAACAACTTGTTGGCCAAAGATTTGGTCATATATAGGTTTTCCCCAACTTTAACCAAATAGAAGCAATATTCTTCTCCTTTAAGATTTCTCTCAAAACCTTATCACCCAAAGATAGGATCAATGCACTATGCGCTTTGTCGAGAAAATCCTTCTTCTCCTTCTCTGATAGATTTGCAGGCAATATCTTCTCCCCTTCAAGAGCCTTCTCCAGTCCTTGTTGAACCAGCAAGGCCCTCATCTTCATTCTCCATAGATGGAAGTCATTCTTGCCTATTTGTCAGACCTTAATTTCATCCAGGGAATATCGTTTGATATGATATTTTGATCCTTGCTAATCGAATTACGTTGTTTGGTGTCATTTATAGTGCAAAGCCAAGAATCACTCAGTGTTTTTGGTCAAGAAAACAAAAAGCTACAAAGGAAAGGGGGAAAAGGGTCATTTTGCGGATTTTTCTAGACCCCAGCTTGCCAAGGTTAGCATCTGGCTCGCCTAGGCCACCAAAAGCCTTCAGGCCTAAGAAATCAACTCGCCTGGGCGATCTGCCCCTGCCCCAAATGGCTTTTTCTATAAATAGACATGGAGGGGAAGGGTTTTAGAGGGTTCAACAAGTTTGGGATAGAGTAAAAAACGTAGGAAGAGGAAGAGAAGAAGAAAAGCGAAGCTGAGGCGCCGCCAAATCGTGATCGTGGGTCATTCCCTACATCGCTTCTCTTGCTAGCCTTGTACCTTGTGCAACATCCGATTAGTTCTTCTTCATTTTTCTTTTCTTTTCTTAAGAGTTGAATATAATCCATATACCCATATGGGTCCTCTCTATTATTTTGTATGTACTCATCTTCTCCCCTTTACAGTTGGTAATTTCACTTTGCTTGTAAGGTTAAGTTCTAGTCGGTCATTAGTGTCGTGAAGTTGTTTCCTCTGTTTATGGGACTAGAAACTAATAAAAAAATAAAGGAAATCAATTCCCAACCAAACTTCTTATTTTTATCAAATATCACTTGAGAACGTTTCAAGGTCAAATGCCTTAATTACTCCACCCACTTTTCAAAATTTTTAAACGTCGTCTCAAGGTCCAATGCCTTAGCGACTCTTTGTTCGCGATTAAATCGAACATCCGAGTCAAAAGTTATGGCCGTTTGAATTTGCCTTTTGCTTCCATGTTTAATTACGAGCGTCTCGATATATTATGGGCCTGAATCGGACATCTGAGTGAAAACTTATGACAATTTGAATTTCTCGAGAGGTTTTGTTGTTCAATTTCGAGTTTTTGGATATATCATGGGCCTCAATCATACACCCGAGTCATAAGTTATTGCCGTTTGAATTTGTGCAGAGCTTTCGTGTTCAATTTCGAGCATCTCAATATATTATAGGCTTGAATCAAACATCCGAGTGAAAAGTTATGGTCGTTCTTATTTGCCTTATGCTTCCATGTTTAATTTCAAGCATCTCGATATATTGTCGGCCTAAATCGGACATCCGAGTGAAAAGTGTTTAGCTTCCGGCAAGTGCACCAGATCGCACAAGTAGTATAAAATGGTAAGAACCGAGTATCGAACACTCGGGGAACTTGTGTTATTTGGTAAGCTATTTCAGCAAATAGGCGTCTAGTGTGTAAAAGTAAGTGTGAATATGAACAAGTGTATAAACTATCTGTGCAAAAAGAAAGAAAATCACGCGAGAGAAATGATGTGTAAAAACAAGTAGAGAACACATTGGTCTTCCTAATAAGTGCCTGATGCTAAAAAGATATTCTCTATCTAACAATGCTCATGTGTTCTTATGGTGTCTCCTGAGATACTAAACCTCGATTCCTCATGATAGTTTAGCCTAATCCTGATCAAGCATCGTCCACAGATTCCTCTTGTAAGACTAAACTCAACCAGGACCGCATTAAGACACACATACTCAACTAACTTATCGCACCCCGATCCTCGTGAAAGCACGACAACTCAGCCCTGCACTATCAAGGACTTTAGAGTCAGACCAGTTTTCACTATTGAATGACCCTAACAAAGAATGCATCTACGTGATCAAGGTAAAGGCATACTGGAATGAGAAGCAGATAACACAGAGAACACACAAAACATCATTAAATAGATAGAAATATATTTACATCAGGTACCTACAGGGAAGATCCAACAGAGGATTTAGCTTTCCATACCAGGAAGCCTTCTTAACAACAAAGAGAAGAACAAGATGAAAGATTGCAAAAATACAAGTGGTAAGGATGTCTCCTTCACCTCTAGGATCTCACAATCACTCACAAACTCATCTGAAGCTCTCAAACCGACTCCTGCTTCAAGCTCTGGTCTCTGCAGATCTTCACACAGCAAAATCTCTCAAAACTCTCTAGAACTTGGACCTTTCTCTCTCTAGAAACCCTAGACATGCAAAGCTCTGAATCCCAGTCCAAACTCCCTTCACAAAATCTGATTTCAGGCTTAAATAGGTGGCCTTGTTCGTGCTCGTGCGCTTAGTGCACGTATGGACCGCTTAACGCACGTTAATGATTTTTGGCTTAGTGCCTTTCTCGCTTAGCGGATGAACTGAAGCGGTGCACTTAGAGAGATAAAGCAGTGCGCTTAGCGAACCTGTACAGCTCATCTTTTTCTGGATTCTTCCTCGTGCTTAGCCCAGGAGTGTTGCGCTTAGCGGATGCTCGCTAAGCCAGTAGATTGGCTTAGCGAGAAGGTGAAAATAGCCTTTTCCAAAGCTTGCCTAATTAACTTGAAATTGAGAGAAAATGATTATTAAACACACAAAATGAAAATACTAAGTATTTATTACCTATACTTAACAAAAAATACTTATATCATTACTAAATAACCATAAATTGGAAGAGTTTGATACAATTTATACAAGTTTTATACACAAAAGTTAGTCATTTTCATCGACTATCAAAAAGCAATGACAATTTGAATTTCTGGAGAGATTTTGCTGTTCAATTTTGAGTGTCTTGATATATCATGGGCCTCAATCATACACCCGAGTCAAAAGTTTTGGCCGTTTGCATTTGTCCCGAGCTTTCGTGTTCAATTTCAAGCATCTCGATATATTATAGGCTTGAGTCGAGCATTGAGTTAAAATTTATGGCCGTTTGAATTTTCCATATGCTTCCATGTTAAATTTCGAGCGTCTCGATATATTATTGGTCTGAATCGGACATCCGAGTGAAAAGTGATGACCATTTGAATTTCTCGAGAGCTTGCATTTGTAGAAGCAAGATATCATGATGTTTTGAAGATGTCAAAGAAAGGTGCTTCTCAAGTTTAATTCATGACAAGACTTCAAGAAAATTCAAGATAAATGACCTAGTTGATCTCTAGAGTCTTAGGAAGAAGTTTCCAAATTGAAAAAGCAAAAGGTCTGGCCAAAGAATTTTATCTAAACCATTTTAAATTGAGATTTACTCTCTGATAATCAATTACCAGAGGATGTAATCCATTACCAATGGCCAATATGCTTTCTGAAAAGGTTTTAAATGGTTTTAAATGTTTTCGAAAGCATATAATCGATTACACAAGGCTTGTAATTGATTACTAGAGGTTTTGAACATTTTAAAATAGCCTTAAGAAATTTGATTTTAAATTTCAAATTATGTAATCGATTATAGTGAGTTGGTAATCGATTACCAGTGTTTAAAAATTCAAATTTCAAATGAGAGGAGTCATAACTCTTCAGAAATAACTATGTAATCGATTACACCATTATGGTAATCGATTACCAGTGAGGAATTTTTGAAAATATATCCCAAGAGTCACATCTTTTCATTTAATTTTTTAATGGCTATAAAAGGCCTATAAATTGGTGACATGGGACACAAATTTCTTCAGAGTTTTCTATTGACCAAAAAGTCTTATCCTTTCAAAAGAACAAATTGTCTTATCTTCTCAAAAGAACAAATTTTTGAAAATATATCCCAAGAATTGTTGTTTTCCCGCCAACACTGCAATGTTTTTTTTCACCAACGCCGGCCGATAATATTTTTTATACGATCGAGGAAGTTTTCTTGTTCGATGTCCTCAAAAGTTTTACCATCGAGGTCGGCTATGGTATTTCATGCGAACTCAATTGACGTGGTGTTTTGGCCGACATTGGCCAGCGCTAATTGAACAGGCAAAGAAAAATAAAGCCAACCTCGCAAGTAAAAAAAGATCCTTGACAAACTTGTATCGGAAAAAATTCTAGCCGACATCGGGCAAGAAAAATTACCGGTCGAGATCTCCCAAAAAGCATCACCAGATGAAGCCAACCGAACATTTCGTAATCGACATCATCTGAAAATTATTCAAAGATTGAATAGAAAAACAATAGCCGACATCGGTCATAAACTAGACCCGACTAATATTTGTGGACAAACCTCACCGAAAATCTTGGCGCAAGAATGGTTGTTTTGCAGTCGACATTGTGCAATGTTTTTATTTTTCACCAACGCCGGCCAATAATATCTTTTGTACGATCGAGGAAGTTTTCTTATTCGTTGTCACTCAAAAAGTTTACCATCCAGGTCGCCTATGGTATTTTGTGCGAACTTAACTGGCGTGGTGTTTTGGCTGACATATGCCTGCACTAATTGAATTGGCAAAGAAAAATTTACCCGACCTCGACAGCAAAAAAAAATCATTGATAAACCTGGATCAAAAAAAATTCTAGCCGACATCGGACAAGAAAGATTACCGGTTAAGGTCTCCCAAAAAGCATCACCGAATGAAGCCAACTAAACATTTCCTAATCAACTTCATCAAAATATTATTTAGGGATTGAACAGAAAAACAATAGTCGACATCGGTCGTAAACTAGACCCGATTAATATTTGTGGACAAACCTAACCGGAAATCTTGGCGCAAAAATTGTTGTTTTCCCGCCGACACTGCAATGTTTTTTTTACTAACGCCATCCAATAATATTTTTTGTACGATCGAGGAAGTTTTCTTGTTTGATATCCTCAAAAGTTTTACCATCGAGGTCGACTATGGTATTTCGTGCGAACTCAACTGACATGGTGTTTCGGCCAACATTGGCCTGTGCTAATTGAACATGCAAAGAAAAATATAGCAGACCTTGCAAGCAAAAAAAAAAAAAATCCTTGACAAACTTGTATCGGAAAAAATTCTAGCCAAAACCGGGCAAGAAAAATTACCGGTCGAGATCTCCCAAAAAGCATCACTGGATGAAGCCAACCGAATATTTCGTAATCAACATTATCCAAAAATTATTCGAGAATTGAATAGAAAAACAATAGCCAACATCGGTCGTAAACTAGACCCAACTGATATTTATGGACAAACCTCACCGAAAATCTTGGTGCAAGAATGGTTGTTTTTCAGTCGAAATTGGGCAATGTTTTTATTTTTCACCAATGCTGGCCAATAATATTTTTTGTACGATCGAGGAAGTTTTCTTGTTTGATGTCGCTTAAAAGGTTTACCATTGAGGTTGCCTATGGTATTTCATGTGAACTCAACTGACATGGTTTTTCAGTCGACATATGCCTGCACTAATTGAATCGGCAAAGAAAAATATAGCCAACCTCGGCAACAAAAAAAATCCATGACAAACATTGATCGAAAAAATCCTATCCGACATCAGCCAAGAAAGATTATCGGTCGAGGTATCCCAAAATGCATCGCCGGATGAAGCCAACCGAATATTTCGTAATCGACATCATCAGAAAATTATTCAGGGATTGAACAGAAAAAAAATAGCCAACATCGGTCGTAAACTAGACCCGATTGATATTTATGGACAAACCTCACTGGAAATCTTGGCGCAAGAATGGTTGTTTGACTTGGATATCCAATTTAGGCCTATAACTTTTGACTCGAATGTCCGATTCAAGTGTCATGACTACTATTGGAGGAATGACTACTATAGCGCCCTCTATAATAGTCGCTAAGTTCTTCACTTAAACTCTTACAAGAGATTCATGACTACTATAGGAGGCATGTTTTTCTCTTTTCATTTCTTTCTTCCTTTCTTATTTTTTTTCTCTCATCTTGATTTATTTCTATCCTCTCTTTTCCTTTTTCTTTTCTTTCTAGTTTTTTTTTCATAACTTGAGGGAACTCAATTCATCTAAGATTCTAGACAAAGGATCCTTATGACTAATACCCTCGCCATTAACACTAGATGAATGATGACTCATGTTGGTTCCTAAGTTGTGGTTCTTTCTTGTTGGGGGTTTGCAAAAGGTAAAAGCTAGGGTTCAAAAGAACTCAAGATAAGCAGATAAGCAAGAAGTATTATGCAATAACAAGATAAACTAGGGGTGACTAGTAAAGAAGATAAGCTATGATGAAAGTAAGCAAGAAATGCAAACTAGGCGGATCCTAAGAGTGTTTAGATGACCTCATTTAAGGTTCCCAACAAAACACTAACTATCCTAAGGGAAAATTACCTAAAATTATTACACACAAATGGAAGTAGGGAGACCTATTGGAGGCTCCCAACTTACTTCCAATGAAAGGCCTTTTTGTTACAAAATTTGAAAGCAAAGCAAATTGCCAATTACAAAATTACAAAAAAAAAGTCCTCAATTTTGGTGGCTATTCTATCTTTGGTGTTTCACTCAATTCGGAGTGTTTCTTAGTCCAATAGCTCTTTAGGTAGTTGGCCCCTTTCTTCTTGACTCAAATTCTTCAAGGGATGACACCAATACTTCTTTCCAATTCCCTAGTTGGCAACTCACAAACAAGAAAACAAAGAGACAAGCAATAACCAAAGACCAAAAAATAAAATGAAAGCTAAACCAATAGAGTTTTAACAAGACAAATTTTCAAGGATTATTCAACAATTAAAGCAATGAAAAGCACATAAAAGCAAGCTAGGACTCAAAATAATGAAACTTAGAATGGCTCTAGACTACAGTAAAAAAAAAAAACAAAAAAGAAAGACTCAAAAAACCTCTAGTTTTGGCACTTGTTTTCACACTAATTTTCAATTGAAATTTCAGAACTAAGATTGGTATAAAATAGGCACCAATTGTAGAACAAATTTTGAGCCAAAACAACAAGCACACTTCCCTTTCACTTTTATTTTCTTTTCTGGATACTGATTTTCCTGCCAACTTGTGTGATTTTTCTTATTTTTTCCTTTTGTCCAAATCACTTGGTTTTTTTTATAATTTTTTCTCCAGATGTCTAGAAAATTCAATAAACATTTCAGCTCAAAATTCACAATGACCAATTCCCAGTAATTTTTACAAGTTCATATGTTCAAGCTGCCAACACCAGTGATTTCTACCTAGAAATCAAGAGTAGTGTTTATGTTGCTTAAGACTTTGATAATTACAATTTATTTGTTTATGCTCAATTGTCTTGAATAACACAATTCAAGAGAGCTTAAGACTTATTTTGATTCAGCACCAGTGATTTCTACCTAGAAATCAAGAGTAGTGTTTATGTTGCTTAAGACTTGGATAATTACAATTTGTTTGTTTATGCTCAATTGTCTTGAATAACACAATTCAAGAGAGCTTAAGACTTATTTTGATTCACAAATCCAACCACAACTCAACTTTTTCATAGGCATCATATAGGAAACTTTGAAAGCAAAACATAGTTCAACAACAAGACTACTTATAGGTATTGATTTAGAACATGTTATGAACTAAATGACATGCATGAATTAGACTCAAAATTGAAAAGATAGGCTAAGAATGAGAATAATACATGAACAAATGTATCTAGAATTCAATCAACAAAATCAAAATTCAACAGAAACTTAGAACATAATGTGACAATTATTATGACTAAACATGACTCTAAGACAACATGGATTAAGTGATTTACACTTAGATTTTTGTGTTTCTTTTTCTAATCAAGATTTTGGAAGAAAATTTAGATCTAAAGGTTCAGCACAATAAGATTATGACTAAAAAATGATAGAACCTAAAATCAACACAAAAACATGATTCAAGAGTAGATCTATAAAATTTGAACCATAGAAAAGCAAGAACAAATGTAGATCTAAGATTTAATCAACCAAGCTTTTTGAACAAGCTAATTTGTAGAAGCTCATTTGTTTGATATATTCTGACGGATAGCATTCTATCATTGGTTTTGCTTATTCTTAATAGTTTTCAATTTAATAGTTTCCCACTTCCCCTATGATCAAGGTCGTACCTGAATCAAATAAACATTAAAAATGCAGTATCTAGGAAGTGATCCTAGGTTGTCTCCCAACGAGCAATGATCAACCAAACGTTCATAACAGATAGTAATAAAATAGTAACAAATTGGGGGGTTTGTTTGTTTTTGTAAATTAAACAGCGAGTAAAATTGAATTAGAAAATATCAGAATTAAAACATGTTGCCTCCCCTTGATTCACAAGCAAGACTCTTATCCTAGGTTACGAGAGTTTATCCTTTATCAGTTCAACCACTTAATCTAACCCTAAATTAAATTACTAAGCGAAATTTAACATAAGGCATTCATTACGTAATTAAGCAACACATACAACAATTAATCATGAACGATCATTAAGCATGAACGTAAATTAAGCGCAGAGACAATTAATCAAGCACTAAGCATGCATGAATTAATGGCAACAAATACAGAGTAATTGGTGAAGAGGAAAAACTGATCAGAGTTTAATAGTAATAATAGAACCTCAAAGAGAACAGTGCTTGATCCTAAAGAGAAAACAACGTTGGAGACTTAGCATTCCATTAATCAATAGAGAAGGAAATTTTATTGCTGAAACGAAAAGTAAAAACTGGAATTGCGAAACAAAAAAATGTCTAAAAGAAGAAAAGCCTCAAACTAAAAACAAAAACAGAAGAGAGAAGAGAGAGGAGAGAGCCTAAACTAGAACCTTTGTCCCACATTGTTTTCAATACTGCCGGAAAACCCACATTGTCCTTGCTCGAACCCACAGAACCCCCTACACTGCTCTTGGAAGTGTGCCTAGAAGAAAACCCTACATACACTGTTGGTACTAGGGTGCTGAAACACTCGTGGGTGCTCAAAGCTCAAAGCTTTCTCTGCGAGGTACGTAGGTCAACTTCGTGTATGCTAAGTTTCCGTGGGTGTTCATGTTTTATTGATGATAATAATAATAATAATAATACGTCTTCAATTGCAGTATTGCTGATTGAGGTACGAGGAAAGCTTAAAGTTTCGTTCCATTTTGTTAGATCTCACTGCCATTGTCACTGTTTGGGTTCGAGGTAAGCTTGGTCTCTTTTTCATTTGTAGTTTACTTAGGAAACATGTTGAAGTTTTGATGACATGACAAATACTCATTCGAAATCATAGGGTCCTCTCTCTATTCTCTCTACCAATATGATATTAGTAAGTAGTAACATAATTTTGATGACATGACAAATACTCATTCGATCAAAACATTTCTTAAAGTTTTTCAATATGACCAAGTTGGTCAAGTTAGTAGAGTAAATTGATGAAATGAGAGAAACGAGCCAAGTTTCCTAGTCACGAGCCAAATTGACCAAATTCCAATTTAAGTATGTTTAAGAATGTTTACTAGTTCCATTACTGAATTGTAATTTTGCTTGTGTTTAAGAATGATGGGTCTTATTCTACACCCATCATGTGACTGAGAGACACAAAGAGAGTGGGAGAGACACATATACATACATACACACATGAAGAAGCTGTTACCGTATTCACAATTTCCGCTTCCAATTAAAAAAATAAATCAATATCAACAAAAAAAAACAAACAAACCCTACTCTACTTACTGCTACCAAAATTTGTCAACAATTTCTATACTATTAGTTCCCATGTTTTGTTTTTACATTGTGGAATCTCACAGGTGGCAAACTTTAACAACCTCATTCATTGTCGCTACTTCAAAACCCAAATTTTGGTCACCCATTGTCATATTCCCATTCATTCCTCCGATAGCACAAAGTCAAACTCACCCGGTGAGGTGAGGTGAGGTGATCGAAATTGGAACCTTCCATTCCCCATTTTGTACATTTTTCCGTTTCCCTCACACCACACCTCCAATTTTTCGTCTCTTTTTTTTTGTCAGATAAAAAAGAACAGATAAACAAAAAAATGAAATAAAAATGAGAGAGTGGAGTAGCTGGAATACCTACTCCATCAAGAAGCGTTTAACAATCTTCACGATAGATTACTCAATCCATAATGATTATCCAGTTCAAGAAGCAGAAGCCTAAAGCTAGTTTCTGATGGCTTCTCCAACAAATTAACGTGATTGGAGTGATGAAGGAGGTAGAGGAGGCTATGCCCAAGGTACAAGATTTAATAACAGAATGCCATCTTATATTACAAAGTAACTTTCATTTTGATTCTCCCAGTACAATTTATTCATTAGGATTTAGGATACACCATAGCATCGAGCTTATTTATATGAAGTCAAATTTCCTGAGGTGTAAATACCTAATGGCTTAGGGAACATAGAGATTCAACTAATACATTCAGAATTTTTCCTTTGTTCTCTCAAAAACTTCTTCAGCAATGTTAGCTTATCTGCCATCAGCCCTTTTAATCTTCAATTGTGCCTTCTGATAGAATCCAGTACCTCACAATGCATCTGAAATGAAGTCATCGAACCCAATAGCAATTGCTGCCTCTGCCTTTGCTCCATAAACCAACCTCTGTATAAATTTAATATTGTAAGAAAGTGTGCCCAAAAGTAACCATTGTAAAATAATTCAATATTGATGTAATATTAATTAATTAGAAATTATCTTAAATATGATTTTAAAATAATTATTGAAAAAATCGATAATATTTTTATATTAATAAGAATATGAAAATAGGTACCAAAGAATTGACAACTCGCACATTTACTAAATCAATTGAATTAGATTCTCTTTAATTATAAAATTCAATAATATTACAATATAGGATAACTTGTAATTAAATAACAGTGTGAAAAAACACAAGCAAAAACCATTTGGCACCACCAAACATAAATGGGACTACTAAACATTCTTAAACACAGACGTTTCAATCAGTCATGGTCTGGCACAAGCAAAAAATCAAAAGTCCCAATTTATAGAATGTTTAGTAGTCACATTACTGAATTGTAATTTTTTTTTTATAAAAAAAGTAGTGTGCAGTTTATTTATTTTTTAGTTATATAGCCGGGTTTGGCAAACATGCATTCTTCATCATGGGGAGTCTAATTAGGTGCTCTTTTAATGGCAGACACTACTAACATTGAATGAAGTGTGCTTCATGGGAAAGAAAAATTCTTGGAAGATACATGATTGCTCTTGTTGGTCGCTCATACTAAAGTAGTATCATTATTATACTAAGCAAAGAAAGCAACAGCTTAAGAAAAATAATTAATACGAGCACAACAGTAGCCTTTTAATTAAAACTAAGCCGTTTGAAGCTAGGTTACTTTATATCACCCCCTCTAATATCTACCAAAGTTCAAAATTGTGTCATAACTAACTTGAACGAGGCTACTTAATTCCCATCAATCTTTTGTGAGAATTTAACCCCCAATTGGACCTTATATATACATAACAAAAAGATAAGATCGGGGAAAGAAAACATTAAATGCTAAAAATCAAGTTTTTTTTTCTAGCATAGAAAAGTAAAGCAAGTCAGAGTTTGTTGATAAGAGTACAAAGTTGAGGTGATGCATAGTGGTGCCACCTGGTTCTCTGTGATTTTGCTATGCAGAAGAAACATTATGAAAATGATGGGTGTGGTAGGGAATGATGTGAAGCAGCAGCAATGGTAGTGGTAGGTGTTGTTGGCATGTGCTGAATGACCTTTCTACTCCTTGAGAGGACAAGAAGGTCCTTCTTCTTCTTATTGAAAGGGAAAGAAGCACTTTTGGTAGAAGAAGAGTCTTGTTGGGGTGAAATGGCCACTGGGGGGATCTCAATGGAGTTGAGTTGTGGAGGAGGGTGTTGCCACTGTGGGACTGGTCCTGCTAAGAAAAGTGTCTGAAGCAGTGGTCCAGCTTCCACCACTGCCTTTAAGAGTTTCCCTTTTTTAGGCAATGGTTTCTTTTCTGCCAACTCCATTACCACCTGCAGTGGTGTTGTTTGATGTGGGGTTGAACTTCCACCAGGAGAGGGCATGTTGTTGTTTCCTTCACAGCCAGAAGATGCAGAATGCTTTTCAGAGAAGCCTTCTTGTTGCTCTTCTTCACTTTGTGATATGGTATCTCTTTGATGTGTTTGAACAAATTGGTGTTGTTCTAGCTGTTGCTTCTGTTGGAGTTCTAGTTTTTCCAGCATTTTGCTTGTGCCTCATATCTCTCCTTGATGACCCTGCTTAAGAGGTCATTCACATGGATCAATTCACATTCTCTTCTTGTAATCTCCTCCTTAGCTGATGCAATTGTTGCATCTAGCAACAAGGTTGTGTACAAAAGAGAATTTCTCAAGTCCTCTAACCCCTGCTAGTTCAACAATGATACAATTATACTAAATAATTTTAGAAAAACAACTGGAAAAAAAAGGACAGAAAGAGCCAAAATTTGAAAAACACAAAGGGCAAATAGTAAGTGCATTCGGCTTTGTAACAAAAATAGGCAGTATGTCCACAAGGACAATTATTATCTGATCTTCAAAGAAGGCATCACGACCATCATCCAAAAAAAAGTGAAAGCAGGTACAGGTTACACAAAACGAAAGAGGAAGTTTTATGGGAAAATGTCCATTCATAAGCAGCATCAGCATAAAATAGGCAAAAGAAATCAAGTACATTAAAATTCACCCAATTTAGATTCAACGTACCCTGTAAAAAATAGACAAGTAAGGAAGTTTTCCAAATAAAGTATAAATCACAGATGTTGAAACAACATTTGTCATTAATATCATAAACGACAAGTCAACATAGATACTGTAAAGAGAGAGAGAGAGAGAAAACTATTATTATTTCTTAGCCTAGTAGTAGTAGTAATAGTAAGCATAAATCCCCAACAGCCTTCAAGGATCATGAAGTGAATCTTGCATCGCCAAGACCAAAGAAGGAGTACCTGATCGGGGGAACTGGGAGAAGCATCAGCCAAAAAGTTGGAGATGACCGGAGCCCTGTCCTTATGAAGGATGTAATGGTGATGGCGGCGAAGTCTGGGATCAGCGCCAGCTCCGCTGGCAGCAGCAGCGGAAGCGTTGTTAGCAGAACGATGATGATGCATTTGAAAGAGTAGGAAAGAGTGGTTGAATTCCCAGAGAGCCGTGGCGAGCTTTCTAGCAGAAACAGAAAGAACGTTGCTGCTATGGTAGTTGTGAGTGTGAATTGGAGTACAGGGGCCCCTACTTTTCCCTAGCAGATGATGGCACATGTGTACATGTAAAACTAAAAGTAAATAATTTAAGTATGTCAATTAAAAAGTAACTAGTTCCACTTGGTTTATTCAGTTTAGGAGTGTTCTAAGGCTTTATGTTGATTATATAGCTAAAGCAGAAGCAGCAGCTGCTATCCCAGCAGCAACTTTTATGCCCAAACTATTCTTTTTCTTCTCCGAATCAATATTTACTATAGCAATAAAATGAAAGTTAAATTAGAGAGTCTCAGTAAAAATCAATTTTATTAACCAAATTAGAGAGACTCAGTTAAATTAGAGAGACTCAATAAAGATACTGAAACACTTTCAAGTAATAGAACTAGTATTATGACAACTTTTGAGTGCTAAAAGGCCATAATAATAAGCAAAAGTAGCAGCTAGCAAGGTTGAAAGCAAAACTTAATTATGTGAAGAGAAGGCTAAAACTAGATAGAGGGAAGGAAATGGATGCATGAGAGAATTTAAAATTAATAACATTCTGCCTAATAACATGCATTAGCACAGACTCTTTTCTTCATGTTAACAATGGTATGTTAGTTATATTGTAAGGCCTTGTGATTTGATTGTATAATATATATGTAGTCCCATCCTTTTAAAAACATGATTTGTTATCCACTTTGAGATCAAAACAGATTCTAAAAATTAAGTGCCTTAAAAGTTATTTTGGTGGAATCAAATATATTATTTATAATGTCATTTAGCCTTTTTTTTTATTTCATTTGCTAAACACTAAATTATGCTGCCATACTATTTTCAAATTCCAATAGGAGCGATTTTAGCCATTGTTGATCCTGTGGTCATTGTTGTTTCGAAATTCAAAGTGGTCCTGCGGTCATTGCTGGAAAGTCAATTGTGCTGAAGCCTCGAACTCAGGTATTTATATCTTTGATTCGAAAACTAATTTGAAATTGTTGTTGTATGCATTACTGGTATATTTGTAACTTATGTTATGCCTCTCTACATGACCTTTCTTTCATTGGACTGATATCTTTGAAGTATTTACTGTGAATTTAACTCTCACAAGTTGTTAATTGTTAGCGTTGAATGTTTTTGTATTTTTATCTACTTTTGGTAGCTTAGTTGGTAAGCTTGTTCAGAAGGGCAGCAGTGAGTTGTCACTATCACTGCCCTTCTCTCTCTCTTGTATTCTCTATATATATGTAACCTTTTGAATTTAATAAAAGCTAAGAGGGAAAGGAGGGTGTTTTTCACTCCTTCAGTTTCAAGTGTTAGCTCTAAAAAATATCGACTCTTAATCAGGAAACTCAGGTTCTTTGCGATATAACTTACAACTGTATATGATGAGTGCACAAATAGGTAAAAGACAAACAGAAACTTGTCCTCACAACAAACAATCACAAATTACAAATAAAATTATGAGCAATGACATTTGGAACAAACCTAAAGTAAATCATCCAAAGCTATTCCCATACCCCTGTATTTTCGGGCAGGGTATACAACTAAGGAACGACTACTTTGTATGAGCTCATCCCGACAATAATAGCCACGATGCAATAGCTGTTGTAGCACCTTCTCATCAACTCCAGATGCTTCTGCCCAGGTACTCAAGTTTGCTACTGGCTTGGTATCCTCTTCTATAGATTATAGAATTTCAATGAATAGCTTTTAAAGTCAATGACTGGGATGAAGCAGGGGTGGCAACAAATTCTCTCTTTCTTCTGGTTTTATTTTCCTTTTTCTTGCTAGACTGGACAACAACTTTGTCCTTGTAGTCATCCACCTTGACAGCATAGTTTGACACAAGTGAGGTTCCAACTGATCTTGATAGACAAACATTGAATAACTCAAGAGCACCAACCTTTCCTAGTTGCAATATAATAGGGTTTTCCAAGCTCAGTGCTTCAGAATCAACAAAAGTTTCTTCTAAAACACATAGGTTCTCCATTAACATACGAAAATGTTGTGCCCTAAATGACTCAATCTTCGTACAAACAGTAGATACCTCTCTAAATGGCATTTGGGTATTATCAATCATTTGATGTACACTACTCAGTTTACATAAAATGGACTATACCCTTGGTTAATTGCAGCAATGGACTATACCCTTCACCAAGCTTCCTTTTGTCTTCCAAACTAATAGGCTTTGTTCCTGTTACGCTGAAATTGAAGTGTATCTCTTTGGGTCTATTGACCTGTTATCCTTGAAATCCACCTTGTGCTCTTGACACACATACACATACACACACACACCCCCCCCAGCCCCCCCACACACACACCCACCCACACACACACACACACACACACACACACACACCCTCCATAAATAAAGAAATAAGGCCCTTACAGTAAAGTCACATGTCAATCTCCACATGGATTCCATGAGATGTCCAGGTTCACTCTCTCTCCATAGATTCCATAAATGAAGACAAAGCCAAAAGGTGTACAAAGTCAGTTTCTAATTAGGGTTTTAAAGTTAGAGTTGTAGTTGTATTACAAATAGCAATGACGAACAATTATTTTTGAACATTTAGTTATTTTATACTAATTAAGTTTATACAAACCTTACAAATCATAATATTGCATCTTCAATTGCGGTTGGGAACCATAATTTAAAACCATGTTTGCAATGTTATGCTTCCACTCAATTTCCAAATTTATGTCCTCCCCTAAATTGAAATTGCGTACTTGGGATTAAGATACAACATTGATCACTAGTTTGGCCTCAATTTTTACTAGCATGACAACTACACACATCCTGATGATACACACACACACCCTCATCACACACAAAGACACAAACACACAGACACACCCTCATCACACACAAAGACACACACACACACAGACACACACACCCTCATGATAGACACACACACACATACCCAACTACAATAATAAAGCATAAGCACCCTCCAAACCCATAATTTGAAATTTACCTTTTGTATGTTCTTTTATGTCATGAATGTAATTTGCTATATACACAACTGTTGTTCATGCTGAGTGAACCTTAGATTCCCGTTTGAGACTGAATGCAATGATTCTTGCGGATAGTTTGCATTAGTCATTGTATTTAGTCTTGAATTGTCCGTTTGGACAGTTTGGGGAGACTGGTATTTTCATGTTAGATTCATTCATCAAGGTTATTATTATTTTCATTAATTTGATGAAATTTCAGTTCAATGCATTTCAAGTTGTTCTCTGAGTGCATACTTGATTATCGGGAAATTCATTTCACCGATGTCATGTTGTGTACTTGGAGACCAATGCGAAATGCTGCCAAAATTTCGTCAAATTTTTGTAAATAATGGTAACCCTGACGTTTGAAGCTAACATAAAAGAGAGTTTTCCTAAATGGGATAGGGCCACACCTATAAATAAAAAGTGAGATTTTCATGCATGGAATTGCTTAGATGGATCGAAGTTGGATGAATGAAAGTCGCATGAGCTCAGAATATGAGGATGGCGTTGAACAGTTCTTGCAATTTGCTTCAGAAAGAGGTCGACAGAATGAAGAAGGAAAATATTATTGTCCTTGCATCAACTTTTTGAATGGAAGACGACAACTACTCGATGACATACCTGACCATCTATTGTGTGATGGGACTAAGAAGAATTACACGACGTGGATATGGCATGGTGAAGTCACAGACATGCAGAGTGGGTCCCAATCTGGACCGTTTGATGTAGAAATGGGAGATCGGTTGGAGGACATGATTCGTGACCTTGGACAAGAGTCTTTCCAGGAAGCATATGCCCCTGTGTATGAAGGATTGCAGATTGATTCAAAGAAGCCTTTTGTATGCAAGGTGCAAGAATTCCTTAACTCTGTTGTCTGCAGTGTTAAGTTTGGTTAATGTCAAGGCCTGGTATGGGTGGAGTGACAAAAGTTTCACTTCACTACTTGAGGTAGTGCACAATCTACTTCCAGATGACAACACGTTTCCTAAAACCTACTATAAGGAAAAAAGATATTGTGTCCCATGGGTATGGAGTATCAGAAGATTCATGCTTGCCCCCAATGATTGCATATTGTACAGGCATGAATTCCAACAAATGTCCAAATGCCCTATCTGTGGGACTTCACGGTACAAAGTGAAGGATGAAGACGAAAGCAGTTATGATGAAAACTCAAACAAGGGCCGACCAGCAAAGGTCTTGTGGTATCTTCCAATCATTCCAAGGTTTAAGCGTCTTTTTGCTAACGAGGATGATGCAAAAGACCTTACATGGCATGCAAATGGAAGGATTTTTTATGGACTGGTCCGTCATCCGGCTGATTGCTCACAGTGGAAGAAAAATGATGGTTTGTATCCTGATTTCGGGAAAGAGCCAAGAAATCTTAGACTTGGACTCGCCAGTGATGGAATGAATCCATATGGCACCTTAAGCACTCAACACAGTTCATGGCCAGTTCTGCTAGTAATTTACAATTTGCCTCCATGGTTGTGCATGAAGCGAAAATACATGATGTTTTCTATGATGATATCAGGTCCAAGACAGCCAGGAAATGACATTGATGTTTGTCTAAGTCCGATGGTTGAAGACCTGAAAAAGTTGTGGGACGAGGGGGTTGTAGTCTTTGATGCGTTTCGCAAGGAGACGTTTGAAATGCGTGCAATGCTTTTTCGTACCATTAATGACTTTCCAGCATATGGGAATCTCAGTGGTTACAGTGTTAAGGGTCATCATGCATGCCTCATCTGTGAAGAAAACACAAGCTACATACACCTAAAACATGGAAGAAAAATAGTCTACAGTAGGCATCGCCGTTTTATAACACCCAATCATCCTTACAGACAACTGAAAAAGGCTTTTAATGGAAGTCAAGAGCACGATATTGCACCCATACCATTGACTGGTGAGCAGATACATCAGCGGGTTCAACACCTGAATACTGTATTTGGAAAGACCCAAAAGAAGGATAAAAGTAAGAGTTGCATATGGAAGAAGAGGTCCATTTTCTTTGATCTTACTGGTCTGATCTAGATGTTAGACATTGTATTGATGTTATGCATGTGGAGAAAAATGTATGTGACAGTGTGATTGAGACGCTCCTTAACATTCAAGGCAAGACGAAGGATGGCTTGAATACTCGTCAAGATCTAGCTGATATGAGCATACAATCACAATTGCATCCAAGGTCTGATGGGAAGAGAATTTACTTGCCCCTAGCCTGCCATACTTTGTCCAAAAAGGAGAAGATAAGTTTTTGTCAGTGTCTTCGTCGAGGGAAGGTTCCACAAGGATACTCTTCAAATATTAAGAGCGTTGTGCAGTTGAAGGAGCTTAAGCTTATAGGGTTAAAGTCTCATGATTGTCACGTGCTCATGCAACAATTGTTAGCCGTGGCTATACGAGACATCTTGCCAAACAAAGTCAGGTTAGCCATAACTCGCCTGTGCTTTTTCTTCCATGCTATATGTACCAAAGTCATTGATTCTGTGAAGTTTGATGAGTTGGAAAATGAGGCCGCAATTATACTGTGCCAGTTGGAGATGTATTTTCCCCCTGCTTTCTTTGGCATCATGATTCACTTGATTGTGCATCTGGTCAGAGAAATGAAATGTCGTGGTCCTGTTTATCTACGGTGGATGTACCTGGTTGAGCGATACATGAAGATCTTAAAAGGGTATACAAAGAATCTATATCATCCAGAAGCATCTATTGTTGACAGGTACATTGCAGAAGAAGCCATTGAATTTTGTTCAGAATACATTCGGAAGGCTAAACCTATTGGCCTTCCTAAGTCTCGACATGATGATAGAGTGGGTGGTAAGGGTTCAAGAGGACTGCATGTGATCACTCCAAGTATAGAAGATTTGTTACAAGCACACTTGTATGTCTTGAACAACAGTAATGAAGTTTTGCCATACATAGTTAAGCATGAAGCTTTAGTCAAACAGAATAATCCAAAAATGTCAAAGAATTGGGTGTTGAAAAAGCATAACAAGACTTTCTGTGTTTGGTTTAAAGATACAATCTTTGCAGTGAGAATGCTTCAGAAACATTAAGAAAGCTAGCAGATGGGCCTAAAAGAAATGTTATAACCTGGCAAGGATACGACATAAACAAGTATTCATTTTACACAAAAGCACAAGATGACAAAAGTATAATGCAGAACAACGGGGTCACCCAAAGGGCTGAATCTCAACACTTCGTAAGTGTGAATGACGCCAATCCCTGTGTAGCTTGCATCCCTTACTTTGGTTTCATTGATGAAATTTGGGAGCTTAACTATGTCTGATTTACTGTATGTGTTTTCAAATGTAAATGGGTTGACAGCAACATCGGTGTGTGCACCGATGATATAGGATTTATGCTGGTAGACCTAAAGAAACTTGGTTACCACAATGACCCTTTCATCATGGCAGAACAAGCTAGACAAGTATTTTATGTGCAAGACCCTTGTGATGAAAGGTGGTGCGTGGTTCTCCAGGGCAAAACAATTGGTGTTAATGTAGAAGATGATGATTCATTCATGGACACCTATGTTAGTCCTTTGACCGCACAAATCACTCCTAACGTTGTTGGAGAAGAAGAAGCTGACGACATTCATGCTAATCGTAATGATCATGATGAAGGAGAATTGATTAACATCGTCTAATGTAATTTTCTAGAGACAGAGAGCTCACGAAAGCAAGTAAGTGATAGCTACACTTTTTTTTATTGTTTAAAATTATATCTTAAGTTGTTGCAAAATTTATTTATAACTTTGTCTTGTTATTTATGGATGGTTTACTGAAGAGGGAGTGAAATCAGGCATAATTCATCAGTCTTATAATAAAATATGAAAAATTTAGTCATTGGTTTTTTGTACTAGATGGCATCCTTAGGACTTCATACAACTCATGTTTGTCGCCAGTTTCATCATCCACCACCCTTACCTTCTCTAGCTTCTCACGTTTATTGTTGTTAAACCCATATTTATGCTCTCCTCCCTTCATGTCTTGTTTTATCAAAACTTTAGCCGAATCTCCTATCTTCAGCACAGTTGAATCTCCTGTCTTATTCTCCAATGACACACTTTGATGGCCTGTATGTATTTTCTTCATATGTTCTAGTGCTTCAGCTTCAGAATGCATAGACCAATCTGAACTTTCCAGTGATCACCAAAGGCTTCTGCATCAGCATTGACACTCTCCACCCTCTTTGGTTTATGCTTTTGTGCTACATTCCCTGCTTCCTCGTTATAAATCTCAGATTTATTAGAGGTTGCACTAGAACAATCAGCACCAATCCGTGGTTCTTCCTCGTCTACCAGCTCAATATCTTTCCTTTCAACTTTTGTTTTGTAAATTACAGTGTAGTTTACAAAAGCAAAGGTGAAAGGAAAGATATTGAGTTGGTAGAGGAGGAAGAGCCACAGATTGGTGCTGATTGTTCTAGTGCAACCTCTAATAAATCTGAGATTTATAAGGAGGAAGCAGCGAATGCAGCACATAAGCATAAACCAAAGAGGGTAGAGAGTGTCAATGCTGATGCAGAAGCCTTTGATGATCACTGGAAAGTTCAGATTGGTCTATGCATTCTGAAGCTGAAGCTCTAGAACATATGAAGAAAAGACGTATAGGCCATCAAAGTGTGTCATTGAAGAATAAGACAGGAGATTCAACTGTGCTGAAGATAGGAGATTCGACTAAAGTTGTGATAAAACAAGACATGAAGGGAGGAGAGCATAGATATGGGTTTAACAACAATAAACGTGAGAAGCCAGAGAAGGTAAGGGTGGTGGATGATGAAACTGGCAACAAACATGAGCTGTTTGAAGTCCTAAGGATGCCATCTAGATGTGTATTTTTCAAGTTCTTCATGTCATTCCTTCATCATTCAACGTCTTCATGTCATTCCTTCCCCGAGAGTTTGAAGTACTATTCTTAATGATTTGTCTACAATTCGAAAAATCAAACAAAAGTTTGCTTGCATTCATCCCACTTTGACATCCTTTAAATCCTATGGAAATGTAGCTTTCAGTGTACACTATGTAATCTTCACCTGTCTACGATTATTGTTATTTGTGCTACACAGTAATTTTATTTCATGTCTTGAAACAAATTTAAAGCACAAGTATCAGAAGACATCATCAACTTGAATTTATCAAACTTTTCATTTATCAGACATTTTCACTACTATTACATCTTATCCTGTTTTGAATCACAATTAAAAACCACAAGTAAATCACTTATGACTTATCCTCTTTTGATTAATCCTTTTTTGAAAGCACACACATACACACACACACACACACACACACACACACACACACACACCCCTACAATAATAAAGCATGACCACCCCCGAACCCCACTATTCCAGATTACTTACATAAAGAACTGTTGATGTTGATAATTGTCTGTAATCAAAATTTACATTTTGTATGTTGCTTTATGTTATTGTATAAAGGATCATGGCTTCTCCACCTGCCTCCCCTCCTCCTCCTCTTTCTGCTCCTTTGGACGCATCGGCTTCACCGTCTGCCATAAAGCGGACACGCAAAGCCTCACGTCTACGATCGTTGTCTACTAGACCACCTAGTGCTGAGAGACCAGTGATCCATGCAGATCCTGCTACTGGCAAGGCCGACAGTCCCCACAGGAAGAAATTAAGAACATATCTGGGATTATGGCACGTGATAAAGTGGACGTCACCTACGAGAACTGGAACGAGGTCCCTACTGCTCAGAAGGACCTGATTTGGGAGGATATTCAGGTATTTTCCTTTTCTTATTTGATTTTGTTTAATTAAAAGCTAAAAAATACATTATTGTAACAAATAAACTTTATTTGATGTTGTCAGGTAGAATTTGAAATCCCAGAGGCTTCTGACAGTAGGACGAAAATGAAGTTACTTCAGACCGTGGGGGAGAGATGGAGGCAGTTTAAATCAGACCTCACGAGGAAATGGGCCCTTGCAGCCGATCAGGACGGTGTGGAGGACACTGTCTATGAGAAATACGGCATTAGCAAGGAAAAATGGGCCCAGTTTTGCCAGACGTGCAGAGACCCTTATTGGGAGGTATGTTCCTTGCCATTTAAGTTGTTTTCCAAAAAACATTAACTTGTTATACTTCATTCTAGCCATTTGAAACATTATTGTTTGATTTTTGCAGGATGTGCGCAAAAGGCACAGGCCATCCAGAAGCAGAACATTGCTCCCCACGTTCTATCTCGTGGGGGTTATGACTATTTGGAGCAGAAGCTCCTGGCTGAGAAGACCAAGAAGAAGTTGGAGGAAGCAACACAGTCAGGAAGCGTTGATGGCATCATCGACCCTTCATCCCCGGTCAGACGCCACGTGAAGTGGAAAATGGCCCGCACGAAGAAAACTGGGGAGATGACGACTGAGGCCGCAAAGGAAATCGCTACGAAGATCGTAAGTCATTTTCAACTAACCATTAGAATTATATTTCAATATTTTGTTAATGTCATGTACAACTGTGTGCTTTCTGTGCAGGATTCCTATGAGGATCAGGCGACACAGGGATCCTTCGTCCCCCATGGATGTCAGGATGTTCTCGCCGCTGCTATTGGACGTCCAGAGCACCCTGGACGTGTCCGTGCTGCTGGAGCCGGTGTCACCATCAAGTAATACTTTGGATCGGCTCCACAGATGTCCCGCAGCTCTTCCTCCTTGCCTCATGAAGAATTGCAGCAGCTGACCCAGCAAATCAGGGACCAGCTAGAGGAGTTCATCACAAAAAGTGTGACGCGACATCTCATGGCATCCTTCTGTAGAAGAAAAGCATCAAGATGAATCAAGATTGATTCAAAGATGTTTTAATGATAACAAAGGTGATGACAAAAAGCTCAAAGGTCAATTCATGATAATCAAAGAATGAGTTCAAGATGCTCAAGTTGTTTAAGATGTTCAAGTTTGAATCAAGAACACTTCAAGGTTCAAGAGGAAATTTGATTTCAAGAATCAAGAATCAAGATTCAAGGTTCAAGCTTCCAAGAATCAAGATCAAGAATCAAGATTCATGGTTCAAGCTTCCAAGAATCAAGATCAAGATTCAAGACTCAAGATTCAAGAATCAAGAGCTTTGTGTAATCGATTACATTGATTTGGTAATCGATTACCAGTGATTGTTTCTGGACAAATCAAAAGATGTAACTCTTCAAATAGTTTTTGACTTTTTCAAATTGGTTTTAACGTTTTCAAAAAGTCATAACTCTTCTAATGGTTCTCGTGACCAGACATGAAGAGTCTATAAAAGCAAGGCTTTGTATTGCATTTTCAAATCAATCCAATCTATTAATCTACACATCTGTCTTTTCCAATTCATTCTTTACACAAGCAATTTTTCCACATTGATTTCTGAGTCTCTTTGAACTTCTTCTTCTTCCTTTTGCCAAAAGCTTTCCAAAGTTTTCTGGTTTTCTAAACCTTGAAAACTTGTGCTATTCATTCTTTTCATCTCTTCTCCCTTTGCCAAAAAGAATTCGCCAAGGACTAACTGCCTGAATTCTTTTTGTGTCTCTCTTCTCCCTTTTGCAAAAGAACAAAGGACTAACCGCCTGAATTCTTTTGTATCTCCTTTCTCCCTTGTCAAAGAATTCAAAACGACACAGTCTGAGAATTCTTTTGATTCTTCCCTTTCCCATATACAAAAGATTTCAAAGGACTAACCGCCTGAGAATTCTTTTGTATCCCCATTCACAAAGTTTCAAAGGTTTAACCGCCTGAGATCTTTGTCTTAACACATTGGAGGGTACATCTTTTATGGTACAAGTAGAGGGTATATCTACATGGGTTGTTGACTGAGAGCAAGAGAGGGTACATTGATCGAGTCCGTACCCGAATCAAATAAACATGAAAATGCAGTAACTAGGAAGTGATCCTAGGTCGTTTCCCAACGAGCAGTGACAAACCAAATGTTCATAATATACTTGCAGTAATAGTAACAGTAACGATTGGGGGGGTTTGTTTGTTTTGTGATTAAAGAGCAGAACAAGTAAACTGGAATACGAAACTACTAATATTAAAAACGGGTTGTTTCCTCTGATTCAGAAGCCATTCTCTTATCCTGGGTTATGGAGAATTCGTCCCTAACAGTCAACCACTTAATCCAACCCTATTTTAATTTACTAAGCGAAAATCAACTTAGGGTTTTCAATACGTGATTAGGCACCACATACACCAGTTAGCCCTTTGTCCATTAAGCATGAACGCAAGTTAGGCTCAGAGGCAATTAATCGAACACGAAGCGTGCACTGATTAATATTCACGAATTTGGGATACTGGTGAAGGGAGAACTGCCAGGAAACCACATTACAAGCGAAACCTCAAAGAGAGTTGGGCTTCGTCCTCAAAAGGAAACAACACCAGAAAATCTAGCCTTCCATGGATTCAAACAGAAAACGCAATTGAAACATGAAGCAGAAACGTAAATGAACAGCAACGTAAATGAACAGAAATGTAAAACGGAACAGAAACATAAATGAGAGTAGAAGAAGAAGCAAGAACGAAATTGTAATCAGAAGCAGAAAACGTAAAATTGCATTACGAACTCAGAAGCCTCAAAGCAGAAAAACGAAAAACCCTAAAACAAAAGCTCTGAATAATGAATAGCATAACAGAATGCCTTACACGAATCCCAAGGCAGCTATTTAAAAAGAGTCACTCAAAGTCACTGGGCCCTATTACAATACTCTGGCCCAAAATGAAATAAACAATGAACAACATAAAATAAAATTGCGAAATTTTCTAATTAGAAATTAACTAAGGTAAGCGTTGCTTTATTTTCCCTCTTCAAGTCCACAACTAAAATCCGGATTAAGCCCAATGTTTCATTAATTCCTGAAATTAGATTAAAAACATCAAATTAGCTAAATGAGCCCAAATAATAAAACTACCTAATTAATTGATAATTAAGACCAATCAGTAATTAAAATAGTGCAAAAAGGGTTTAGAAAATAGAAGAAAATGATGGCACATCATACATCTCTTGTGGATCAGTTCTAGTGAAGGGTACATCCACTAGGTTGTTCAAAGAGAACAAGGGAGGGTACATCCCTTGTGGATCTTTGCTTGTAAAAGTATTTTTACAAGGTTTGAAAAGAAATCTCAAGGACTGCAGGTCGCTTGGGGACTGGATGTAGGCACGGGTTGTTGCTAAACCAGTATAAAAACTCTTGTGTTTGTCTCCTTCTTCCCTACTCTTTTACTTTCCGCTATGCATTTTAATTTCTGCTTTTACTTTTGGTTAAGTTTCTTTTCTACTCCTTATTCACTTAACAACATAGTAAAAGCCTTAGAAGAGTAAATTTTTAATTAGTAAAGGTTTAGGAATAATTAATTCAGCCCCCCCTTCTTAATTATTCTGAGGCCACTTGATCCAACACCTTCAGCCAGATGCAGTCTCAGATTCAGTCGCAGATGCAATCTCAGGGACTTGCACTGCCTCTCGAGCCTCTTGTTGGTCCCTCCGGTCCTTGAGTGAGCACAAAAAGGAGTTGTATTGATCCCTCAGGAAACGATCATGAGACGGGTGACTCAGATAGGTGCAGCTTGTACATCAAAGTAGATCCTGCCCGCTTGGTTGCCCTAGGGAGAGTTTATGAGGGATCCACTGTTGTTCATAACACTCCTTTGTTGCCTGACCAAGTAAAGGTGGGTGTGGAGGAGGATGCAGATGCTCTAGTTCCTGTACCCACTGATGAGGTTTCCTTAGTGGGCTAGGCACTTCACACCTTCCTTGCTTGGCCGACACATCTGGTCAAGTCTTTATCACAACAGGTACTTTACTCTTACTATATGTTACTTATTTTTAAATTAATTCATTCAGCGTGCCTCAAATTAGGCCATTTAACTTTGTTTAATGAACAGGTAGCTGTGTCTCCGGCAAAACCACCTCCAAAGCCCGATCCGGAGGTCGATGATCCGCTTTATCTGATGACATTGACCATCCCAAAGCTTTTCTTGAGGCCTTATCAGGTTACATGGGATGCCACCATGCTCGGGGTCTTTAATCCAAATTTCCCACTCTACATAAAGCATGAAGACCTCTCCGAAATCGCACACGGTGGTCAATGTCTTAGCATATCAGTGTTATAGTTGTGGATTCTGTAAGTCATTTTATATTACTTTTAATTACCTAAGTTGTTGCTTTCAATTCATAAATATTTAACTTTGACTTAACATAAACAGGCATCTCACTGAAACATGTATGCAAGCGGGGAATTCTGATATCTATGGATTCCTCGAGCCACAGTCCATTCATAGGTCTGGGCAATCGCAGTTTGAGTCTGAAAGTTATATAAAGACTTGGATGCAGAGTTCAAAACGCGATGTCTATCTTGGAGCCTACCTAAATGGGTATGTCACACAAAATAACTGAATTTAATTAATGTTAACTAATATACTAACTCATATTCGTCTCCACTGCAGCAGACACTGGCAGATGGTGGTCATCCTGCCCAAGGAACACCTAGTTGTCTGGTTTTGTTCATTGCATAACAGGCCAGACAACTACCTTAAGGGGATTATTAACAAGTTAGTGTTATTTTCAATACATTTGCATTGAAATACCTCAACGTACAACACCAGTTTTTAATTGTTACTCATCTGGAACAGTGCTTTAAAAGGTCTTGATGATGCTCCACAACCTAAATCAAAGGCTCCTGCTAGGTGGATTGTCGTCAAGGTACGTCATTTACATAAAACTTCCACTTATATATATTTCTTGTGTGTCTGTACACCAGTTGTTTAATTAATATCCAAATTTCATTATGTATTTAGTGTAATAGACAAAAAGGAAGTACTGAGTGCGGCTACTATGTCATGCACTGGATGTCCACCATCATTTTAGGAACTTTTAGGAATAACTGGGAAGCGGTATGTTTATTTCAAACAAATTCAATTTTTTTATAATTTGTATTACATTATTAACTTATTATGATTTATTTCATCATACAGTATTTTAACGATCCTAGACCATTGGAGCCAGAGAGATTAAAGGCGTTGCGGATCCAGTGGGCACAATATTATCTCTGAGTTATAAATCAGACCTAGGATTTAGGGACATTGACTTTAGCTTAGTTTACTTTGGTTTAACATTTTTGACATTTCCTATGTAATTTGAACATTGAATTCATTTGTTGATTGTTCTTTATGATAAATGAATTATTTGATGTTTATTATGATTAAAACTGCTTCAAACCAAAATAAAATGTTTATTTGTTGTGAATTGGGTCTGAAATTGAATTTTACAGGTACAATTTTGGGTTTACTGTAAAAACAGAAAGTTTATATAAGAAAAACTTGAAAACAACATCGGTTATTAACAAAACCGATGTTAATATAGTAAACAACATCAGTTATTTACAAAAACCGATGTCCACATGCACCTTAACATTAGTTATAATATAAAATCGATGTTAACATTTGTATATTAACATCGGTTATTTGTAAATAACCGATGTTAATGTTGTATATTAACATCGATTATTTGTAAATAACTGATGTTAACGTTTGTATATTAACATCGATTCTCTATACATAACCGATGTTATATACAAAGAACTACACCAAATAAGTGTATGCATCATCAACGTTGACATCGGTTTTCTAAAAAAACCGATGTTAATGTAATATATTAACGTCGATTTTGGTAGGTAACCGATGTTAACAAATTACATTAACATCGGGTTTTCTAGAAAACCGATGTCAATATACAATATTAACATCGGTTTTACTACAAAACCGATGTCAATGTTCATCATGCATGCACTTTTTTTGCTGTAGTTCATTGTGTTTAACATCGGGTATTTAGAAAACCGATGTTATCATATTTATGTTAACATCGGTTTTCCAAAACCGATGTTAACAATGATATATTCAACATCGGCACTTTCAACATCGGTTTTAGAACCGATGTAGAATACCCTAAATAATCGATGTGGAAAGTGTAATTTTTAATAGTGAACCACCGTTATGATCAGTTTTCTCCAAACACTGGCTAGTGCAGCTCTCACTTTTTGGCAAAGTACCAAACCAATATATGACCTTCCAATGTCATTCAGTTTTCTGCTTGTATAATTTTCCCAACAAAATCACACTCACCAACACAATCATACATAGAAAAGGTTAAAAAATATTATTTTCATGTCATTCCCATTTTTTAAGTCCAATTATAAGTTTTAAAATTTTTGCCCTCTTATATAAAAAATATTATTTTTTACCATCATATAATTAATGTAAAATATATATCAATTTTTTTGATAACTAATATTTTTAAAAACATTAATTGATTATCTTCAGCTATAACTCTCTCAAAGTCTCAACCATTTTTTTTTCAGAAATAATATTATATTACTCCTACTATTTCTCAAGTATTAAGTAGTTTGTTGTGGGAGCATTCTCTTATTTGAATCAGGATACTACTTTTTACACAGAATAAATGCAAGTAATAATTACATGGAGTTCTCTATGACCAAATGTATGGAGCCAAGCCAATTAAGATTTAGGATTCTACAGCAATTCAAGAAAGTTAGCAATTGAAACATACCTATAAAAGTCTGAAGTTGCAACCCCACCCAACACTGAAAGCAACAGCTATATAGTTTGCAGTTGACTTCATCAAGTCATGGCTGTGAAAGCAGCAGTTATACATTGTAAATCAAAATTGAATACAAATATTAGAATCATGAGCCCAATAAAAATATTGTTGGCCATTAAAGCTATGAAATTGTCAAATCTAAGTTTAAGCGGTTTACATTGGAGGAATGATTAAAACATAGTTTCAGGAATAAGAGCTGTTATGAGATAATCAAGAAAAAAAAAGACAAAATATGGAGGACCCATAATTGTTGCCTGCCAGTGAAACATGTCTTCAGCAACAGGACCTACAATGTTTTGGAAAAAAAAAGACAAAATATGGGATAAGCACAAGTCCTTCAACTACTAAATGACAACTATTGGGATAAGCACAAAGATAACACTATGTCCTACTGCCTTCTTAAATATTTAATTACAATATTTTCAAGATAATAAAGGTCACTCTTACATTTAAGTACCAGTCCTATAGCATACTTGAAATCATATATAATATTCAAGTGCACAACACTTAAAGGCAACCAAGCAGAAGAATTAGCATTGCAAAAGAAATGAGCTTAAAGACCACGATAAATAAAATATTTTTTAAAAAAAAAACAAGATAACTCCAAAGGGGATTTCAATGAAATACCTCGTCGTAATCCTTCTTATCAGACTTGGGTTTCTTCAAGGCTTAGCTTTTCCACCAAAAATCCCAAAAAAGGGGAAAAAAAGAAATCGATCATATAAATTGCAAACCAAAGAATGTTGGTCTTTATCAACAGATCTGAATTCCAGGGTTCAAATCAATTAAATGATCGAAATCAGGAGTTTGAGGGATGGAGAAAGAAGAAAAAAATACCTTGCTTGGTCGACATGGTTGCAAAGAAAAACAATCTTAGAAGTATTACACCATGGAACTTGAATTATATGAATATAATATGATATTATATGAATATATCCTATTGCCAAACCATGGAACTTGAATGAAGTATTACACCTTAGAAAGTGGCTCATCACAAGCAACAATGTTTAGCAATTCTAGTGCTGCAATGGCCCCTGTGACAGCTCCTTTGCAAGCTCCATCAAGAAAACCAGCTCCTCTTGTATGGCCTCTGATTGCTCCTGCAACATAATATAACAATGTGCTAGTTAGCCAGAGTTCTCTAAATCAGTAATTTCTCAACACAAAGGCTAAGATAGCTAGCAATTCAACACATTACCTAGTGTTAGAATGCAAGTAAATTCAGCAAACAAAACCTGACAATGCTAGCAATCCATGAGATTCTCTGCCAGAGCCTTAACATCCATTTTGCAGAATCACTATAATAAAAAACTAACCTGAAGAAAGTTTAATTTTTATTTTGGAATTACCTACTTTTTTTATCCCAAAAATGAATCAGAAGCAAGCACCATTGAAACCAGATCTGATACATCTTTAGAAATACTACTTGTACATCTTCCAACACTTTTTTTTAAAATACTTTTTCATATAAATTGAAATTCAAATAAGTTTGAAGTAAAAAAAATCATATAATTATAAGTTTCTTTAGTTTAGAATGAAACTCTTGAGATGGGAAACAAAACACATATTTAATAAATCTGCATAAATATCAAACACCTTTAAATCCATAGAAGGAGTTGACCTATACCTACGGAATTCCTATGCACTTGCATGCACACGTGAACGATTATGCCACTAACACGAAATCCTTCAGATGATTGGGAGTGTGGCTTTGCCTCTTGGGCCTTATTGTTGGTAACTCCTTGCTATTATTCGCGTTGGGCTTGGCTACTTGTAACTCATTATTGCTACTTGTAACATTCCCGCGCGCTTCAAACAACACCTTTTCCTCAAGGTGATGAAGGTTCTGAAGGCTCGTCCACTCCTCCCAAGACGTCTCGTTAGGGTGAAGACCCTTCCAGTGCACCAACACGAGCTATTTTTGGTTGGTATTTGACGGAATAGTTTTGTGAGCCAGGATAGCTAATGGTATTGGGACTGGTTGGTTATCAACCGCCACTAGAGGAAGGTCCTCAACCTGCACCGCATCCAGAGGTCCGATGAAGGGCTTTAAAATGGAACAATGAAACACTGGATGAATGCGAGAGTGCTCTGGTAGTGCGAGCTTGTAAGCGATTGTACCCATCCTCACACTGATTTGAAATGGCCTATAAAAATGCTTTGAAAGCTTAGACTGGGCTGTACCCGAGATTGTGGACTGGCGATATGGCCATAGTTTGACCAAGACCCATTCTCCAACCTGGAACTCGTGGTCACGACGGTGTCTGTCGGTGATAGCTTTCATACCATTCTGGGTCTTCTGTAGCTTTTGTCGAAGTAAGGAAAATATGGATTCTGGTTGGCTGAGTAAATCATCTACTGCATCAACCTTTTAGGTGCCCGTCAGGTACTGCGGAAAGCTCGGCGATTTGCGGCCAAAGGTTACCTCGAACGGTGTCAACCCCGTGGCCGAATGAGTGGATGTATTGTATGACCACTCAACCCACAACAGGAAACGCCCCTACGTACTTGGCCGTCGGTGGACGAACGCTCATAAGCACTGCTCAATGACTTTGTTTGCAACTTCGGTCTACCCATCCGTTTGTAGATGATACACATAACTCATTCTGGGCTTAGTGCCACTTAGGGAAAATAGTGCCTGCCAAAATTTGTTGATGAAAAGCAGGTCTCTATCGAATGTAATGCTTCTGGGCATGCCGTGAAGTTTGCCCACTATCTCCATGAACAGCTGAGCCACACCTTGTGATGTGTGGTGAGGGGGAAGCATGCCGAGATGAACCCCCTTGGAGAAGCGATCCACAACCACGAAGATGCATGTGTTGCCGCAGTAGGCTGGCAGCCCAACTATGAAGTCCATTGAAAGGTCCTCCCACTACTGCGATGACACCGATAATGGACACAGTAAGCCTCTGGGCTTTGTATGTTCATATTTTACAAGTTGACAATCCAAACAACTTGCAACAAATTTTCGAGTGTCAACAGCCATGGTGCTCCAAGTGAAGTTCTCAGCGACGTGATTCAAGGTCTTACGAAAACCCATGTGACCCCAAGTTGGTGATTGATGAAACTCAGTGAGCAAGGTCTTGATGAATGAACAATCTGAGGGAAGCCAAATGCGACCCTGATGTAAGATGAAATGAGGAGTCAACGAATGATCAGGATATGATGTCGAATTGGTGCATATCTTTTCCCTCAAAGTTACAAACTCATTATGTGTTTGCAGCTCCTTGCGCAAGTCCTCAAGGAAGGTAAAATGTGGCATCGAAAGAATCAAGAACGAGGTAGTAGCTGACCTCGATCATCGTGATAACGCACCTGCAACTACATTGCTTTTTCCTAGTCTATACTGGATAACATAATCAAATCCTAGCAAGCGTGCTAAGTACCTATGTTGCTCAGGTGTTTGAATGGCCTGATTCATAAGTTCCTTTAGACTCCGATTATCCGTTAATATGACAAAGTGATGACCTAACAGGTATTGCCGCCATTTCTTCACAGCGGTAGTGATGGCGACGAGCTCGTGAACATACGTGGAGGATCAGAGCAACTTGGGACAAAATTGTTTGCTAAAGACAGAAATTGGGTGTCCTTCTTGAGAGAGTACTTCACCCATACCCAAACCCGAAGCATCGGTTTCTACCGTAAAGGGCTTAGCAAAATCGGTAAGTGCAAGCACTAGGGACTTAGTAACTGCATCCTTAAGAGTTTGAAATGCATGCTCAGCTTCTAGTGACCACACAAAGTCTGCCTTGGTTAGAAGTTGTGAAAGGGGTGCAGCCATAGCAGCGTAACCCCTTATGAACCTACGATAAAATCCCAGGAGGCCAAGGAACCCACGCAGAGCTCGGGTTTTGTGCGGTTGCAGCCACCTTTGGATGGCTTGAACCTTTTCTGGTATGGGTTGTATGCCATTGCCAGAAACAATGTGCCCTAGGTAATCTATCTGCTTCTGCATGAATGAACATTTAGTGAACTTAAGAGTAAACTTACTGATCGAGGCGGTACCCGAATCAAATAAACATGAAAATGCAGTAACTAGGAAGTGATCCTAGGTCGTTTCCCAACGAGCAATGATAAATCAAATGTTCATAATACACTTGCAGTAACAGTAACGATTGGGGGGGGGGTTGTTTGTTTTGTGATTTAAAGGACAGAACAAGTAAATTGGAATACGAAACTACTAATATTAAAAATGGGTTGTTTCCTCTGATTCAGAAGCCATTCTCTTATCCTGGGTTATGGAGAATTCGTCCCTAAAAGTTAACCACTTAATCCAACCCTATTTCAATTTACTAAGCAAAAATCAACTTAGGGTTGTCAATACGTGATTAGGCAACACATACACCAGTTAGCCCTTCGTTCATTAAGCATGAATGCAAGTTAGGCTCAGAGGCAATTAATCGAACACGAAGCATGCACTGATTAATGTTCACGAATTTGGGTTAACTGGTGAAGGGGAAACTGCCAGGAAGCCACATTATAAACGAAACCTCAAAGAGAGTTGGGCTTCATCCTCAAAAGGAAACAACACCAGAAAATCTAGCCTTCCATAGATTCAAACAGAAAACGCAAATGAAACTAAAAGCAGAAACGTAAATGAAGTAGAAACGTAAATGAAAGTAGAAGAAGAAACAATAACGAAATTGTTATTAGAAGTAGAAAATGGAAAATTGCATGAAGAACGAAACAGTAGCATTTAAGCAGAAAAACGTAAAAACCTCAACAAAGCTCTAAATAATGAATAACATAACAGAATGGCCTTGCACGAATCCCAAGGCTGCTATTTAAAAAGAGTTACTCAAAGTCACTGGGCCCTATTACAATACTCTGGCCCAAAACAAAATAAACACTGAACCACATAAAATAAAATTGCAAAATTTCCTAATTAGAAATTAACTAAGGTAAGCGCTGCTTTATTTGCCCTCTTCAAGTCCACAACCAAAATCTGGATTAAGCCCAATGCTTCATTAATTCCTGAAATTAGATTAAAAACATCAAATTAGCTAAATGAGCCCAAATAATAAAACTACCTAATTAATTGACAATTAAGACCAATCAGTAATTAAAATGGTGCAAAAAGGGTTTAGAAAATAGAAGAAAATGATGGCACATCAAAACCCCCCATACTTAGCCTTTTGCACTCCTGGGCAAAATGAAACAAAGAACAAAATCCAAGGATATCAAAGAGAGACAAACGAAAACATTCACATATTTCTCAATGAACATCAAGGAATGAAAGGAATGGGTAACATCTAATATACGGAGATCCGAAAAGTCAAGACATTCATGAAAATCATCCAAGCAACCCGATCATGGCAGAATAGTTAATCAGCTCAAGAATGAAAAGTGATAAAGCCTCACAAGATATACACTCTATCTCTCAAGTGTCTAGGCTACTATTTACCCTCAAAGCACCCATGAAAATAAACACCACATAAACTTGGCAAGATTCTAAAATTGACAATCAACCCATAAACACAAGCACATGAGGATCAAAAGGTCTTTTAAGGTTGTAATGGGGCCAAGGACAAGGTATGAAAAAATATGGAATAAGTGGTTGAATCCCAAAGGAATAGAGGAGCAATGGGGAATAAGTGCATATTTAAGAAAAAATAAGAAAATAAAAAGAAGTAAAGATAAAATTTAAACATAAAGAGTAGAACCAAGAGTCTCATCATTCTTTTGTCATTTAAGATCTTATTCACTCAACTTTATTGCTTTTCTTTTTCTTTTTCGGTTTTTTTTTAATTTTAATTTTTTTTAGAAACAAGAAACATTTGAGAAATAGCATTTCATTCAGCATGTCCAATATTTAACCAATATGTAATGTACATCAAGTATGGCCCAAAAATAAATCATGAAGCATAGCCAACAAACATATTATCCAATGAAACAAAACCCCCCACACTTATTCCCAAAACAATTCCAAAGCTCCAAAATTCCTTAAGGATATGGTGATATCATGGTTTTCATTTAAGGCTTGTATTGAGCTTCAAAACAAGGAAAGGGAAACAAGGCTCAAAAGGGCTATCAAAGGAATTAATTCAAGGTAAGTTCATTTGGCTAGAAGCTTAGAAGAACAAAATTGCCTCAATCATTTCCAAATATGCATGTGAATTAGGAAGCATAAACAAGAATCAAGCCAAGGCTATTGTGCAAGCAACCAATGGGGCAAAACACACCAAATGATTATGATGATGGATGGCTCAAATTCTCACAGAGGTAAACTCATCACTTTCAAATTGAGCTCTCAAAACTATCATGACATGTAGAGGAGAATCAAGGATTTCAAGTCACAAAATGTCAAGACTTTTATTTTCAAAACAATTACCCATTTCTTGAACATATCCTATAATTCAAAGAAAAACATGCAAAGTCGTACATGCACACAAAATTGACCCCAAAATATTAAACTAGAAGTCCGATGAAACTAGCAACATTAACAAATTAACACAACTAACAAATTAACAAAACCGACAAAACTAGCAAAACCAAAAGAACACTCCCCCCCCCCCCCCCATACTTAAACAACACATTGTCCTCAATGTAGCACAATTAAAAGATTAAAAACAATTAAACCATCAAATAGAATCGGACAAGTGTAATAAAAGAAAAGAAGGAGATAGGAAAAGAAGAACTCCCTAAGTCATGGTGGAGGAAGGGTAGGGTGGAGTAAGGAAGTCTCTTCCACCACTACGTCCACTAAAGAAGGGTTTGTGAGGAATGGCTTAAGTCGATGTCCGTTGACCTTGAAGCTCTTGTTTGTGGAGTCGCTTTTGATCTCAACTGTACCATAAGGAAAAACATTAGTAACAACAAAAGGACCAATCCACTTAGACCTCAACTTACCACTCATGACTCCAAGCCTAGAATTATACAATAACACTTTTTGCCCAACCATGAAGTCCTTCTTAACTATCATGCTATCATGGAACTTCTTGGTCTTTTCTTTGTAGAACTTGGCATTCTCGTAGGCTTCTAGGCGGATTTCATCTAACTCACTCTGTTGCAACTTTCTTTCCTCACCAGCTTGATCCATAAAGAAGTTGCAAGTATTCACTGCCCAGCATGCTTTGTGCTCAATTTCCACTGGAAGATGACATGCCTTTCCAAAGACAACTCGATAAGGAGACATTCCTATGGGTGCTTTGTAGGCAGTCCGATGTGCCCAGAGAGCATTATCAAGCCTGGTACTCCAATCTTTCCTGCTTGGCTGCACAATCTTCTCTAAAATTCTCTTAATCTCCCTATTAGAAATTTCTGCCTGTCCATTGGTCTGGGGGTGGTATGGTGTGGATACCCTGTGTACCACCCCATACTTTTTAAGCAGGGCATGCATTGTTCTGTTGCAAAAATGGGTTCCTTGATCACTAACAATCGCTTTAGGTACTCCAAACCTGCAAAACAGATTAGACCTGACAAAATCTGCAACAACTTTAGCATCATTAGTTCTAATGGGCTTGGCTTCCACCCATTTTGAAACATAGTCAACTGTAAGGAGAATGTAAACATAACCAAAAGAGACAGGAAAAGGGCCCATGAAATCTATACCCCAGACATCAAACACCTTACAGAATAGCATCGGTTGCTGAGGCATTTGTTGTCGCCATGTAAGTGTATTTCCTGCTCTCTGACACTGCTCACAAGTGCTGCAGATCTTCCACACATCTTTAAAGATGGTGGGCCAATAAAAATCACAATCAAGCACTTTGCGAGCTGTCCTTTGAACACCCAGATGACCTCCCGGCGCGGAAGAATGACAGAACTGCAGGATTGAGTCAGTCTCATGATCTGGAATGCATCCTCTAATTACCTGATCACTGCACAATTTCCACAAGTAGGGGTTATCCCAAATAAAATACTTAGCATCACTTTTAATTTTATCTTTTTGGGCCTTAGATGCTGAGGGAGGAAAAACAGAAGCAACTAAATAATTGACAATGTTAGCAAACCAGGGAGTAGAAAGAGAGTCATAAATACTATACAGTATATACAAATGATCATCTGGGAAATCATCCCGAATGGGTGAATCCGCATCCGTTACACGTTCGATCCGACTCAAATGATCAACAACTAAATTTTGTGCTCCGCTCCTATCACGGACCTCCAAGTCAAACTCTTGGAGCCAGAGCATCCATCGGATCAACCAAGGCTTAGAATCAGCCTTCTTCAACAAGTACTTTAGAGCTGCATGGTCAGTATAAACAATAATGCGGGTACCAAGCAAATAAGATCAAAATTTTTCAAGAGCAAAAACTATGGCTAGAAGCTCTTTCTCAGTAGTAGTATAATTCGCTTGGGCAGCATCTAAAGTCCTAGAAGCATAGTATATCACCCTGGGAAATTTATCAATTTTCTGAGCAAGGACAACCCCCAATGCATAATTTGATGCATCACACATAAGCTCAAAAGGGGCTGTCCAATCGAGTGCCTGGATGATGGGGGTGGTAGTCAGCGCTCTTTTGAGGCAATCAAAAGCCTCTTTGCATCTGTCATTAAAGTCAAACTCCACCTCCTTTTGCAACAAGTTGGATAGTGGAAGGGCTACTTTGCTAAAATCCCTTATAAAGCGCTTGTAGAATCCTGCATGACCAAGAAAAGATCGCACCTCTCGCACACAAGAGGGGTAAGGCAATTGTGAAATAACAGAAATTTTTGCAGGATCTACTTCAATACCCTTATTGGAAATAATGTGGCCTAAAGCTATACCTTGCTCAACCATAAAATGACATTTTTCAAAATTTAGAACAAGGTTAGTTTCAATGCATCTATTCAAAACTTTTTCCAAACTATCCAAACAACCATAAAAAAAGGATCCATACACAGTGAAATCATCCATAAACACCTCTATGCAATTTTCTAAGAAATCACTGAAAATACTAATCATGCACCGTTGGAAGGTACCAGGGGCATTGCACAGGCCGAAAGGCATCCTCCTATAGGCAAAAATGTCGAAGGGGCAGGTGAATGTGGTCTTTTCCTGATCCTCAAGAGCAATAGTAATTTGCATATAACCAGAAAAACCATCAAGGAAACAGTAGTGAGATTTACCTGCCAGGCGTTCAAGCATCTGGTCAATGAATGGCAGGGGAAAATGGTCCTTTCTGGTAACCTGGTTCAGCCTCCTATAGTCAATGCAGACTCTCCAACTGTTCTGCACCCGAGTAGGAATCAGCTCCTCCTTCTCATTTTTTATCACTGTGAGGCCGGTCTTCTTCGGGACTACCTAGACAGGACTCACCCATTGGCTGTCAGAGATAGGATAAATGATTCCAGCTTGCAAAAGCTTGGTTATCTTCTTCTTCACTATATCAAGAATCACTGGGTTGAGTCTTCTCTGTGGCTGTCTTACTGGTTTAACTCCATCCTCTAAATTTATTCGATGCATACATGTGGATGGGCTAATACCAGGAATATCCGCCAGGGTCCAGCCTATAGCCTTCTTATGCTTCTTGAGAACAGACAACAACTTCTCCTCTTGCTCATCAGCAAGGGAGGCAGATATAATCACTGGAAAACTTTTGCTATTATCCAAGTAAGCGTATTTTAAATTTGATGGCAGAGGCTTCAATTCTAGTGTGGTCGGCTGGATAGTGGTAGAAGGAGATGGTTTCTCAGCCTGTACCTCATAAAGAAAGTCAGAGGTATGTGTACTTCATGAAACATGGTTAGTGATGTGAACCTGAGTAGGAGCGGATCGCTTGATACAGGCTACGGAGGTTTGGATGACGCCACTTCCGGTGAAGGAAGATAAGTCAGGGTAGACGCCACTTCCGGTGAAGGAAGATAAGTCAGGGTAGACGCCACTTCCGGTGAAAGAAGATAAGTCAGGGTAGACGCCACAAGGATTACCTTGATAAGTCTGATATTGGTTCTACAAGGAACCCAGAGAGAAACTCTCACCAAATTTTATGAAAATGCCAATTTTTCTTTATTGAAAATAAAAACCAATACTTATAGTGTATCTGAACAAAAAGATAAAAATAGACATGGGCCTTCTAAACAGTTTGGGCCAAAATTACAAAATAAAAATTATAACTAAATAGAACATATTTATTATGGGCCTTCAAATTAATCTGGGCCTTCAGCATCAATTAATAGTCTTGATAGTGTCTCTGCCTCTGGGCCTTCATCCTTCTCCACTCGGGGGCTTTGTCCTTCTCCACTTAGGCCTTCGTCCTTCTCCACTTGGGCCTTTAGCCTGTATTTGGCCAGTTTCATGATTATCATCATTCCCTCCTTCTTGGAAAACATTTGTCCTCAAATGTCCAAGATCATCACCAGGTTCAAGTACCACTTCCTTCCTTTTCTTGTGGGCTTGCTTGGCATAGCTTTCATTCTTCTTTGCAATTTGTACCTTTACTTGGTCATACAATTTTTTTACATACTCAACTTTGGTCTGTGCATCCTTATGCTGAGTCTCTTGGGGCTTGCTGTTGTAAGTTGGCCTGTTAGGCAATGAAGCTTCTGGAAGGAGATCAACTTGATGTTCTATGCCTCTTGAAGGTGGCAGTCCATGAGGAATCTCCTTAGGAAAGACATTTTTAAATTCCTGCAATAAGGGTTGAACACTAGGAGAAATAGAAATAGTAAACTCATTAGAATTATCAGTAGAAATTTTACTGTCTTTGCAATACTGTAGATTGAGTGGTTCATGAGCAGGTAACACTTTCCTCACTTCACTCGCCTCTGCAAAATAATTAAATTTTCTCTCATGTGTATCACTCTCTCTCTTATGTGTATCACTCTTTTCCTCGGGTGTATCACTCTTCTTTTTCATATTCCTTTGTGGTGCCTCACTATTTTCTTTCTCTTGTTCTCTCTTTTCTCTCATTCTGATTTGGTCATCACACACTTCTCTAGGGGATAGAGGTTTAAGAGTAAACGAGGAAGATTTGGCTATTCGTTTGTAGGGCTCTTCTTTGTTACGGTTCAACAAACATTGCATTTGTGTAGTCCCCGCGTCCAAAAATAAGCGTTGAGCATGATTAAGGAACAAAGAATTTTGCAGTAAATTAAAAAAAAATCAGGACCTCACTACACTCTACTCACGTGTTTCTCTCTTTGATGGTAGTTCACTCGTGTTTGATGCTCTCAATATAGGCTTTTGTGTAATGTATTCCCTCTTTCCTTTTACCACTCGTGTTCCCTCTTAAATTCCTAGATGGACCGAATTAGACACACAAGGTAATATAAAATAAAAGGAAAGACAATATAATTATCAGAGTAACAGATTTGATTTGGGATAACAACTTGGACTTGATTTGGATAGCAGATTGGATTTGATTTGGATAACAGATTAGATTTGATTTGATTTGGATAACAAATCTGATTTGGATAAAAAGTTTTGATTTGATTTGATTTGGATAATAGATCAGATTTGGATAACAAATTAGATTTAATTTGGATAATAGATAAGATAACATATATGACAAGTAAACTTCAAATGCTCATAACTTTTGCTACGGTTGTCTGTTTGAGGCCCACTATATATCAAAACGCTCAGAATTCAGAGGAGAATCTAGATAAGGGGATTTGTTCCACGATTTTCTTTCAAAAAAACACCTCTAAATGCCTCAATTTCGTGTTCAAAGATCAAACACCCACTTTTTTTTTCAAAATTTTTGCAACTTTTTTTTTTTTGCAACTGTTTCCTTTTTTTTCTTTCTTTCTTTCTCTCTTTCTTTCTTTCTTTTTTTCATTTCTTTTTTTTTCTCTTTTTTTTGTTTTTTTTTCAGACGTCCAGCTATTAGAATTCGTTCAATAGGCAATCATCATTAGGCAAATTTGACAATTTAGCAATTCGGCAATTAGGCAATTTTTACCCCAAACAGAATTCGAATAGGCTGAAACAAAAGTTATGAACAAAAGACAGAATACGATATGACAGGCACAAGAACTCAAACAGATTTTTTTTTTTACACAAAGTCTGAAAGACACAAGAAACAAGAACAAGAACGTGACAAGAACAAGAATAAAAACGCAAATAACAGAACACAAGACACAAACAAGAACGAAACAAGATGTAAAAAAGAACGCAAATAACATAACAAGGACAAAAACACGAACCTAGACAAATTACGAAGAAAAAAAATAGGATAGGATAGGATAGAACCTATATCAAGAGCCGAAGCTCTGATACCAGATGATGTGAACCTGAGTAGAAGCGGATTGCTTGATACAGGCTACGGAGGTTTGGATGACGCCACTTCCGGTGAAGGAAGATAAGTCAGGGTAGACGCCACTTCTGGTGAAGGAAGATAAGTCAGGATAGACGCCACAAGGATTACCTTGATAAGTCTGATATTGGTTCAACAAGGAATCCAGAGAGAAACTCTCACCAAATTTTATGAAAATGCCAAAAGTTTTCTTTATTGAAAATAAAAACCAATACTTATAGTGTATCTGAACAAAAAGATAAAAATAGACATGGGCCTTCTAAACAGTTTGGGCCAAAGTTACAATAAATAAAAATTATAACTAAATAGAACATATTTATTATGGGTCTTCAAATTAATCTGGGCCTTCAGCATCAATTAATAGTCTTGAGTGTCTCTGCCTCTGGGCCTTCATCCTTCTCCACTTGGGCCTTCATCCTTCTCCACTCGGGGGCTTTGTCCTTCTCCACTTAGGCCTTCGTCCTTCTCCACTTGGGCCTTTAGCCTGTATTTGGCCAGTTTCATGATTCTCATCAGTTAGTCCTATCTGACTCTATAAAATCAATCTCGAGAGGTAAAACACCACCACCAGACATGCAATCAATATCACTTTCAGATTCACTCTCAGCATCAAATTCAGACATATGATCAAGTACAATTTCAGACTCAATGCATGAAGAGTGAGAAGCATGCAGATTGGAGTAAAGATTAGTCATGTATTCATCAACAACATGGTCAATTATTTCAGCACGAAATACAGAAAGATCTTTAGATGGGTATTTCATAGCATCCAGAATATTAAAATGAACAGTTATATCACCAAACTCCATGGATAGTGTGCCTGCATATACATCTATCTTAGTTCTAGCAGTTTTCATAAAAAGGTCTACCTAGAATGATGGGAACTGATCCTTGAGAAAACCCATCCTCCATATTCAAAATATAAAAATCAACAGGGAAAATCAGTTCACCAACTCTAACTAAGACATCTTCTATGAAACCAACAGGATAGGCAACACTTTTATTAGCTAAATGAATTACCACATCAGTTGACTGCAAGGGACCTAGAGATAGAGAATTAAAAATAGACAGAGGCATAACACTAAAAGAAGCTCCTAAATCTAGCATGGCATTGTCAAACTTACTATTCCCTATGATACAAGGTATGTTGAATGTACCTGAATCTTTACATTTTTCAGGAATTTGGGGAACAAATTTACCAATCAATGCGGAGACATTTCTGCCCATGCTAATTCGTTCACTTCCTTTAAGCTTCCGCTTATTAGTGCACAACTCCTTCAAGAATTTAGCATATCTTGGAATTTGCTTTATTGCATCCAGCAGAGGTATGTTTACCTCTACTTTTCTAAATGTTTCCAAGATCTCTTTCTCTGCCTCTTCCAATTTTTTGTTGGGAACTACTCTTGGAGGGAATGGAAGAGGGATGTGTTGCTTCTGTAAATCAGATTTACCAGTGAAAGATTCACCTGCACTGAAATTGTTAGGTAAATTTTTGTCATCACCTTTTTCTGGAGTAGAGTGAAGTTTAGCAGGTTCAATTGCAGATGAGGAAGGTGTTGCGGGTTAAGGTCCTTGACACTGCTTTCCCAACCTCAATGAAATGGCACTGACATTTTTGGGATTTGGGACAGATTGAGAAGGCAGCTTGTCAGAATTTTGGGACTATTGTTGATTTAATTGTGTAGCCAATTGTCCCATCTGATGGTTAAGCTCTGAATGAAGGCTCTGGTCTCTTGTTGAAACTGCATGTTCTGCATGGTCATTTGCCTCACAAGTTCTTTGATGGAAGGTTACGGAGGAGCATCAACTGTTGGTTGTTTCTAGGGCTGTTGTTGTTGTTGGATTGGTGGAGGAATGTATGGTCTGCTTGGGCCAGCAACATTTTGGAAGGAAGGAGCAGGCTGTTGTTGTTGCTGTTGAGGGCTAGACCATCTGAGATTAGGGTGATTCCTCCATCCAGGGTTGTATCTGTTGCTGGAGAGGTCATAATTTTTTTGCTGTGGTTGATTTTGCTGCTGAGGTTGAGGAGGTCTATTGTAAATATTTGCAGCATAAGCTTCGGGCTGCTCAATTGCTCCAGGTTGCTGCATGGAAGGGCAAAGGTTTGTATGGTGGTCAGCAGAGGAGCACAAACCACAGACTCTTGCGACAGGTACAGATTTATGATTCAAGGCCAGCTGGGTTGCCAAGTTAACCAATGCATCTAGTTTGCCTTCTAGCTTCTTAGTTTCGGATGATGCAGCAGAGTTTGTAGCTACCTCATACACTCCTCTAATGACTATAGCATCATTTCTGGCGCTAAACTACTGGGAGTTGGAAGCCATCTTCTCAATTAAATTTCTGGCTTCAGCGGGAGTCATGTCTCCAAGGGCTCCACCACTGGCGGCATCTATCATACTTCTCTCCATATTACTGAGTCCTTCATAAAAATATTGGAGAAGCAGCTTCTCTGAAATCTGATGGTGAGGGCAACTGGCACATAGTTTTTTAAATCTCTCCCAGTATTCATACAGGCTCTCTCCACTGAGCTGTCTAATACCTGAGATATCCTTCCTGATGGCTGTGGTCCTGAAAGCAGGGAAAATTTTTTCTTTGAATACTCTCTTAAGGTCATCCCAGCTCGTGATGGACCTTGGAGCAAGGTAATACAGCCAGCCCTTTGTCATTCCCTCTAAAGAATGAGGAAAAGCCTTCAGAAATATGTGATCCTCTTGGACATCTGGGGGTTTCATGGTGGAGCAGACAATATGAAATTCCTTCAAATGCTTGTGCGGGTCTTCACCTGCAAGGCCATGAAACTTTGGAAGCAAATGAATCAGTCCAGTTTTAAGAACATATGGGACATCCTCATCAGGGTATTGGATGCACAAGCTTTTGTAGGTGAAATCAGGTGCAGCCATTTCCCTTAGAGTCCTCTCATGGGGTGGAGGTTGTGCCATGTTCTCAGAATGTTCAAAATCAGAGTGCTCAAAATTATAATGCTCAAAATCAGGATGTTCAAAATCACCAATAACAGAATGCACAGATTCACCAGTAATGGAATGCTCAGGATGATCAAAAGGTATAAAATGATGCCTAACTAATCTATGAAATATCCTATCTATCTCAGGATCAAAGGGTTGTAAGTCAGATGGATTGCCTCTAGTCATACACTACATTCAGCATGCACAACTAGTTGCCTTGTCAATTAAGGTGTAGGTTTGAACTACAACTACCCTCAAATGATATCCAAATGACTTGAAATTTTGTGAGAAACCTTATAAAATGATGAGAAGATAACACAAAAAAGTTCAGACAAAAATTCAAAGTCTAACTATGGAAGCTAAAAATGGTCGGTTGAGAAAAATAAGTGAATAAAACTTGAAAAATAAAAAACTTTTGACAGAATTACTTTTTTTATGGCCAGCTACCGCGCGTAGGAAATTTTTTTCTACCCCAAATACATATATAATAATTGCAATTCTGACAACCGGAGCAAAAGTTATGGCCGTTTGAAGTTTTGACAATCACAAAATTTGCTACTTTTTTGGAACTTTCAAATCTGACCAAACTAAAGGCTCTAGTTATTTTTCCCACAAAATATAGATTAAAAGAAGTTACCACAAAAAAATTCAGCCAAAAATAACAACCCTAGCTACTAAAACAAAAAATCCCAAATAATTCAGCATGGGTGGTCGCTAAAATCCGTCGCTACATGATTTCTACTACTACTTTGTTTTGCTGCAAGCAAAAGTGGTCTCTAAGTCCGTCGCAAAACACTATTCACTGCAAAACACCCAAAACTGAAACAGGGGAAGTACTTAATAGGAAAACTGAAACAGGGGAAGTACTTAATAGGAAAACTGAAACAGAACACACATTAAACAAAATACCAGGATATTAAACAACACTAACACCCATACTAACACAATACTAACAATTAAACATAAAACACGAAAGAATTAAACACACAACGCTAGCTATTATGAACCTTTGGACACTGTTCCCCGGCAATGGCGCCAAATTTGATCGAGGCCATACCCGAATCAAATAAACATGAAAATGCAGTAACTAGGAAGTGATCCTAGGTCGTTTCCCAACGAGCAATGATAAATCAAGTGTTCATAATACACTTGGAGTAACAATAACGATTGGGGGGGGGTTGTTTGTTTTTTGATTTAAAGGACAGAACAAGTAAATTGGAATACGAAACTACTAATATTAAAAATGGGTTGCTTCCTCTGATTCAGAAGCCATTCTCTTATCCTGGGTTATGGAGAATTCGTCCCTAAAAGTTAACCACTTAATCCAACCCTATTTCAATTTACTAAGCGAAAATCAACTTAGGGTTGTCAATACATGATTAGGCAACACATACACCAGTTAGCCCTTCGTTCATTAAGCATGAATGCAAGTTAGGCTCAGAGGCAATTAATCGAACACGAAGCGTGCACTGATTATTGTTCACGAAATTGGGTTAACTGGTGAAGGGGAAATTGCCAGGAAGCCACATTATAAGCGAAACCTCAAAGAGAGTTGGGCTTCATCCTCAAAAGGAAACAGCACCAGAAAATCTAGCCTTCCATAGATTCAAACAAAAAATGAAAATGAAACTAAAAGCAGAAACGTAAATGAAGCATAAACGTAAATGAAAGTAGAAGAAGAAACAAGAACGAAATTGTTATTAGAAGCAGAAAATGGAAAATTGCATTAAGAACGAAACAGTAGCATTCAAGCAGAAAAATGTAAAAACCTCAACAAAGCTCTGAATAATGAATAACATAACAGAATGGCCTTGCACGAATCCCAAGGCTGCTATTTAAAAAGAGTCACTCAAAGTCATTGGGCCCTATTACAATACTCTGGCCCAAAAGGAAATAAACACTTAACCACATAAAATAAAATTGCGAAATTTCCTAATTAGAAATTAACTAAGGTAAGCACTGCTTTATTTGCCCTCTTCAAGTCCACAACCAAAATCCGGATTAAGCCCAATGTTTCATTAATTCCTGAAATTAGATTAAAAACATCAAATTAGCTAAATGAGCCCAAATAATAAAACTGCCTAATTAATTGACAATTAAGACCAATCAGTAATTAAAATGGTGCAAAAAGGGTTTAGAAAATAGAAGAAAATGATGGCACATCACTTACCATCCATTAACACTTGAAATGCAGTCTCCAAATGATTCAAATGTTCCTCAAGATTTCGACTGTATATCAATATATCATCGAAGAAGACGATGATATATTTTCACAGATAGGGCTAAAACAAGCGGTTCATCGTCGCTTGAAAGGATGAAGGGGTATTACAAAGCCGAAAAGGCATCACCCGAAACTCATAGTGTCCATGGTGAGTGTGGAAGGCAGTTTTGCTCGTATTGGATTCATTCATCAGAATCTGATGATACCCTTGCATCAAGTCCAACTTAGAAAACCAGACTGCGCCTCCAAGTTCATCCAGTAATTCATCCACAGTAGGTATAGGAAAACGATCGCGAACCGTAATCGCATTGAGTGCCCTATAATCAACACAAAAATGCCAAGTTCCATCGCGTTTCTTTACTAACAAAATGGGAGAGGAAAAAGGACTCGAACTATGTTGTATGTGGCCTTGACTGAGCATGGAAGCTACTTGATACTCTATCTCTTGCTTTTGATAGTAAGGATAGCGGTAGGGCCTAACGTTAACAGGGGCTGAATTCGGGAGAAGTGTGATGGTGTGGTCTGTGGGTCGAGATGGAGGTAAGGTCAACAATGGTTGAAACAGGGAAGAATATTTGGTGATGAGCTTCTGGATTGTTGGTATAGGGTAAACCAAGGGTAATGATGTCGTGGTGTGAGGCTCCATTTGAATGTGAAAATAAGTGCTAGTGTTACTTGTGTCTACCAGACGACGCAACTGGGATGGCGAAATCTGATCAATAGTTGTATAATGATCCCCCGTAAGTTCAATCAACTTGCCATCATAAATGAATTTCATAGTAAGAGTTGTGTAGTTCGTTAGGACAGGCCCTAATGATTTGAGCCATTGCACTCCTAGGACTACGTCAGCCCCTCGAATGGGTAGCACATGGAAATCAACCTTTAAATCATGCTTCTGAATCTGCACTGATACATCCATGCATACCTGGTTGAACTGTAGCTCCTCGCCATTGCCACCGTCACTCGCAGCATGCAAATATTTTGAGGGAGCAAATTCAGAGAAGAGACCAGCTCTTGTTGCAGGAAGTTATGAGTACTCCCACCATCAATGAGAATCTGGACGTGGTGATTCTCAATTAAGCTAGTGACACGTAAAGTTTCCGGAGCTCCTTGGCCTGAGAGCACATGCAGGCTAATCTGCGCCGGTGACGAGTCTTGCGAAGAAGGAGGGAGAGTTGGCGACAAAGGCCTAGGATCGATTTCCTGAGCATACTCATCCTCCTCCGTAACAAACAAGAACAAAGAAGAAGCGCATTTATGTCCGCGAGAGTATTTCTCATCACAGTTAAAATATAGACCTTGTTCTCGGCGAAGGGCTAATTCCGTTGGAGTCAACTGTTTGAAAGGAATGGTGGAGGAGCGTGGCTTGGCCATGGAAGGAAGCAAAGAAGATTCCAGAGAATTAATGTTTAGAGGTGGTGAAAGTCGTGAAGGAAGGGAGATAAAGGTCGTAGTAAGGGAAGGTCAAACTCTCGGCCGATGACTATCTAGCAACTTCTCCTCATGGAGCCTTGTGAACGAAACTGCTTGGGCCAAGGAGTGAGGCTGCATGACTTGCACCTTCCGTCGAATAGCGGGACTTAATCCTGATACAAAACAACTGAGCACAAACGACGCTGGGAGGCCGATAACTCGGTTAGCGAGAGCTTCGAACTCTGAGAGATACGCAGAAACAATTGAACATTGTGTCAATTTACACAGTACTCCAGTAGGATCCTCATAAGTTGAAGACGAAAACCGCACATGAATAGCATGTAGAAAAGTTGACCAAGATGACAATTGGCCACTACGATACATCCACTGAAACAATGCTAATGCAAAACCTTCCATGTAGAACGAAGAAATCGTAAGTCGATCATGGTCTGTTGTTGCATGATATTCGAAGAATTGTGTAATCTTGAATATCCATCTGTCAGGACTGATCCATCGAAGCGAGGAACCTCCAGTTTCAGCCGATAAGCAGAATTTGCGGTTGTGGCGGACGAAGGACTTGCAAACGCTGGTGGAACATGAGGATTGGTATGCAAGGTCTCCAATTGATTCATACAATTAAGAAGCTCATCGAACTTCAAAGTCATAGATGCAGAAAGCTTCGCGAAGGCATCTTCCCAACAATCGACACTGGTTTTGGATCGCGTAGCTTCGGCCATGGTAGAGAGAATGAAAGCGTCAATGTTAGACTTGGCTTTCGAGGCCCAAGTAACCTCCAGGAGAGACAAAAATATCAAGAGAGAAGGAGAACTAAGATAATGCTTTTTCTGTTATTATTCACAGGCGCTTTCTTACATTTTATAGAGATTCTGTTACTCAACGTCCTAACAAAAAAATGCTAACAGATAATATTCCTTATTCCTCCTAAGCTTCTAGAAGATACATACGCAATTCCTATGCACTTGCATGCACACGCGAACAATTAAATGCCGCTAACACGAAATCCTTCAGAAGACTGGGAGTGTGGCTTTGCCTCTTGGGCCTTAGTGTTGGTAACTCCTTGTTGTTATTCGCGTTGGGCATGGCTACTTGTAACTCATTATTGCTACTTGTAACAACAAGCAATGAAAAGTAACAAATTGAAGATAAAATGCACAAAAATATAGTAAAATTCATTGATTGAATGGTCGAAGGTTCGGTTAATGCCTTTCAATGGTCATCTTTACTAATTTATAAGACTAAGCACAACAATAACCATCTCTCTCCGTGCGAAATCCACTACTCACACCACTAACTTTTAATTCGGCTTTTAAACCGACTTTTTGACTATCTATCTACCTATTTTACATTTACGGTAGCCTCAGCATGCGCTCAACCATGAATCCTATTTTTTTTTAGGAACGATGTATAGCCATCACTATTTAAAATACCTTTGTCATTTCTCCTTTATCATAGATTCATAGGAAAACATTTAACAACTAAAATTCAAATTTATACTCTAATTTTATCAAATAAAACCAAAAAAAAATATTCAGTCGAAAATACTTATAGCTTATGTTTACATAAGTTTCGCCTAAACTTCAAATTTCAGCTTCGTTTAAAAATTTGAATCCTTTATCATAGGAAAACATTTATTATAACTTAAATTCAAATTTATAGTTACTTTTTCAAATAAAAACACACACACACATGCACAGTCTAGGTTCTGTATTTTGTTTTTAGTTTCATGTCTTAAAAAACTTAGGTGGCACTAAAAGTTTTTAAGGTGTAAATCATGAGAGAACACAAAAAAAATTAGTAGAAGCTTAAATTTATGTCTCTTAATAAAAAAAATACTTTTAATTCCTTAACTAGTAGTACTCTTAGGACACTTGTTAATATTTGTTTATATTAGATTAGATCCTTATAAAAAACTTTATTTATTTAGCTTAAAATAAACATAGGTAAGAAAAAATAATTTAAAATTTTGATTGGACAAAGTCTAAAATTCGTTTATTTTAGAAAGACAATAATAATTTCATATTTTCTAGGAATAAAAAAAACAAAAATCACAATACGCTCATTTTATAATTTCAAAAATATATTTGAAGTCTTATACAGTGTAAGAATTTACCTCGATAGAAGCTGTGGTGCAAATTGTGATCATAGTGAAACAACCCGTATATTCTTCTAAGATTGTAGAAATATTACTAGAAAATAGACTTTTAACATTGATTACTTTTAACTTTCAACATCGACTTTTAACCGATGTTGAAACCATAGACGTTAACATTATCAACGTTAACATCGGTTTTTTAAAAACCGATGTTAACATACACTACACGACATCGGTTATTTACGAAAACTGATGTCGTATACTAAAAAATATACAAAAAACCAAAAACTACAAAAACAACATCGGTTTTGGTTAAAACCGATGTTGTAAGGTACACAACAACATCAGTTCTAAAAAAACCGATGTTGTAAGGTACACAACAACATCGATTCTAAAAAAACCGATATCAAATTATGTATTCTAAAGTGTTTTCTACATTGATTTTTTTATAAAGTGTCTTTAAAGCGCACTTTCTACATCGGTTTTGGATCAACCGATGTTGTTTTTAAGACACTTTCAACATCGGTTTTGGACCAGCCGATGTTTTTAAGGCACTTTCTACATCGGTTTTAGGCCAACCGATGTTGTTTTTTGCAAAAAAATAATAATTAATATTTTATTTATTTTTACAATGAACCAACCAGAACCTTCCATGATTTTCTCCAAAGAAAACCCTTTATGTTTAAATCATAGTTTTTGGATGTGCTTTCTTTTAATTGAACTTTTAAAAATTGCATCATTATATAATAGAAGGGAGAAAAGCATTAAGAAAGATAGCATTGAAATTCTAGCCAAAAATCATATTTTCAGGCAGTTAATCATTTACAAAAAACCTGTTTTAGTTGAGTAGAAAGAAATGCTTAAATGAATCTCATTAGTACATTCAACTAATTGAGTAATATGTTACCTTATCAAGCTCAAAACAATGAAGATTTGTACAAGATCAAGTTACTTATTTTCTACTGCCCACGTAAAGCTTCAGTTTCCCTATGAGTTACATTTTTAGATCCACCTTTCTTTTCATAATCATAAAGAATAGCATTAAAGTCACAAAGAATGACCCAAGGACCCCATTATTATAACTATATATCTTCATAAAGTCAATTAACTCATATGTCTAAGACCTAGAATTTGGTGTAATTTACAAATGTTTGGCAGAAAAGATTGATGTTCTGCTATACCTAGAAATAAAAAATAAAGAGAGCAGAAAAAATAACAGGTCAAGTTTACAGCCACAAAAAATGGCCTAAGAATGGAAATGATACTGATAAACAAGAACACCACTTTCTAAACATCAAGCAGAGACATTATGAAGTATGAGCTATCCCAAAAGTAATCAGTTCCACACTTTCAGTGTTTCACTACCTCCCAAGATTTGCTATGCCATGTAGGTAATTCAATTAGCACAAGATACAAAACAATAAAAGCATAAAGGGAAATTTTCAGTAAGTATATATAAAACGTAAACATACTCAGGGTACAATTACCTGCATTTATGTAAGCAGTCCTAAACTGAGCATAGAAATGTTATTCTCATTCTGTCAATATAAGGTAATGACACTTCATTCTTTGTATTGGTATTTTAACTTAATTATGTGTTCTTGATTTCAAAATTAAGGCATTTATAAACATTGCTTCAGTATTGATTTGGAAATAAACATTTTTTTGGTTATTGATTTGAAGAAAATATGCATTGATAATGATTATTATAAATTATAAAAATAACTCAAGCATATACTTGTTCACATCTAGTTTCCCTTTGTTTTGTTGTTTTCAGATAAGTTATTGAAGAAACCCCACTCTCAAATATGGCTTCCAAAGCATCTAACAACATCATACACTAAGAATTATCAGCAAAGACAAGAAAACATAAAAACAGAATTGAAAGACAATGACATAATTTCTCAACTTATACCTAATTTAGTCATTTCAATAATAAGCATATATATTGTTAACCAAACTGAAATGAAATGAATATAAAAGAAGGACGTGGAGAGAAAGTAGGACAAAAGAGAACTACGAAAAATAAATTGCCCAACACTGAGAGCCACATGGTTGATACAAATACTTAAATAAGAATTCTGATTCAGAAATTCAATTTATGAACAAGCGTCAATTCACTTGGAAAGCGGAAAGATTTGTGGAGATTTGATTCAAGGCCTGTGCATTTTGCTCTAATAGGTCACCGGTGGGACCTCCAATTGCTGCAAAAAAAAAAAAAACAGAAGCTTGAACATTTAAAAAAGAAACACAAGTACTCAAGATGTTTCAAAGGTGAAAGAAGTGCCTAAGAGACATTGAGACATAGAAGCCTGCATTGCCATGTTTGCAAACAACAACACTCAAAGCTATGAAAAAATTCACAAGGTATGGAACTAAGTTACTAAACCTATATAAGAGATGCCATCATCATTGTCCATTGTAATCATTGGTGGAGCATATGGGGAGACATTGGATCGAGCAGTGAAGTTAGATGACTTTACTGCAGGATCAGAAACCTTTTCCTAGAAACAAAAAAAAAAAAGAAAAACACTTGCTAAGCATCTAAAAGTCACACTGAATATGATTAGAATAAAGAAAGAACCTAGAGTTTCTAGTATTTCACAAATGCACTAATACTCCGTTAGCTTTCTTCCTTTTTGTTACTTTTGCTCTATTTCACTTTCCTATATTTCTTACAGCCAAGATGTTAAACCATCCCCTATTTAACAAGCCAAAAATGAGGAAACAACATGCCATGCTAGCTTTTTCCTAGTTAGAAAATTTAACACTTACAATATTTTGTCTATTCCAAAACTAAAACAACAATAAAACCATCATCATGCAATTTTCTGAGAAATCCTTACATGGGTAAAAGGAACACAACGTAAGCAAAACTCAAATTCCATATGAAACATTCAAGCAAATTTGCTCCTTAGAAATGAAACTTCTAGAAGTCCAACAACAGAAGGTGCCAGAATAACTTAATGCTTAAATACTTTTGGACAATTAGAGTTGGAAAATAGGGATAATATTTTCATGGGAGCTAACCATGTTTAGTGAGAAGATGTGGAAGCAACGCTTATTTTGCTCTCTTTAGTATTTTGGCAAAAATGAGCTCTAGATAAGTTTATAAACTTTACAAATTTCAAAAGCCTAAAAATAGGCTTGCCACGCAAATAAGAAAAGGTGACCATTAACAAAAAGGATATCAAATCTTCTCTCAGTAATATTTTGCAGCATTTGGTGGAAAAATAGTACAGCCAGGAGCTAACCCAATAATAACTAATAATATCAATATGTACGAGCCTGTTTTGATACAAGGCTAGAAGCTCTTTTAAGAGCTTCTCTATTGAAAAAGCTCTATATTTTCAGTAGAAAAGATCTCAAAAGCACTTGTGACTTGTATCCAAACAGACCCGTAATGATGTGTATATGTTTGCAAATGAATTCTAAAAGCAGAAGCACGTTTCCAGATGAATTCTTAAAGCCGAAGCAGGAGCTAATCCAACATTTGGTGGATTTTCCACAGGCATATACGCAATCTACAAAAGCACATGTCCAGAGGTCAAAGGTCAGCTCGCGATCTTCATAACAAAAGGAAACACCAATCTGTAGATGATCAAGTAGGATTTTCCCATAGAAGTAGGTTATAAAAGATAAATTTCTCTCACTTAAATATGCATGTGTTGAAACTTAAAATTAGGAGTCCCAGGGTCCTTATGGAAGCAGTACCTTTTTATCTTTACTTTTTCGAGTTAAATTATGATCATCCTTCCTTCTCTTGCTATTTTCTTTCTTCTGCATGAAAATGGAAAAAAAAATGTCAAGTGTTAGTATTAAAATAACAATAGTTTTTTATCGATAATATTAACTATTAATTTATTATTAGTTTTTGTTTACATTACATATCTAAAAGAAACATTTCTATCACTTTAACCAATAATTATTTTTCTTCACGTGCATTCCACTCTACACCCAATAAAAAATAAGATGCATAGTTAAAAAATAAAATAGTACTAAAATTTTCTAATCATGATTTATGCATGTTTGGCAAAAATGACTTCAGTCACCTCAACCTTCTTTCGAAGTCTGTAAAATTTATGATCATCATTGGTTAATTGTGATTCTTCCAAAATTTAGATGAAATTGGATGCATGTATACTTGAGGACTTCAAAATTCAATTGTTCAAAAGTTAACTAGTTATTTCCTATAAACTCCTCAACTAAATTGTCCAAAGCTTTAATGCCAGAACCATACATGTACCTGTACCCTACAATCTTCAATATCCTGAAAGAGGCATATCAAAACAAATTTGGTAATCTAATAATATAAATAACAAGCATGATTGCATCCTATGGAAACCCACCTCTGCCTTTGTTGATACAAAAGAGTGCATAATATAAATTCCTCACTTGATCATTTACTACTACTGTGCATGAATAACACAAGAATCAATTTTACTTCCACAAATATTATAGTGATACCATCAAAAATAAAAATAAAAAATAAAAAATTTATTATTTTATTTCCACTATTAAAATATTAATTAATAAATCTCATTATAAAGCTAATCTGAACACGCCATACTATGAGGCATCGAGACCCACCTCCTCTCAAATTAACTTTCCAAACTCAGCTCAACCAAACCATCCCACTTTCCAAACACACCTAAACTTAAACAATTATACACAAACTAACTACAGTTGAATTTTCATCCATAAATAAATTATATTGTTAACCCAAAAATATTATGTGAAATACACTTTTATCACCTACCCTATTTTCTAATAACTTTTAATTATTTTTTTTACTTAATGTTATATAATAATAAATTTTTCATATTTTCTTATCACCTGTTTAACTGAATATCATAAACAAATACTTTTAATAATTGGATCACTAATTATCTTATTTTAAGAACAATATATCTTCCATTTCCCCCTTTGGTGGACATCTGTTACCAACTTGTTGACTCCCTGCATGCTCTTTTATAAGTACTAGAGTTTGTTATCCCACTAGCTTTCCCCTTCGACTAGAACGCATTCCTTTTTTGAATTATATGATATGATTTTGCAATTCGTCATTAATCTTTTAGGATGCATTTTTTAGGGAAGGAACTATTACTAGGCGCTTGATGTTGTCATCTTCAACATGGCGTCGTTCAGCTTTGCAGGCGGCTTTGATGCCGTAGCGTTCACCGATGAGGAGGTCCCAGCGAAAAATCTGGGTGAGGCTGTTCATCATGTTGTCGAGCTCCTCGTCCTTCACCAACGTGCTCACCGTGAACCCGAGCTCGGTGATCTTCGCCGCCATGTAGTAGCAGATGCCATAAGCCTAAAAGAGCTCCTCCAGTTCTCCGAGCTTGCGCGGCGCCGCCGCCCTCGCGGGATGGAACACCGGGTTCATTGGCGGCACGGGCGGGAGGACAGTGCGTGGGTCCCACTTGAATAGGTTGGTAGTGAATGCGTCTAGATCCATGAGGGTTGGAAATTGAGGAGTGCAAAGGTGTGTGTGTGGTACTGTTTGGGTGGAGATAAAGGCATAAAGGCGGTGAAGGGAATTCGAAGAACGAAAAGGGGTTGGTTTTGAAAATTTTGGTTAACACCCGAGCAAAAGAGAGGCTTTTAGTATTCCAACATCAACATCAATTATTTTATAAAAACCAATGTTAATCAGTTTTCGTGGTAATGTTAACATCGCTTTTTTAAAAAACCGATGTTAATCAATTTTTGTTAACATCAATTTTTTCTAGCTTCTCAAGGAAGCTACCTAGGTTATAAATAGAAGCATGTGTATGTGGTAACTTTGATGAATGAATGTCTTGTGAGGCACACTTCAGAGTTCAACTTCTCTCCCTATCTTTCCTTCATTCTCATGCCACTTTTTTCTCTCTCTGTCTCTCTCATTCTCTTCCTCCATTGAAGCTTCCTCTCTAAGCTTCTTATCTAAGGTACTCTCTTGGTGGTGAAGCTTCTTCTTCCATGGCTTATTCTCTAGTGGATGGCACCTCCTCTCACCTCTTCTCTTTTATCTTCCGTTGCAACTCCATGGCTGAAAATCATCATTGAAGGGCCTTATTGATGCTCAAAGATCCATCTTCCATAGAAGCTTCTCAAGCAAGCTTTCATAAAAAATACACAAATTGCTTGTTGTTAGGTATGGATCTAGGGATTATCGGAGTTAGATACTCCAATGCAAAATCAAACCTTTTCGTCATTCAAACACTAAATTTAGGGAAAAACTTTTCTATTTCATCTTTGCCCAAATTAAGAAGGAAACCCTCCAAATAACCGGACCAAGTGATGATAGGGAGGAAAAGAGAGTGTGGTCCTTGCGCAGAAACAATCGCAACACAACTTAGACTCAGCGATGGTAGTGAGTTTCGACACCGTGTTCATGCATGTGAACAAGGGCACGATGGTGGTGTGAGATGATGGAATAGGATGCGCCATGGTGGTGTGTTGGCATTGTGATTTGTGGTTTGGTGTTGTGGGTCATTTTTTGATGGTGGCAGTGGCGCTTGGAGAGCTTGCAAAAAAGAGGAAGAAGGAGGTGGAGAGAAAGAGCTAGGTTTTCTAAGGGAGAAGAGATATCAACACTTAACAAAGAAAGGTTGTCCAAAGGGGCAGATTGAAAAAAGAAAGAAAAAAGAGAAAAGAGAAAAAAAATTTAAGTGTAAATCTAAAAAACATTTTTTTCCTACGTGTAATCCGATTCAGGCAATGAGTACACGTGACACCATACGTCGCATGCCAACATGTTCGGTTAACAACCACATAAGCAGTTAACAGATCTTGATTAATGGCAGGGACCTTGGATAAAACTTTCCAAATATTAGGGACTTGATTCAAAGGAAAAATTTATTAGGGACCAAATGCAAAAGTCGGGTATATATCAGGGACCAAAAATATATTTAAACATTTATTTATTATAGTTCTATTGGGTTGAAGAAATAGTGAATTGAGCTAATGTAAAGATGAAAGCAAAATGAGTAAGTATCTCTTTTGTAGATATAAAGTGGCGTGAAAGTGATCAAATAGAGAGAGAAAATGGAAATACGGAGAAAAAGGTAAATGCTATGTTTAGTCCAACCTTGAGGAGAAATGAATTTGGTTATCATTATTGTTATATAAAAGGTAGCTATGTGTAATGAAGTAGCCAAGTCAGAATAGGCATGTGGCTAGAGAATTAGGATAGCAAGGATAAGAATTTGTTAGAGATCCGAAAGTGAGAAAGAGCATGAGGCAAAGGCTAACGAATTCCTGATAGAAAGATTTTGTATGCTGAGACTCTATAAGTAAGAGGGAGGGAATATTGAAGGGGCATGATTAGTGTGATAATTGTTATCTTCATTCTTCTCAAATTCTACTCCTTCTCTATCAGTTCTTCCGTCATTGTAATTGGTTACTATTCCTCCTAATTCATACATTGGGAGTGGATTATTGATAAATAGATGAATCAATAACCTCACAATTTTCATATTCTAGCATCGTTACATTGGTGTTGTCATCTCACCATGGCAGACAACACACACATGAGTAATTTACAGGCAGATGTCAAATGCATTTTGGAGACAATTGAACACTGTCATGCTAAGTATGGTTGGAAATGGCTAATACTTCACATTTAGATTGGATTGAAGCAGCCTTAGAAGCGTTGCTCAACAAAACCACTACACATGGTACCTCAAACTCAATACGCAGGCCATTTCAGGTTAGAAATGTTAAGTTTGAATTCCTTAGATTTGATGGAAAAAATGTGTTAGAGTGGATTTTCAAGGCAGAGCAATTCTTTGAATATTATGAAACCTCAGATGTGGATAGAATCACAATTGCAGTTGTTCACTTAGACCACAAGTTCATTCCTTGGTTTCAAATGATGCAGCGAAATAAACCTTTCTAGTCATGGCAAGCTCTAATTCGAGCTTTAGAACTAGATTTTGGGACCTGTTTGTATGAGGGGAATTGCTAGGTGCACCCAGCAACATTACTGGTGCACCCAGCACTCCAATTGAATTGACTAAAATGCCCTTCATTAAAAAATAAATTTAAAAAGAAAACTACGCACCCAACATTTTTTCACGCGTTCTCCTTCTTCCTTTTCTTTCTGCCGCGCTCCTCTGCTCTCCTCTATGAGTCTTCATCTTCTCCGTTTCTGCCGCGCTCCTCTGCTCTCCTCCGCGAGTCTTCATCTTCTCCGTTCGTGGCCGTTTGGAGCTGCATTTTTCTGCTTCTTCTCTGCCGTTGAGGTTAGTTTCACCTTCCCATCCGTTAATGGCCTGTAACATTAGGGTAGAGGACATACCTTAGAGAACTTAGGTTAGGAGAAGTTCTTCCATTAATGGATGCAGAATCCTAAACGTTATACGTACAGAAGAAGTTCTTCCGTAAGTATAACTGCTTACGGAAGAAGTTCTTCCGTATGAGTTTACAGAAGAACTTCTTGCGTATGAGTCTAACGGAACGCATACGGAAGAAGGTTCTTCCATGTGAACAGACGAAAGAATGTTCTTTCGCGTGAACCAATGGAAGAACCATCTTTCGCACAAAGGAGACGAGGCATATTTCACATGCGGAAGAACATTCTTCTGCACATTTAGGCGGAAGAACATTCTTCCGCACGTTCACGCGGAAGAACCTTCTTCCGCAGGTAGGATTTGTCAACCACGAATGAACGTTCTTTTGCGTGAACGTGCGGAAGAAGGTTCTTCCGTGGTTCATAAATCCTGCCTACGAAAGAAGGTTCTTCCATGTGAAGTTGTGGAAGAAGGTTCTTCCGCACATAGTCTCGAAAGAAGGTTCTTCCATATGTTGCTACGGAAGAAGGTTCTTCCGCATGAAGGAAATCTTTCTTGCGGAAGAACCTTCTTCCGCAGCAACATGTTTTATTGTATATTGCTTTTTAATTTTGAAAATTATCCCTAAACCATCATTTTATTCATATTATTAGTTAGTTTTCTTTTATTTGCTATTACAAAGTGTATATGTATCTGAGAAATGACAAATTGAATTTATATTACAAAGTTAACATGTTATAGCTTCTTTAACTCTTAGCTGGAGATACTCTGGTAAGCAAAAGGCATTATTACACCAACAAAACTTATTCATAGAGAAAATGAAGAAAATATATCTGCAGAAACACAACTATATATAAACCTATCCATGAGACTGCATGTACTTGGTAACTCCAATTAGTGCGTAAAAGAAATAAGACTGCATGTAATTGGTAACTTTGTCTCCAATTAGTGCGTCAAAGATTCCAAAATGCCATAATTCTATTTGATCCATTTCCTCTCTTTGTGCCACAACTGAATAATCAGAACCATCTCTGGCCATGTTATGCTCCACCACTTGATAACCATATGCCATTGGCCTCATCCATGAAGGCTTTTTTGCCTGTTTGTATTTTCTTTTTATGCCTTTATGTCCTAGCAGAAACCGTTTTAGCCGAAACACCTGTTCAAGTCAATAGCTAGATTTGCTCTTGTTGTAAATTACCAACCATTGCTATGATTTAGCATATAGCAGCATCAAGGGAAAGCAAAAAACATAAAATGGGTCATGACCACTGCTTTTGTTCTTCATTAATATAAATATATGCTTCAAATGGAATCCAAATAAGCCTAATGTAACAGGGAAGTGGGGAAAGAACATTGGCTTACGTTGCGTTTGAGATTAAGATAGAATCCCATGTTTTCCCCTATTGTTTCATCAGACTTCTACAAAAAATCTGAGCACAAGCAAGTAGTGACAGCAAATCAAGTTTTCCAGATACAAAATAAGACAGACCTTAATCCATGCTAATATGTATTCAATTCAATATAGGTATTGAGTAACAAATGGGATTGACATTTTCTTCCCTCCCTGGCACTGACTACAAAGTGCTTATCATGGCTTAGCAGCGAAGCTGGCCTAGTTATTAAAATTGAAAAGGTGTGTTTTCTCCTTTGACTACTTACTTGGTTCAAACCTTGAGCCAGAATCTAGAAGAAGAATGTCCCAAGAAAATAAAAGGAAAGAAAAGAAAACACCCCTACCGTATAGTGAATGAAATGAAACACAATGTCTTTTTGAGTCATTGATGAGTTCTAGAGCTACTTAAATGAGAAAATTAATTAGCTTTAATTGTAAGTTATGAAAAAGTTTGAATAAGACGTAAGTCAAGGCTGAGACATGAATGCATCTATGTTATCCCTACACATAAGTATCTTATTCTTTGGCATAAACTAAAGTCTATTATGATGTGATCTCATGTGCTAATGAAGCACAAGATTCAGATTCATGATTGAATTCTAGATACTCTGAAATAGCATAACTATACCAAATGCATATTGTTGATTAAGAGTTAGACAAACAAAATTAAAAGGAGAAAAACCATAGCTTAAAAAACTATAGAACATTAGACAAAATGCAAAACAATAACATTAACAGTAACAAAACCCATATTCATAAAGAAAACCACATATGTGAACAAATTATGGGCCTTACCACAAGATATGTGTACCAGAACTTTCCAGAGACGATGGACATGACTTGCACAAAGCATGTTATGTAGATAACATCATGTAAATATCTGCAAAAAATGACTCACAATAAGAGAGGAACGAAATATAAATATCACATAGGAACTGGTTGAGTACTAAAAAACTTAATTTGACCAAATTAGTAAGAAACATACAAAACTTGTATTTGAACAAATTAGTAATGACAAATCTTTGTTACAAATTATACTAATACTTAATTTTACCAAAAAAAAGTAAATGTTCTTCATGATTTCAGATCATGGTTAGAACAAGAAGGTTAGGTCGTGCCTCAGGAACTGGTAGAGGCAGAGACATGAGTTAGGATGCGCATCAACCTGAAGTTCCTCGACGTAGGCCTACTACTTCAGTACATAGGCAACGGGTTCATTTTCCTCATGTGACTGAGGATGTTACTCAGACACCTGAGGATGTGCCTCAGTTGAATGAGGATGTTCCTCATGTGTCTAACGCTACTCCAGAGATGACAGGCACCGTCGATGCTGCAGATGCAGAGGGAGTGGCTACTGATGATAGTGAAGGGTCACCTGCTACTGATGAGGGATTCCCTAGTGGGCCACGCGACCCATCAGTTTTGACTGGCTTTGCTAAGCACGTGGCACATAGCATTTGGAGTGGAGATGTACTTACATTTTGACGTTGAGTAATTATATGATAATTATTTATAGTTGGATTATTTTTTATATAGACATTTTTATAAATTGTTATGTGCTATTCAATTTAGGAACGACACGAGCTGAAGTTGGTCTCCCATGGTAGAAAAGTAGATAAATTTGGGAGACCAGCGCTTGAGATAGAAGGCATGATTGCGGCAACCGGATTGAGTCCACTGATCATGTGTTCGATAATCACCACTGATCTTGGACTTATATCCGCCTTCGTTGAGAGGTGGCATAGGGAGACCAGCACCTTCCACCTGCCAGTAGGAGAGTTGACGATCACTCTGGATGACGTGGCGTCACTCCTACATATTCCCATCACTGGCGCACTGCAAAGCTTCGAGCCACTGGTTACTTCCGACGCAGTCGTGCTGTTGACAGAGCTGCTTGAGGTCATCCCTGAGGAGGCTAGAGCTGAGACCCATCAGGCATCTGGGCCTCATGTTCGGTTGTCCTGGCTTTGGGAGGTGTACCAGAGCAGGTGTCGGGCCAGACGGTGGGTTGTAGCACTCTTTTCGCTAACAAGAGTGCAACACATGTTCACGTCATGCACCTGGAGGCTTTTAGGGACCTGGCCTAGCCAGGGGGATTCTCTTGGGGAGTAGCAGCATTGGTGCACTTGTACAACCATCTGAATGAAGCGTCGCAGACCCCTACATTGTAGATGGCCGGTTACATTACATTATTTCAGGTAAATATTGTGTTACTTATAATTTAAATTGAACTAGGAGGAAATACATGTTTTTTTTATTGATGTTGAGTTCATGTTTGTAGTGCTGGATATACGAGCACCTTCCAATGGTGCATCAGTGTGTCGTTGATGATGCTTATGTTGTGGCAAGCCCATATTCCTCCAGTTGGCTTTCGAGTAAGGCACATATGGCGGGGATCAAGGGAGCCCCATACCGGGCACATATAGAAGCCCTGACTGTCACGAACGTGTGTTGGATGCCCTATGCAGAGCACCAAGGAGTTAGGGGCTTCGACTTGATCTCATCCTACACGGACCAGCTCAGATGGGGCCAGATAGTCGTCTACATTCGACTAGAGCGGGTGCTTCGACAGTTCAGGTACATTCAGACCGTCCCTCCGTCGCATGTTTGTGATTCATTGATGGGTCTTGATATAGACGACCGGTGCCTACACTTTTCAGACCATCTAGTGCCCGCGGGGGAGATCTGTGTAGTTCTTGGCCAAGTAGCACTAGACTACATGGATTGGTTTTTCTGGATTTCGCACCTGTTCTTCACGCCGACCGAGGACGGTGCTGAGCTGAGACATCCGCCTACCCCACATGATGAGGAGTTCGTTGAGCCACCTATCCTGGAGGTTCCAGTTGCGTCCGATCTCCCTACGCATTCAGTGGTAAGCTAAAATTGTGTAATTTTTCATAATTTTTTTTTTAAAATTTGATACTAACTTTGTTATTTTGACTGTGACAGGTTGACTACCAAGGATGTCAAGCGATCACTGAGGATTTGGAGCGGGTCATCAACCTCAGGATGGTTACTGAAGGCACTGAGTTATATGACATCATGGCTCGTTGCCTCAGGATCGCTAGGGGTGACACCGCAGATGGAATTCTTAGGTCGCGACAAAGACGACGCATAGAATAGGATATACATTTTTATTGTATTTAAAGTTTTAATTTTAGTATTCCTTTATATATGTGATAAGACACATATACTTAGAGCATTTTTAATCTCTCTCTCTCTCTGTGTGTATATATATATATATATATATATATATATATATATATATATATATATATATATATATATATATAAACCACACACACGTACATAGAGAGAGTTAAGAATTATCTATCCAAATAAAACAAGATACAGGTAAATAACTAAAAATTATAAAATTAATGTTTTTTCAATATATAAAATAGAGAAGATAAAATAATGAAACAAGGTGATTTACTCCCGCTTTGGAGAAACTAAAAAATAATATTATTTCATCTAGGGAGACAGAAATTTGTAATTTATTAAAAAAATTACATGTGAATTTTTTTTCCAAAGATTTTGAAGAAAAGTTACTTTCTTTAAGTTGATTTAGATTATGAGTTCAAAATAGAGAAAAAAAATCAGAATAAAAATAGATGAAAATATAGTAAAAAATATAATATTCGAATAAATAGGAATAAAATAAAAGAAATGAATAAAATTCTTTTTACCCTTTTGGGATAATGGAAAAGAGAGTGAAAATAAATAAATAAGTTATTTAGAAATATTTTATACTAATTAAAATATATTTTTTACTCCATTTTTTATTAACATAAATTATTTATTATTTTTGAATTATCCAACAAAAAAATGATTTAATTTCTTAAGAAATTAAAAGGAAAAAAGTGAAATCAAGAAAATCACTTCCCCCGCATTTTATGTCAATTTGAGATAAAATAATAACTAAAAAAATAAAACTTGGAAAACAAACCAATGCATTAAGTTATATATAAAAAAGATTGAAAGGGTTTATCATTTAATTTTTAGTAAAATAAGTGATTAAGTTATGCCTATTGTTTAAATTACAAAAACGAAAACTTGAATTTTCTTAATTAACATTTTCAGTTCAAGTATTATAAATAGAATAAAAGTAAGAGTTATAAGATTAATTTGATAATTAAGAAAGAAAGAAGGGAGTGAGACATCTTGAGTTTGAATCATTATTATTAATATATAATTATTTATGTGTTTCTAACGAGCTTATAATATAAAGATTAATCGGTAAAATATTTATTTATGAAATTATTTAAATTTATTTATATGATTTTTTATCTTTAAGGAAAAATAATTTCATAAGATTTCAAAGTAAAATTAAATTATTATTTATTTATTTTTTTAAAATAAAAAGTAATTATATAAATTTATTATTCAATTACTATAATAATAACATACTTTAACAATTAATTAGTCATAAAAGTTAGAAAAACAATTAATTAGTACCAACGACATTAAGCATCTATTTTTCATATATAATACACATAAGAAATGGGTCACTTACAAACAACAATAATCGTAAACAAAGCGACAAAGAGTTGTTTACACACTAACACATTACATTCAGTTGAACATGGTGGACACAAATATAATTCACATGAAACACCGCAAAATAAAACTAGCATTCAATCCTGCAACGGCGTAACGACCTCGTCCTCATTTTCCATAACCGGTTTACTAAAGAGAGCCAAAATTTCTATTGGCACAAATTGTTTCCAGTAATTGGACTCTACCAACACCTTCAACACGTCGTCGTCAGATTTTAGCTCAATAATTTCAAATTTTAAAACGTTGTTAGAATACTCCAAATGAGCAGGTTGTCGAAAAAACAAACGCCTTACAAGTTGGGATTCATGAATCCCATGAGGAGGATTCCCTTTAGGTTCTACTTGCTTGATCAAATACTTCAGTTCATTTATGGTACATCCTTTTGGAATATCAAATTTTTGGGGATTTTTTCCTGTGAACGTGTAACCTACAAAGTTGTTTTGGCATGGCATGTTCCACCTTCCGTTGTAATACAGAACCACATCATGAGTAGGGATCATAGTGAGTTCAAGTAAGTTTATAATTCCATCTGGTGTTCTACCAACGGTGCATAACAACTCAATCGGTCCAACACATGAAAATCAATCATTAGACATTAACATTGTGTTCACATCCACAACTTGATTGTCGTTTAGCTGAAGGTTGTTGTGTATTCTGCTTTTAAGAGTTGAAAAATCGCACATGTTTAGTACTCGCATGGGCACTGAACTTGAACTCTGAAAATAAACCCCACACTCGTTGTGAATAACGGATCCATTTGGAAAAATGAAGGCCAACCTTGAGTTGACGATCGTCTTAGAGGATGTTTCTCCTAAGAATGCCATTGATTGTTGAATTTTTTTTTTACAGAATGTGAATACCACTTGATGTGCAACAGATGGGCGCCTGGCCATGTCTCATTTATATACATGGCATGCAGGTGTGTGGCTTCACTTTTAACAGATGCGTCATGTCATTTAATGTCATGTCACATTAGTCATTGTCGTGTCACATCAATCAATGTCGAGTCAAATCATTCATAGTCATGTCGTGTCACGTTAGTCATTGTTGTATCACATCACTACTTGTCCTGTCACATCAATGAATGTCGAGTCACGTCATGCAACGCTTTTTGACTTATGACACTGAAACATGACAAGCACGTCATTGCTTTTAAATGGACCAACACATCGATTTGTTCATGCAACAATTCATTAGTATTTTAATATTGATGTGTTACATCAAGACAAATCCAATCGTAAATACAGATACATAAATGTTACAGCTTCAGTGTTCGTTTAGGTCTACATGTGTTGTTTTAATTGTCATTAGGCTTAAGTACTGCTGCATTCTACCTACGTATGCAGTTGGCCACTGTTTTGCCTGAGGATATGAATTGCTTGACAACAACAATGCCATAGGCGGTAAGGGACAATGATCTTTGAGATAAACCTGTTGTAAGTGAAATAACAATAATAAGTTAAACGAACAAGCCAAGTTATTGAATAATTGAAAATATTTGAGTAAATGAATTTTCAATGGACCTAAACAAAATGATTTCCAAACACATGACCGATGCATATCATGCAATGCGTAGAAGAATCAGGCGGTGGTTGACTTCTGAGAGGAAAAAATGTGAAGCTTTGTTTTCGTGACAACGATACAAGGATTACATTATATCTTGAAGCAATGACATATCCCATATCCGTTATATCCATCCACTTGTCCACACTAACCTAAATCACAAAAACATACATGTGTCAGTCATGTAAACATTATTTATATAAAAAAAGCATAAACAACATACCTTGGATAACCCATCCACATGTAGGGACAACCTCAACTGTTCAAATCTCTCCGTGCCACCAAAGAGTTTTTTGTAGTCTTGAGACCATTTGCCAAGTTCTTTAATCAATTTGTTGCACATCAGTGCTCAAGATTCTTCTCCCATACCTAACAAAGCGGCAACTGACCGATATCCACAGTTACCATCCACTTTCACATCAACAATGTCCTCAATGAAACCCTCTATAACTGGCACAAATTGATCCAACATCGGGATCATCCTTGCTGGCGTCGGTGGTTCAGAAGATGTAGTACATCTGACTGAAGTGTTGTTGTTTTGAACTGAATGATAAGCATCAACATATTCCCAATATGATGGATCACGCTTTGTCGATCTTTGGCTTCTTTTCATCAGTTTCTTCGATGCACCTTTGGTGTTAACCTTTGACGTAGGAGGACACATAGAGTTCTCATCGGGATACGTGAATTCTCGAAGTTTACTCTTGAAAGTAACTTTGTCGCAGGCATCAAGTTCCTCAAATCTTTTATATATTCTATCCATCTCTTCCTTGATACTGACTTTGGCCTCACATAACCCCTGGTCTGAAAAACTAAGTCTCCTCCAGTACATATGGACTACATCATACCTTTGTAGCTCACATGCACAAGGAAGACCTAGCGTGGTTCTCAAGACACAACCACATGAAGACGGATTGTTTCCGAAATAGCGTACAGGCTCAAACTCATACGCAATTTCATTTAAAGCATACCTTGAAATCATTCCCAGAAGCCTCTTGTATAAGGTTATTTTATATACATGTCCAACGACATGCATACTTGTTTAGAATAATGCTTTAATTTGAGTGTGCTGCAACGTGATCATGTTGTTCATGGCATCCCAAACACTACAGAGGTCTCCAAGGCTATTTTGTAATACCCTTTTCAGAGCCTAATGAGTAGATTCAACCCTCAATTTAAAACACACAACATACAAGAAAAATTGATAACAATCATGTTCCTAACAATCATTAAAAGAAATTTGACTAAAATAATAAAACATCTAAATACATATTTGTTGTTGTGTTGCCTAGGTGCATCACCTTATTCGTCCAGGCTGTGATAAATTTCTCCTTGTGTGGGACAATCCATGTCTCACAAACATAGTCAACGAACATTGGCCATGGGAAACACGCTACTTGAAACTTTTGAAGGTGCTCAGGGAACTATTGTTCCGAAGGACAATCTACCAAAATACCCTAGCTATCCATTACGTACTCCCAGGCATTTTTTTGATCAATTAGCGATTTGAACTTTGCCTTCACATTCTTGTCTATGTGAAACTTGTACAACAAGTTTGTACACTCCGAAAACATAATTTTCAGTGCATTCATGAGGGTTAGGTCTCTGTCTGTGACAATAACAACAAGGAGGCGATCATTTCTTAAAAACAGGCCTCGAAACCGTTCCAATGCCCTTACAATATTGTTTACACGCTCTCCCTCCAGGTATGCAAACCCAGCAGAGAAAGTCATCCCTGTTGGTGTCACCCCTACAAAGTCAAGCAATGGGAGTCTGTACCTATTTGTTTTGTAGGTACTGTCTATAAAAAAAAAAAACAAGATGACACGCATTACATAACTTAACTGAATCTGGGTGACACCAAAACAAATCACGCACCATAACTTCATCCTTCAATCTATGCCAAGGAATGTATTGATCACGTTTAAGAAGCCTCATTATGTGTTGCATTTCAGTGTCATCTCCTCTGATTGAAGAATGATATGCACTTCTTGCATTGTAGATTTGTTTGATTGTGGTGCAATTGTTGGCACTGTGCTCCTTCAATGTTAGCAGAATGTTTCTTGGTTTCACATTCGACTTTGTCATATCAGCAATGATATTCTTCTCATCATTTTTCAATCTCCCAGCATATGGATGTCCAACTAAGGTCTTTTCCAATTCATGGTTGTGAATCCCACAGATCAACTTCACCATCCAACCTTCTCCTCCATGCACTAGTTTCCCATGAAGCTTAAAGGGACAACCACATTTCCTAGTGCCTGCATCTCTTCTAACAAATTCTTTCTTCTTACACTTGTACTGACCGCTCCTTTCACACGCAATTAACATAAATGAAGTTCTTCCTCTACTACCAGTATATGTATCAGACCTCATAATTACTACAACAAAACCGTTTTCGTGGGCAACCGTTCGAGTCCACTGCAAAACAGCATCTCGGGTTGCAAAGACCTACAATGCAACCCCGGCATATTAATTTTTACACAAATCATACATTAAACCAAATGACTAAAACTTATCAACATGATTACCTGAGAAGTATTAAAAGCATCTGAACAATCAACATGTCCTTCATTCACACCACAATGTTGTTCATCTTCAAAATCCATATCAACTTCTTCAGACACCGTATTGTCATACGCCTATTGATCTTCGTCCATTTTAATTCAAACTATAGCTATCACGTAATTCAACATTCAACTAAATAATTTGAACAATACAACAACCTAAATAAATTGACTAAATAACTACTTCAAACTATGAATATCGACTAATTCAAGATTTAACAACCTAATACAAATATTTTATCTACATCAATAATTTAGCAAAAAACAAATTCAACTTTTAATTACCTAATTTCAACATTATAACTACATAGCTCATATCACCAAAAAATACTTCAACCTAGGCAAAAAAATCAACACTTCAACCAACTAATATAATAATATCTTACGTATTTTATGTTTGACATAGATTACAAATAGAATTAACCAATATAACATAGGCATATACAAAATAATCTAAAAATTAAAAAAAAAAACAAATTAACTCACGGAAGAACCTTCTTCTGCAGTTGAAATTAACAACTGCGGAAGAACCTTCTTCCATGCACTCTCGCGGAAGAAGTTCTTTCGCAGGAATGCATGGAAGAAGGTTCTTTTGTAGTTAATTTTACAACTGCAGAGGAACCTTCTTCCGTGCATTCCTGCAGAAGAACTTCTTTCACAGTTGAAATTAACAACTGTGGAAGAACATTCTTCCATGCATTCCTATGGAAGAAGTTCTTCCGCAGGAATGCACGGAAGAAGGTTCCTCTGTAGTTGTAACATTAACTATGAAAGAACCTTCTTCTGTGCATTCCTGCGGAAGAACTTCTTCCATGAGAGTGCACGGAAAAACCTTCTTCCACAATTGTTAATTTCAACTGCGGAAGAAGGTTCTTCCGTGCACTCTCGTGGAAGAAGTTCTTTCGTAGGAATGCACAGAAGAAGGTTCTTTTGTAGTTGTTAATTTCAACTGCGGAAGAAGTTCTTCCGTGCCTTTGAAACAGTGTATTCCGACATTCCCATACCAAAACAAAAAAACCATACCACAAAAGCTATAAAATATGTACCTTGGTCAAAAAATAACACACCAAAGCAGAGATCTCAAACTTCACCACACCCCAAACTCTCTCAACGCTCCAAATACCGCACAACACTACCACATATAAACAAAGAAAGCAACAATGTAAACAAAAATGAAATAAACCAGCTTTTTGTAGAAAAAACACAGTTAGAGGCATTTTGGGAATTATAAAAAATTGATGGGTGCACCAGCAATGTTGCTGGGTGCCCCTAGCAATACCCTTGTATGAGTTTCCTCGAGCATCCTTATTTAAATTGTCTTAAACACAACCAATGAATGACTACTATCGAGAATTACTTCTCTAGCAAATAGGGTATATGGTTTAAGTGTCGATGCATTACTAGATTGTTTTCATAGTGGGTTACAGGAGGATATTTGAAAGGATGTGATGGTGCAAAGTCTCATTTAAATTGCAAAAGTCATAGCCTAAGCCAAGATTTTTGAAGAAAAATACCAGAACCTAGCCAAAAATAATTCATAATCCCTCAAACCCCAAGTATTAAAACCCAAACACTTAGCACCACACCAAACAACCACATGTCCAAAACACTTAACCATAATAAATCGAAACTTCCACCTCTACTCCCAACACCACCCAGCCAACCCCTGAACCAAACCCCAAAATATAAAAGAATGACCCCTATTGAAATGGAAATTAGAAAAGAAAAAGGCTTGTGTTACACATGTGATGACAAGTGGTCTTTCAAGCATCAATGTCCTAACAAGCATTTGATGATCTTACAAGTGGAAGAGGATGGGATAGAACTAGAACAACCTGAGCCACATGATGTCATAGAGCCCACTGCGGAAGAAGAACAAATGGAGCTACATTTATCTATTAATGCTTTTAAGGGGGCATGTGTTTTAGGTACCATTAGATTTATCTGATTGATTGGGGGCATCATAGTGCAAATATTGGTAGATGGAGGTAGCATTGATAGTTTTCTGCAACCTCGAGTGGCAAAGTTTCTAAACTTCCAATTGAACCTGCTTCCCCATTTAAAGTGTTAGTAAGAAATGGACAGGTTATGTCTATTGATAGCATAGTAAAGGATCTCATAGTTTCTATGCAAGGCCAGGAATTTTATTTGCCTGTGTATTTGTTACCTATTTCAAGTGCATATCTAATCCCAAGGGCTACTTGGCTTGCTACATTAGGACCACATGTGGCAGATTATGCATATCCAAAAATTAAAATTTACGAAGCTGGGAAGTTGGTCACACTTATGAGTGAAAAGCCTAAGTTGCCACAACAATCACACTTACACCACTTAAGGAGAGCGCACAACACAAATTCCATTTATGAATTATTTACCATTCAATGGGAAGAACCAGAGGTACCCCAAGACACTTGGTTGACCTTACCAGAGGACTTGGAACCTAATTTTGCAGTACTATTGGATACTTATAAGTCTATATGCGACAAACATGTGGGTGTTCCACCCCCTAGACTGAAGAACCATTCCATTCTGCTAGTTGAAGGCGTTAAACCAGTGAAGGTGAGACCTTACAAGTACCTTCACAACCAGAAAGAGAAAATTGAGAGATGGTGCATGCCATGCTGGATGAAGGTATTATTCAGCCCTTCAATAGTCCTTTCTCTTCACTTATTGTTTTAATTAAAAAGAAAGATGGTACTTGGAGATTTTGTACAGATTATAGAGCTTTAAATGTTGTAACTATCAAAGATTGTTTTCCATTACCAACTGTTGAGGAATTGTTTGATGAGTTGTTTAGAGCAAAATATTTCTCTAAATTGGATCTTAGGTCTGGAAACCACCAAATATTGGTTGCACCACAAGATAGATACAAGGCATTTGGCCTAACTAATGCTCCTAACATCCTTTCAAATTTTGATGAATAAGATTTTTCAACTTGTTTTGAGGAAGTTTGTGCTTGTGTTCTTTGATGATATATTGGTATATAGCCCCTCATGGCATACTCATCTATAACATTTAGAGCAATTCTACATATTTTGAAGCATCATACTTTATATGTGAAACTTTCCAAATGTTCTTTTGCATAACTGAGGTAGATTATCATTAGACATACAATGTCTAGGATATGCACAAAATTCAAGCAGTGTTTGAGTGGCCAAGACTAGTTAATGAGAAGCAATTGGGAGGATTTTTGGGCTTCACTAGGTACTATAGAAGATTTTTTTTTTTTGGTTATGCTTCTGTGGCTACACCTCTGTCCGATCTTCTTAAGAAAGAGGCTTTTATTTGGAGTCTTAAAGCCAAAAGTTAGCCTTTAACAAACTCAAGGTATCTTTCACAACGACTCTTGTCCTGGCTCTTCCAAATTTTACCCAACTATTCATTGTCAAAACTAATGCTTGAAGAATTGGTGTAGGGGTAGTCTTAAGCCAGAAAGGGCATCCTATTGCCTATTCTCTAAGAAACTAGTTCCTAGAATACAGAGGCATTCGACTTACATTAGAGAACTATTTGCGATTACAACTGCTTTGGCTAAGTTCAAGCATGATTTATTAGGGCACAAATTCATTATAAGAATGGATATAGAGTTTAAAATTTTTTTTAGATCAATCACTTCAAATGCATGAGCAACATGCATGGTTATATAAGTTTGTTGGGTATGATTTCACCATCGAATACAAACCGGGAAAGGACAAATGCTCTTTCTAGAGTCTTATTAATGGCTTGGTCTGAACTATAGAGTTTGTTTGTTGAAGAGTTAAAAGCCGCAATGGACAAGGATCTTAAACTTCAGGAAGTGTTATGATTATGCAACCAAAATGCACCACCTAAAAACCATTATGCTTCAAGAGATGATTTACTACTTTGGAAGAACAGATTGGTGGTGCCGGTAAAGAGTGCAATGATTCAGAAAATTTTGCATGAATATCATCATTCACCAATAAAAGGTCATGCTGGTATTGCTCAAACAACAGTTCAGATTGTTTCACATTTTTATTGGCCAAAGATGAAAGATGAAATCAAGAATTTTATGCAGCAATGTGTGGTTTGTCAACAAGCAAAAACTGAACATACTATCCCTATAGGTGTACTTCAATCTCTACTAGTGCCTAGTCAAGTTTGGGAAGATGTTGCAATGGATTTCATCAACGGATTGCCATTATCTTGTTGGTATTAAGTGATTCTAGTGGTTATTGATAGACTTTCCAAATATAGTCACATCATGGCACTGAAAACAAATTATAGTTGTAAGACAGTTATAGAGGCTTTTATGAAGAATGTGGTCACACTACATGGTGTTCCTAAGTTCATAGTCTCTGACATGGACAAGGTTTTCACTAGTAAATTTTGGCAACACTTGTTTCAACTGCAAGGGACAACATTAGGCATGTCCTCTACCTACCACCCGCAATCGAATGTGCAATCTGAGGCCTTGAATAAGTGTTTGGAGATGCATTTAAGGTATCTGACCTTTCAGAATCCTAAAACATGGTCTCAGGCCTAGCTTGGGAAGAATATTGATACAACACTTCCTTTCATTTGAGTTTGGGTATGACTCCTTTAAAGGCTTTGTATGGGAGGGACCCCCCTACGTTGATACGATATATACCCAAACCCATTTACAAGAAACAATATGATAGAATATATCTCAACACAAAATGTAATCAACCACAATCCCAACAAGGTAGTTACAAAATATTTAAAGTTTCATTTTACCCAAATACAGGGTAATCGCCACTCAAAAACTGATAACCTCTTTTTAAATGTTGTTGTATACACTATCTATGATTCCAAAACTGCAATAAATTCTACAATCAACATCTCTCAACCATCTTAATCAATAGCATCCAATCATCACTATTGCGACCTGCCCTCCGACGGGGGCGCGAAAAGGCCTCTCGAGCGGGCCAAGAGAGCGTCTTCCGTCAAAGGAAAATGCATGGAGTTGCCACCGTTTATATGAGGAAAACGTCGAAAAAACCAAAAAGACAATGGTATGCGTATTTTGAAAATGAGGGTTCAGGAGTTGTTTACGCACGGGGAAGGTATTAGCACCTGCATCATTGTGGCTATTTGCTCTTTCATGGCCTCCAAGTTGGCCTTTATCCGCTCTTGCACATTGTCTACTTTACCCATTACTCTAGCTCTAGCACACGTTTGGTAAGGGTATCGTAAAGCGTGTTCTTCCCTTTTGATAACAATGAGTACAGTTCAGTTGATAGGAAAGAATGCAATGAGCAATGCAACCAATGAAAAGCATGGATGTATGTGACAGATGCATTGTTGAGGTAGGTTCATATCTATCATCATGGTACCCAACACATGTAACTAAGAATGTTGTGTGAACTTTCACGCTTTATTGTGACTTTCTTTTGTTCTTTTCTTTTTTTGTATTATTTATATTTTTTGTTTCATTTTCCTCCCTCCTTTTTTTTTTTGCAGAGGAAAATGCAAAGGTCATGCATAAGTGAACATGACATGCAATAGAATGTATTCAGTTGTCAGAACAAAAGAGCATGCTAAATGCATATGTGTGGTAATGCAGTGATTTATGCAAAATGCAATGCACAATTATGATAAATGACAAATGCGAGAATGATATGTCCATTGCGATGCCATGAAGAGATGCATGACGCAATCAAGGAAAATGCCAGAGTAAGTTTGCTATGTTCCCTTATTTTAGGAACCTAACCGGGAGGAACTAAAAGGCTTTTAATGATAACTCCCAAGGCGATTATATCTCTCTCAATGGTTTCTAGAGATATCATTCCCTTTGACATCAACGTTGTGGCGGTAGGGGCTACCAGTGACAACATATCATCAAAGAGAAAAACTCTAGATGAGGTTTCACTATTATCAATCAAGTCGGAGACTTAGCATGATCACTGATTCACCTCCACTTCCTATGTTCCCACGAACCCGGGTATAGGGTCCTTTTTTAACTCATAGTGTGAGAAAAAAGTGTTGGTGTTTGTGTGCATCAAATGAATAAATATCTATCCCATGCATACATTTAAAAAACACACTAAAGCATCAAAGAGTTATGCACAAGAACATAAGAGAAATAAAGGGAAACCGACAAAAGGGAAAGTCATGATATTGCACAAGATTAGGAGGCCTAACTCTCTTAAAATAGTCCCCAGTGGAGTCGCCAACTGTTGTGACCTGCCCTCTGGCGGGGGCGCGAAAAGGCCTCTCAAGCGGGCTAAGGGAGCGTCTTCTGTCGAAGGAAAACGCGTGGAGTCGCCACCAACATTTATTTGAGGAAAACGTCGGAAAAACCAAAAAGACAATGGTCTTCGTATTTTGAAAATGAGGGTTCGGGAGTTGTTTACGCATGGGGAAGGTATTAGCACCCGACGCGCCCGTCACAAGGGATGGCAGCCTTCAATCAATTGTGCGAAACATGACTTCAAAATTATATATTTTCCCTTTTTATGTTTTTATGTATTTTTCCTTTTTATGTTTTTTATCTTTTTGGGGGCGACAAGGGTATTGCCCTCGCTCCTACGTATCCTCGGGTGCGATGAGGGAATCAGACCTACGTAGTTCTTGAAAAATTGAATGTTGCTTAAGTTGTTTTTATCTTTTTTTGCAAGTTTGCTTTTAACCGAACAAAATTCGTTTAAGGTGTTGGACCTTTAAACGATCTTTTGATTCTTGAAATGAGAGAATCGTTAAGCCGTTGGACCCTTTGAATGACCTCTTGATTTTTTTGAACAGAGAGAATCGCAAAGGCGTTGGACCCTTTTGGATGATCTCTTGATTTTTGAAAAGGGAGAAATGTTAAGGTGTTGGACCTTTAACGATCTCTTGTTTTTGAAAGGTGAGAAACGTTAAGGCATTGGACCTTTAATGATCTCTTGGTTTTTAAGAAAAGAGAAACGTTAAGGCGTTGGACCTTTAACAATCTCTTGGTTTTTGAAAAGAGAGAAACATTAAGGCGTTGGACCTTTAACGATCTCTTGGGGTCGACAAAATCAGGGCTTTTGCTCTTACATATCCTCAATTGCGATGAGGAACTCAGACCTATGTAGTTCTTTTAGACCGTTTAAGGCATTGGACCTTGAAATGGTTTTCAAATGACCTTTTCAGGGACAAAGCTTGATTTGTGAGTTGATTTTAGCCTTAGTTTCATTTGGTTATTTCTCAACTCATTTAAGGGGAATTTTCAATGTAACTGTCCGGTTGAAACTTGCCTTTTTTTATGATTAACCGAGGTCACGGCATGAACGATCAGTTGAATTTTACTTTAAAGGCGATTAAACGAGATTACAACACAAATGATCGGTCAAAACTCATTTAAACACTGATTAAATGAGATTACGGCTTAAACATTCGGTCGAAACTCGCTTAAAACGAAGAAAGAGAATATCGAAAGTAGAAGAATCAAGATGAAGACATACAAAGCAAGAATAGACCCCTAAGGCTGCATAGAATGAATTCAAGGCTTCAAAATCAAAAACTAACCAGTTGATGATCAACGAACGAACGAAGAACGGTGAAGTACGGCGAAGAACGGTGAAGAACGTCCATAGAATTGATCACGGAAACGTCATAGAAGTGCTTGGGCTTTGATTTTCTCCTTCTTTCTTCTTCTTCTCACTAATTTTAAGTGAATTCTGGATACCCAGGGTGCTGGGGACCTTCTCTCAGCCTCCCTATGCCATTTTATAGCCAAATGGGGGAGGTGGTTGTTAGTCGGTCAATACGACTAACTTTTGTGTAAGAAACTGTTGTAAATTGTATATGACTCCTCCCATTTTTAGTTGTTTTTGGTAGTAGTGTAATTACTTTTTGTTAATTTAAGTAATAGGTACTCAGTATCCTAATTTTGTGTATTTAATGATAACTCCTTTTCAATTTCAGGAAAAATGGGCAAGATTGGTGAAGTACAAAATTTATGAACTCGTTGAGCCACGCCATGTGCTGGGCGAGCCATCCACTAAGCGCACTATCCTTCGGCTAAGCACGCAGAAGAATCTGGAAGAAGGATGAGTTGTACAGAGGCACTGAGTGAGTGTCAACTCGCTAAGCACACCGCCTTTAACCCTTAGGCTAAGCAAGAAGACTGACACTAAGCCAGAAGTCACTTACGCGCACTAAGCGAGCTCATCTTCCGCTAAGCGCGCACACACCGACAGGATTGCCTATTTAAAGCTGAAATCTCAATTTTGGAGGGGTTGTTGAGTTTTTTGAGAGTTTTTAGCTGTGGAGAGATTGAGAGAGAGTTGAGCTTGATGAGGAAGCCATCTTGCGGAGCTTTGGATGAGATTTTGAAAGATTGTGAGGTTTCTAGAGGTGCAGGAGACATCCCCACTTCTTGTATTTCTTCTATCTTTCATCTTCTCTTCTCATTGTTGTAAAGGAAGCTTCCCTGCTATGGAGAGCTAAATCCTCAGTTGGTTCTTCCTATATGGTACTTGATGAAAATGATTCTAATGATGTTTTATGTGTTCACTATGCTATCAGTACTTTATTCTAGTGTGTCTTTGCCTTGATCACGCAACTGCATGCTTAGTTAGGGTCACTCAACATTGGGAAATGGTTTAATCCTTAGAACCTGATAGGGCAGGGCTAGCTTATCGTATTTTCATGAGACATCGGGGTACGATAACCTAGTTTTTGTTATGTCATGTCTTAATGCGGTTTTGGTTAAGTTTAGTCCAACAAGAGACATCTGAGGACGATGCTTGATTAGGATTAGACTAAACATGCACGAGACATCGGGGTTTAGTAGTCCAGGAGACAACATAGAACACATGAACATTGTTAGGTAGAGAACATCCTTAATAACATCAGCCACCCAGTAGGACGACCAACACGTTGTCTATCTATCTTTATACACCACTACTCATGTGATTTTCTTTTGAATAGTTTAGTTTACATATTTGTCCATACCACACACCAAACTTTCATCCCAAGACACTTATTTACTGAACCACAGCTTTACCATGTTCCCCGAGAGTTCGATACCCGGTATTCACTTACCGTTTTATACTACTTGCGTGATCCAGTGTACTTGTCGGCTGTCAAACAAGTTTATGGTGCCGTTGCCGGGGAACTTCTTTCTATTTGGAAAGTTTAGTTCAATTTTAAGTGTTTATTTGTTATTCTTTTATTATTTGTGAATATTTGTTTCTGTTTATATTTGTTTTATTCTTGAATTGGATAACCGCTATTTCTGTTAGTGTTTTGTATAGATCTCCTACAGGTAATTTAGTTCCTCTGGACTTGGAAATTAAAACAACTTTAAGAAGGAACCCAACCGAAAGGAGAAGGAAATTGTTGCAAGACAGGACAATAGCTTCCATTTTAGACGAAAAAGTTCAATCTTTTCATTTAGCATCATGGAGATTATTATTTCTATTCCACAAATAAATTGTGATTTTTGTCGAAGAGAGCATAACAAGGACAATTGTTATCTCTATTCCACGAATAATTCTGGGTGGAGACAGGAGTTAAATCCTCACAATCAATATGAAGAAGAAAGAGCTCGTGATCCTGAAAGTGTGTTTGAAGAATTCATGGCATATCATGCTAGCTCTAAAGCTAATCAAAATTAAATGCAAAATCATGAGATTCATTTTGGCAAGAGCTATTTTTTAGAAGATTATCAAAGGGAACTAGAGTTACAACCCTACTATCAAAATGAAGCAGGAAGAGGTTCCAATTTGGATACTTTGTTAATGCAATTCAAGGATACAATTGAATCTATTCAATGAGCATTTAAAAGTACAGAAATTCAAGTTGGTAAGCTGGTAGAAGAAGTGACTTGAGTTGTGGGTAGAAGAGAAGAAGAATTTGTAGAGGTTGAAGCTCAAGAGGAAAGCCCTGTAAATGAGCATGATTTAAAATAAGAAGATGAGGAGAAAGCGCAGCAACGGGAGTAGTGCTCACAAATACACACTCAACAAGAAAATAATCTCCAAGTTAACACATTTCCTTATCAACTGATTGTCAAAGAAGAAAGGCATGAAGACTATTAGGGCCCAATCCTTCTGGGACAACCCTGTCTGTCAACTACTAGTTGTGTATTAGACATGGGTAAAGGTAAATTGGAACTAAGTGTAGAGGATCAGAAGATATCCTTTGACTTATCTGAAGCAATGAAACACCGAGATGATAGTGAGGCCTATTTTAAAGAAGAAACGTTGGAGCAGGAGATAGAATTAACAGCCTCAGCCATGGTATTATAGACTCCTTTGGAGAAAGAATTTGACGATGTGACAGAATACCTAGTCAGTGAAAATGAAGGAGAAGAGCTAGCTTGCATTGAAGAGCTGGATGGTCCAGAAGATAATTTTGTTGGTCATGTGATGTTTGAAGCATTAGAAAACAGTATACCAATGGAAAAGCCCAAAGTAGAACTAAAGACCCTTCCAGCACATTTGAAGTATGTATTTTTGGAGGACTATAAGGCTAAACCTGTAATAATTAGCAGCTCCTTGTAGAAGAAAGAAGAGGATCAACTGGTACAGATTTTGAAAAGTCACAAAGCCGCTATTGGTTGGCACATCTCTGATTTAAAAGGGATCAGTCCATCATATTGTATGCACAAAATTAATATGGAATCTGATTACAAGCCTGTGAGACAACCTCAAAGAAGGCTGAATCCAATCATGAAAGAAGAAGTAAGGAAGGAAATGCTCAAATTGCTAGAAGCAGGGCTTATCTACCCAATCTCAGATAGTTCATGGGTTAGTCCTATTCAAGTTGTTTCGAAAAAGGGAGGTATGACAGTGATAAAGAATGATAAAGATGAGCTAATTCCTACCAGAACAATCACTGGGTGGAGGATGTGTATTGATTACAAAAAGCTAAATGAAGCCACCAGGAAAGACCATTACCCACTTCCTTTCATGGACCAAATGCTTGAGAGACTTGCAGGGAAATCTTTCTACTGTTTCTTAGATGCATATTCGGGATACAATCAAATTGCAGTGGATCCTCAAGACCAAGAAAAGACAGCTTTCACATGCCCCTTTGGTGTATTTGCTTATCGCCGCATGCCTTTCGTTTTATGTAATGCCCCAGCTACTTTCCAGAGATGTATGATGGCAATTTTTGCTGACAAGGTAGAGAAATGTATTGAAGCCTTTATGGATGATTTCTTTGTCTTCGGTGCATCTTTTGAAAATTGCCTAGCAAATCTAGAAAAAGTGTTGCAACGGTGTGAGGAATCTAATTTGGTGCTCAACTGGGAGAAATGCCACTTCATGGTTCAAGAAGGCATCGTGCTAAGACACAAGATTTCTAGAAGAGGAATTGTGGTGGATAAAGCAAAGATTTATGTTATTGATGAACTTCCCCCTCCAGTTAACGTTAAAGGCATACAGAGGTTTTTGGGTCATGCTGGATTCTATCGACGATTCATCAAAGACTTTTCCAAAATCGCCAAACCACTGAGTAATCTGCTAAACAAGGATGTTGTGTTTGTGTTTAATGATGAATGTTTATAAGCCTTTAATACCCTCAAAGCCAAGTTAGTCTTTGCTCCTGTGATTACAGCACCAGACTGGGGACAAGAGTTTAAATTAATGTGTGATGCAAGTGATTATGCAGTAGCTGTTGTACTGGGACAGCGAAAGGGTAGAATTTTTTATACCATTTACTATGTCAGTAAAGTGTTGAACGATGCTTAGATCAATTATGCCACTACTAAGAAAGAATTGTTGGCAATCATTTATGCACTTGAGAAATTCCGATCTTACTTGGTGGGGTCAAAGATTGTAATTTACACTGATCATGCAACAATAAAATATTTGTTGCGCAAAGCGGATTCCAAACCACGGCTAATCAGATGGATATTGTTACTCCAAGAATTTGATTTAGTCATCAGGGACAAGAAAAGATCTGAAAATGTGGTAGCAAACCACCTATCCAGACTAGTCAATGAAGAGGTCACTTTAAAGGAAGCTGAAATAAAAGATGAATTTCCTGATGAATCTTTGTTTTTGTTTGCAGAGAGACCCTGGTTTGCTGACATGGCCAGTTTCAAGGCAGCTGGTATCATCCCCAAAGACCTCACTTGGTAGCAGCGGAATAAGTTTTTCCATAATGCTTGATTTTATATATGGGATGATCCATACTTGTTCAAGGTAGGTGCAGATAATCTCCTTAGAAGATGTGTGACAAGTGAGGAGGCCAAGGGTATACTGTGGCACTGTCATAATTCACCATGTGGAGGGCATTATGGTGGAGACAAAACAACTGCTAAGGTCTTACAGTCAGGATTTTACTGGCCAACACTCTTCAAAGATGCCCATCACCATGTCTTGAAGTGTGATCAATGCCAAAGAATAGGGGGAATTTCTCGAAGGAATGAGATACCTCTTCAAAACATTATGGAAGTTGAAGTTTTTGATTGCTGGGGTATTGACTTCATGGGTCTTTTCCCTTCATCTGTAGGTAATGTATACATTTTGGTGGTTGTTGATTACGTGTCTAAATGGGTGGAAGTTGTGGCCACCCCAAGAAATGATGCTAAGACTGTGGTGAAGTTTATGAAGAAGAATATTTTTACTCGATTAGGGGTACCTCGGATTTTGATCAATGACGGTGGCTCGCATTTTTGCAATGCTTATCTTAAAAAGGTGTTGAGTCAATATCATATGAATCATAAGGTGGCATCCCCCTATCACCCTCAAACTAATGGGCAAGTCGAAGTATCCAACAGGGAATTAAAGAAGATATTAGAGAAAACAATGGCATCAACCAGAAAAGATTGGTCAACCAAATTGGAAGATGCATTATGGGCTTACAGAACTGCATACAAGACCCCAATTGGCTTATCTCCTTTTCAGTTGGTGTATGGAAAATCATGTCATTTACCAGCTGAAATGGAACACAAAGCATATTGGGCTCTGAAATTCCTAAATTTTGATGAGAAGGCATCCAGGGAGCAAAGGAAGATTCAGCTTTTGGAATTAGAAGAAATGTTACTGACAGCTTATGAATCTTCAAAACTCTACAAAGAAAGAGTCAAGGCCTATCACAATAAAAAGTTGTTAAAGAGAGACTTCAAACCAGGACAATAGGTACTACTTTTTAATTCATGATTGAAATTATTTCCTAGTAAGTTGAAGTCCAAATGGTCTGGACCTTTTATCATTAAGAAAGTTCGGCCTTATGGTGCAATAGAGCTGTATGACCCATAATCTCAGGACCCTGATAGAACATAGGTGGTGAATGGTCAAAGATTGAAATTGTACCATGGTGGAGAGTTTGAAAAGGCAAACACCATCTTGCATTTGATCACCCATTGAGGTATATGCGTCAAGCTAATGATGTTAAAAGAGCGCTTCTTGAGAGGCAACCTAGTTCTAATTTCTTTCATTTTGTTTTTCAAGCATTGCATAAGTTGGAATTTGCTTTATGATCATTGAAAAATGGGTATATCAGCTTATACTAAGTTATAGATATTGGGGTTTGATCTAAATGTTTTGAGAAAGTGGACTGAAAATAACTTGAAAACATTCCACTCGCTAAGCGCATATCACGCGTTGAGCGCATCTCCTCCATGCGCTAAGCGAGGCTAACCTGCGCTAAGCACTCAAACCCCTACATCTCAAGCTGATTGGGCTCGCTAAGCTGGCCATGGGTGAGCATAGCCCAATTCAATTCGATTTGAATTGGGCTAAGCGAGAGTACACTTGCTAAGCGCATCGTGTTTGTTGGCTAAGCGTAATGTACCTGCACTAAGCCCTTTTCCTTGCGGTCAAATTACTGGTTTAATTGAGCTAAGCGCGACCCATTCGCGCTAAGCCCAATTCCTTGCGGCCTGAATAGTGCTAAGTTGGCAACCACTCGCTAAGCGCATACCCCCTCTGTATGCAGGATGCAGTATATTCGTTAAGCCGGCCTTGAGCCTGGCTTAGCGAGAGTTGTAGGATTCCTTATCTGCACAACTCGCTTAGCATGCTGCTTTGCACTAAGCGTGATTCAAAAACAAATGTTTGAATTTGAATTAGGCCCAGCATGTCAGCCCGCCAAGAGCGAAAGCGAGAAGCCAAACGTCTTTCTCTCGCTTAGTGGGTTGACTCGCTAAGTGAGTTGGTCGAAAAAAGGATAAGTAAAATGTAACAGCAGTTACACTTACACTTACCCCAAATATTTCAAAAGTTTTCCTGCAACCTCTGCCTTCTAAAATTCATGCATTGCATCTTCGAGCTTCAATCTTGTATTTTGCATCCAATCTTCACTGAGCATCTTTGATCCAAGTAAGTTCCCAACTTCATTTATGCTTCTTCTCTTGTTAATACCTTAGGATAGAAGACATTAGGTTAGCACTTTAATTTTTAGGGGTAGATTGCAAGTAGAATAAATAAAAGTTAGGATTTTGTTAGGAGTTTAAGTGGTAGATAATTTTGAATATGTTGCATGTCTGATAGGGGCCTATTAGAGGCTTAATAGAGGAAGTCGAAAGACTTCTTCATTTGCATTTTTCTGGAAAATGCGATGAACTCACTAAACGCGTTTGATGCGCTAAGCGAGTTCATCAATTAAGCCTTGAATATATGCATTTCCAGACAAACTCGCTTAGCCAACATGCATGCACTAAGTGAGTTCATCCATGTTGTTGAATGTTCATCTTCTTTATGAACATCGCGGCTAAGCGACATCTGTGTGCGCTAAGCCCCTGAACACATCATTAATGACAAACCTGTGGCTAAGCGAGTGATATCTTGCTAAGCCCAGGTACCTTAGACAGATTTTTTTGTTGACTGCCTCGCGCTAAACCTAGCTTGTCTGAGCTAAGCGCTATTCGTTGTGGCAGTAATTGGGCTAAGCGAGTCTCATCGCTAAGCCTACATAACTTGGTCAAATTTTTGATGTGTTGCTCGCGCTAAGTGCCGCCCCCGTGGGCTAAGCGCTATTCATTGCAACATGCATAAGGCTAAGCCAGCACTGCTCGCTAAGCCATTGTTTGAAATAAAAGTGCTATGGGCTAAGCGAGTGCCTATCTCGCTAAGCCAATTATGCAAAGAATTTTTTTTTTGTCATAACTGGCTAAGCGCATCCCTGTTGCGCTAAGCCAGTGTGTTGTTTTTCCTAAGGCGCGCTAAGCGAGCTGCGTCTCGCTAAGCGCATGTTGCCAATTGCGGTTTTTATTTTCTGTTTCAATTTTGATAACTTCTAGTCTAATAAACTGATGGGTTCTTTTTATTGTAGATGGCATGAAGAGAAAGAGCACTGCTTCTAGACCTGTAACTCAGTATGATACCAGGCGATTCCAATCTTTGGAAGCTTGGAATAGATACACGGACAACATTCTCAGCTGGAATATCCTTCTGGAGAGAAATGTGCAGATTTATCATACTGAATTTGACGAGTTTAAAGTGAAGCTGGAGAGGCATAATCTACACAAACGCCTCACCAACCTCCAGGATGGAAACATAGACATGGTTGTGGTTAAGGAATTCTATGCTAATTTATACACCCCAGAGGACCAAGCTCCAAAGCAAGCCAAAGTAAGAGGACACCTGATCAAAATAGATGCAGACAGCCTGCATGAGTTTCTTCAGACTCTAGTGGTATTAGAGGAGGGGGAATCTTTACCCACTTACTCTAGATTTTGCAGGTTGAGGTCTAATCCTCAGGAGATTGAAGCCAGGCTTTGTATTTCCCGCAAGGGGTTTGTTCTGAATGTTGAGGGCCAACCATGGAAACTCCTTAGAAAGGATCTGACTATACTGGCCCAGACATAGAGTGTCTTCTCTTACTCCAACTTAGCTCCCACATCCCACACCTCAGATTTGAACATGGACAGAGCCAGGTTGGTTTATGGCTTGGTAACCCATATGGATATGAACATCGACGCCCTAATCTCAGGTCAAATCTCTTCTATTGCTCAGAGTAACTCCTTTAGGCTCAGATTTCCAGCCTTGATCACTGCCCTTTGCAGAGCTAGAGGAGTTACCTCTGACACTCTGACTTATGAGAGCCTGAGCCCGACCATTAACTTGGCCTACATTAAGAAAAATTGTTGGAATATGGATGATCTGATAGTTAACTTTAGAGGGGCAAGGAAGGCAAGGGCTCGACCAACTGATGTTCCTTCTTCTTCTACTCCACCAGCCCCTTCCACTTTTGCTACTCCTACACCAACTTCTCCAGGCCCATCTGCCCAGGACTCTCAACGCTTTGAGTCCATGCTTCAGAGTCTTTATTAGGGATATGTATTATTAATGCAGAGACTGCAGGTTGTGGCTCCACCAGGAACCATCTTGACAGTTGAGCAGTTCATGGAAAAGGTAGCCTGGCCAGGAACTCAGCCTTCTCTTATTGAGGGAAGGTGGAGGTCCCAATGCTCAGGTACTTCAGCAGGTACATGATGCATCTTCAGAGGCCACCATCCCTGAGCCATTTGTTTTTAAGGCAGGAGGGACACAGGTAAGGCAGGAGGTTGCAACTCCAGAGAGGTCACCACAAATTTCACCAGATCCACCCTCACCAGTGGTGGATCAATCTTCTCCTCAACAGCTAGCAGACCCTCCTACACAAGTGCATGAGATGTCAACAGACCCTTCTACTCCATTGCTGGAGATTCCAGAGGACCCTGCCACACCAGTCCTGGGACTGACTACCACTCCTCCAACCACTCCTGTGCTACATTTTATAGATGAGACCACTCAGGATCAGGATACCCAGCAGAATGATTAGTCACAAAGGTTTTAAATTCATGTTCTTGTTTTTTTTTTATAAATATTATAATTATTATACTTATGTCTTTAGTACACTTTTTGTTGTGATATTGGTTTACTTTTGATTGTGGATAGTAGTATGCATGTCTTAAAGCATACTGAACAGTTTGACTTGATTATCTGAGTATGCAATGCAAACATAATTATTTTTTTTTTGTGAAATTGGTTTTGTGAATTGATTGCATGAATGGGTGAAGCATGTGTTGAAATCATGAGTTTTGAATGAGCATTTATGTAGATGAGAAATAAGAAGAAAGTAAGATCACAATTAGAAATGTTAGTTAGTGGACAGATTGATTGAGAAAGAAAAGCTTGAACCGTAACCTGATGCGAGTGTGAACTTAATTGTTGAGAGAACGACTAGCATAGAGCTATGATTTTTGCATCAATCTCTGAATTTTAGAATGAAATGCATAAATGTGGATATGATGAAGGCCATTGTTGTATATACAAGCCACTTGACTAAAAAGCTTACCTGTTTATCAATGATGATATCATTTTCACCCATCTGTGAACTGAATTGTAATTGTCAAATTAAACCTTAAGCTTTGAAATTGTCATCTCCATTTACCTTGCTTAGATTTTAGGAGAGCACATGGGTTTAAGACAATTTTGCCCCAAATTTGGGGGAGTTGGTTTGATGGATAATTTTAAAGGTAAGAAACAAAAACATATACGGAAAATTAATAAAATGTTTTATGTGTTAAAAAAGGGGGGAAAGAAGAGTTCAAATAAGTGTGTGTTGTTAAAACAAAGTCAAGTGAAAGGCTAGTGAATGGGCTAAGTGGATTGAAAAGACAAATTGGGTAAGTCTAGGATTTGTGCTCTCTTAGAATTCAAGCTTTTGCATCCTAGAAAAACCAATATTTTTTTGTAGCCAAGCCTCACTACAAGCAAATAAAAGTCCTTCTAATTCAATTTGTGCATTTCTAACTTTATGGCATGAGATGAAGTACAAAAATTGGACCTCTTGTTAGTTGTTATTGCTAACTAGCTTAAACACTTGTGCGTGAGTGATATAGTGGCTGTGAGAATTTGGTTAAGTATCTTTCCATGAAATCTATCTCCTGCCTAGCTTCATTTAGTTGTGTTTGCTGACTAACATGTTCTTTTCTCTGAAAAATTGCATGTCTTGTGAAAAGCAATTGATAAAAGCATTTTTGTTTCATTTGTTATCATGTAATTAATATTTTGTGAATCATACACCATTGTACATAATAACTGTATGTTTTGTCACTTGAGGACCAGTGAGTTGTTATGTATTTGCTTGAGGATAAGCAAAACTGTAAATTTGGGAGATTTTGTTAGTCGGTCAATATGACTAACTTTTGTGTAAGAAACTGTTGTAAATTGTATATGACTCCTCCCATTTATAGTTGTTTTTGGTAGCAGTGTAATTACTTTTTGTTAATTTAAGTAATAGGTACTCAGTATCCTAATTTTGTGTATTTAATGATAATTCCTTTTCAATTTCAAGAAAAATGGGCAAGATTGGTGAAGTACAGAATTTATGAACTCACTGAGCCACACCACGCACTAGGCGAGCCATCCACTAAGCGCACTATCCTTCGGCTAAGCGCACAGAAGAATCTAGAAGAAGGATGAGCTGTACAGAGGCATTGAGTGAGTGTCAACTCGCTAAGCGCACTGCCTTTAACCCTTAGGCTAAGCAAGAAGACTTACGCTATGCCAAAAGTCACTTACGCGCGCTAAGCGAGCTCATCTTCCGCTAAACGCGCGCCCACCGACATAATTGCCTATTTAAAGCTGAAATCTCAATTTTGGAGGGGTTGTTAAGTTTTTTGGGAGTTTTTAGCTGTGGAGAGACTGAGAGAGAGCTGAGCTTGATGAGGAAGCCATCTTGCGAAGCTTTGGATGAGATTTTGAGAGATTATGAGGTTTCTAGAGGTGGAGGAGACATCCCCACTACTTTTATTTCTTCTATCTTTCATCTTTTCTTCTCATTGTTGTAAAGGAAGCTTCCCTGCTATGGAGAGCTAAATCCTCAGTTGGTTCTTCCTATGGGGTACTTGATGTAAATGTTTTCATATCTACCTAATGATGTTTTATGTGTTCACTGTGCTATCAGTACTTTATTCTAAAGTGTCTTTGCCGTGATCATGCAACTGCATGCTTAGTTAGGGTCACTCAACATTGGGAAATGATTTGATCTAAGAAGATGTCTTGGATATTACAGAAGGTTCATATGGAATTATGGAAATATTGCAGCCCCACTAATAGAATTGCTTAAAAAGGAGAAGGCGTTCAAGTGGACTGAAGCAACTGCAGCTGCATTTTAGAGCCTTAAACAAGCGCTCATGTCAGCACCGGTGTTGAGGTTGCCAAACTTCAAACAAACCTTCACCATTGAGACTGATGCATATGGAGGAGGCATTGGGGCTGTTCTACTGCAAAATGGACATCCTATTGCTTACATCAACAAGGCAATAGGACCTAAGTACAAGTTATTGTCAGCTTATGAGAAGGAGTTTCATGCAGTTTTGTTTACAGTAAAAAAATGGCAGCACTACTTATGGGGACAACATTTCATCATAAAGATGGATCAAAAAGCTCTTCAGCACTTATTATTGCAGCCTTCGACTACTTTGATGCAAAATTGGGGTCTACAGAAACTTATGGGCTTAGATTCAGCATAGAATATAAAAAAGGGAAGGAAAATTTGGTGGCAGATGCATTGTCGAGGGTTGGACATAATGCAAGTATAGCGACAATATTACACTTTTCATCTTATTTAATGACTGAAGCTATTGAGTCTTGGAAGGCAGATTCAAAATTACAGAAATTGGTGGATAAGATAAGACTTACTTTGCAACCCCATAAGCATTTCACTTTTGATGGTACGTTGTTGAAAAGAAAAGGTAAAATGGTCATATGGGCTCAATAGGACTTAAGAAACAAAATATTAAGTCATTTTCATGATTCACCCATTGGAGGACATTCGGGAACTGAACTCATTTACCGAAGGATTAAGGAGCAATTTTATTGGAAAGGATAACAAAGGGAGGTAAAGAAATGGATTAGGGAATGCACCACTTGTCAAAGATTCAAATCAATAAATCAGTTACCTGCAGGGCTTCTTCAACCTCTACCTATACCGGATAAAGCATGGAACTCAATCTCTATGGATTTCATCACAGGTTTGCCGAAGTCTCATGGGATGAATGTCATATTAGTAGTGGTAGATAGATTTACTAAATATGCCCATTTCATAGCTTTAGGACATCCATTTAGTGCAGCAAAAGTAGCATAATTATTCATGACACAGTTGTGAGATTGCATGGATGGCTAGAGGAAATCATTTCAGATAGAGATACAATTTTTTAAAGCACTTTCTGGACAGGTTTAATGCAGTCACGTGTTAAATTGTTAAGATCTACAGCCTTCCATCCATAAACTGATGGATAGACTGACAATCTCAACAAATCCCTAGAAGCTTATTGGAGATGTGCTACAGGAAATATGTCCAAACAGTGGACAAATCATTTAGCAATGGTAGAACTATGGTATAATACCAAGTTTCATACAACCACCCAAATGACACTTTTTGAGGCCTCATATGGGTATGGACCTACAAGTCCTAATTTAATAGACAAGGGAGAAACTCTAATTGAGGCAGTAGATTACACTGTGAAGACAAGAGAGCAGATTGGAAGAATGTTGCAAGAAAAACTCAGTAAAGCTCAAGAGAGAATGAAGATGTATGCAGACAAGAAGAGGATAGACAAAGAGTTTAATTCTGGAGATCTTGTGTACTTGAAGATTCAACCATGCAAGCAACACTCCTTGGCAAATACATACTTTCACAAGCTATTGGTGAGGTATTATGGTCCCTACAAGGTTATTGAAAGGATAGGGAAGGTAGCATACAAATTGGACCTTCCGGCAGACACCAGGATTCACAATGTATTCCATGTGTCATTATTAAAAAAGCATCATGGTGACCATGTACTTTCAGAACAATTACCAAGATTCAATGAAGATGGAGACTTAATGATCACACCAATGGCCAAATTGGATAGAAGAGTGAAAAAGAAGAACAATAAAGCCATTACTGAAGTATCAGTGCAGTGGGAACAAACCAACCCTGATGATGCAACTTGGAAAGAATTACACGAGGTGCAAAGACAATAACCAGATTTTGAGTGGAGAGCTTTGTAAAGGACTTGGGGACAAGTCCTAGTTTGACGGGGAGGGGAATTGTAATAATAGGAATAAAGGAATTAAAAAATAAATAGGATTAATTCTGTTAGTTGTTATTTTTGTTCTGTTAGTTGTTATTTTTGTTTAGAAAGCAAGCTGTTTGGATTCTGATATTATAAATAGGAATGATTGTACAGAAGTTGGGTTATGAATAATACAATCATATTATCGTATATCCTCTACAATTCTCTCGTGAGGTTGAGAGTGAGTGTGTTGGAGGTGTGAGTTCCACCTTTGACAAGCTCTTTGCGCTCGTGGCCAGTAGCGATTAGCATTATGTCCCCAACCATCTTTTTGATCATAATAGCATCTTGAAGAAATAAGATGAGTTCATCTGGTGGATTTAGGAAATAGTGAATGAGAAAAAAAAAAAGAGTATCGGATTGGATTAAGAAGTAGCGGGAGGAGCAAGAGAGAGTGGCAAATTTGGGGAGTGGCGATGGTGGCGACGGCTAGGGTTTTGAGGTGAGAAGAGAGAAGCCTCCGCAACATTTTGATAGCGATGGTGACACCACGCAACAAAGACAAAGATGATGAGTGCAATCCAAGAGGAGTGACAACGAGGGCACAAGAACAAAAGCCACTAGGGTTCAAAGTAGGAAAAGTGCGTAAGTGAGGAAGATAAGCGTAGGCCAATTGGAAAAGATTCACAACTAAGACCGTTTTTAAAAAAATGTCGTTCAACTTACTCTTTTACTATGGTTTATAAAATAATCGTAGTTAAACTCATTATTCCATGTTTTTAAAAAACCACCATCATTGTCAATCCACTTAATGACGATTTCTAGCAATCGTGTTGATGGAGAATTGTAAAAAAACATTTTTTTAGTAGTGTGACCAAACCACTGATTTCCAATTTGACTAGTCAAATGGATAGGATTGATCTAGTTTTTAAAACTATTACCTTGATTCATGTAGATGTCGCCTATCCTACCGCAGAGTTTGAGAGGAACTGTCGTTTTTTCAACATTCAACATTCAACATTGGTTTTGAACAAATGTTGAATACACTTACATTTAATTAACATCATGCTGAATAACATTAATTAGAAAATCATTATAGTATGCATTATAAAACTAATGTAAGGGGGGTTCGCTTTAGTAGTGAGGTTATACATTGATAGTATAAAATAATTTAATATTGTCATCCAATTACAATCATCCTTATATATTAAATTTGTTGACTTTTATGATAATTTTTTAAAAAATTACTATGATGATAATGTAAACTATTTTGAACTAGTATATAACCATTAAACTTTAAAACAAAAAAAAACACACACGTGTTCCGAGTTCCTTAGTTGCGTGTTTTATGCGACGTATTATTTCCATTTTGACTCACAAAGAAATTGGAAATTACCTTGAACACAGTCATCTGCTTTTATTTGCTTACTATTGTATGTATGAAGAAATTCTTAACAATAACTTCATCCCAAAACGGAGTGGAGATATATAATTTTTCTATTGGCTATTAATGATGTTCAGAGTTCCTTGGTTGCGGGTTTTATACGATGTATTATTTCCAAGTTGACCCGCACAAAGAAGATTGGAAATTAGCATGAACTTTCGTCGTCTGCTTTTCTTTGCTTACAATTGTATCTATGAAGAAATTCTTAACAATAACTTCATTCCATGTTCTATTCGGTTTCATTACCTTTCATTGCCGTTAATCGTTGAAGAATGTCACCAATAATAACTTTTTTTTTTATCTACAAAAATGCATATAAAGAGAGAGAATACAAGGTACAAAAGTTATCCAACCCTTGCAAAATGAGAAGCTATTTACGCAATTCTTTCTATCATAAGATAATATATTCCCTGCCCCTTCTAATACCATACAATCAACTCAATCAAAAACTTCATCTACCCTTCATATACCATACATAAAATGAGTAATAACTTTCTTATTTATGAACTGACAGTGGGGTCGCTCTATGGTGTAAAAACGATGATTTCTGGTGCAACAAATTGACATCTTTGCTTTGAACAACGCGTGTTGACTTGTCTTATTTTCTTTCTTGCGTCTCACTCAGTATATCTAACCCAGTGCATGTAAAATGTGTCATTCTGTCACCTCGGTATGTTATTAGTGTCAAGCTATTATAATATCATTGGTCTATTCCCACATCTAACGTTGTGAAGAAAACAGTTCAGAAATGAACACCTCAATTTCTCTTAAGAAGAATTTCAAGAAATTCTTCCATTCCACAATAGATTCACCCCGTAATCTATGGGTCTTCTCAAAGACTCTACCTTTCATTGGTGGTAATCATTGAGGAACACAACTAATTGTCTGATTGTGTTATTTACGGGAACTAGCTAGCTAGAGTTTAACTTAATTCTTTCTCCCCAATATATTTTCAGGTTTGGTTGCAAGCTACACATTTGTTGAAATATCGGTGGTGTTTATATTGATGGATTACCTCACAGATTCAAGGGGCAACGATCAGCGGATAGCTGCTGTTGTTACGAATCTGCAAGATGTTCTATCATCTATCCTTTTTATTTTTGTATCTTCAATATCCAAAGAATATACGGGTTGTTTCACTATGATCACATTTTGCGCTGCAGCTTCCATCGAGGTAAAATCTTATTATATAGTATATTATACATTATTCATTTTTTTTGGATTCCATTTAGTATGCCTAGCTATGTACCTCACAATCAGAACTTGACAATACTACTAAAAACGCTCACTGTTGAAATATAAACTTGATTTGGGCCTAAATTAATTATTTGGTTCCTTGGACTTAGTTATTTTGGGCTTAAGTAATTATGGGTCATGTTTCTAGAGAATTCTTGTAGTGTTTGGAGTGTCTAGATATTTCTTATGGTTGTAATATTCTCTAGAATATTCTTTGGATCTCTAGAGTTGAGAACTCTCTAGAATTAGTGTGTCTAGAGTTCTCCTTAGAGTAGTATAAATAAAGATGTAATCCTACACATTTGTATCAAGCAAAAATACAAAGTTCTCTCCTCCATAAAGAATTCTCCTTCCTATCAAGTGTCTATTCAAAGTCTCCAATATTCCTAAACACTTTTCCTAAACATAAAAGCCTTATTTCCAACAAACTGGTATCAGAGCTTCAAGATCCTCAAAAGATGGCGAATGGAGGTTTTCCTTTCCAAATGCCGATGCTCACAAAGAACAACTATGATAATTGGAGTATCAGGATGAAGGCGCTACTAGGAGCTCAAGATGTGTGGGATATCGTAGAGAATGGCTTCGAGGAGCAAGATGAAGCCTCGCTAAGCCAAGGTGTAAAGGAGACGTTGAAGGAGTCAAGAAAGAGAGACAAGAAAGCTCTCTTTCTCATTTATCAATCGGTGGATGAAGATACATTTGAGAAGATATCCAACGCAACGACGGCCAAAGAAGCATGGGATAAGCTTCAAACTTGCAACAAAGGAGTTGAGCAGGTAAAAAAGATTCGTCTTCAAACTCTTAGAGGTGACTTTGAGCGTTTGTTTATGGAGGAGTCCGAGTCAATTTCTGATTATTTTTCTCGAGTATTGGCCGTAGTCAATCAACTTAAAAGAAATGGTGAAGATGTTGATGAGGTGAAGGTCATGGAAAAAATACTTCGAACTTTAAATCCAAGTTTTGACTTCATTGTTACCAACATTGAAGAAAACAAGGATTTAAAGACCATGACTATTGAGCAACTCATGGGTTCCTTACAAGCATACGAAGAAAAACAAAAGAGAAAAATTAAACAAAAGGAGGCTACGGAGCAACTACTACAACTCAACGTAAAGGAAGCAAACTATGCAAATTACAAGAGCCAAAGAGGACGAGGTCGCGGCCAAGATCGTGGACGTGGACGAGGACATGGAGGAGAAGGAAGAGGTGGTTACAACAACCACTCCAACAAATTCAACAATGGAGAAAGAAGTTGGAATCCACAAGTAACAAGAGGTCGTGGAAGAGGAAATTCATGGTCGAGGTATGACAAATCACAAATCAAGTGCTTCAATTGCAACAAGATTGGTCACTATGCATCCGAGTGTAGATTCTCGAAGAAGGTTAAAGAGAAAGCTAACTTTGTAGAAGAAAAAGGCGGAGAAGAAGAAACTTTGCTACTCGCGTGCCAAAACAAATTTGAAGAGAAAAGAAACAAGTGGTACCTCGACACCGGCGCAAGAAACCACATGTGCGGCGATAAAAGCATGTTCGTGGAGATCAATGAAGCGACAACTGGCGATGTCTCATTTGGAGATGACTCAAAGATACCAGTCAAAGGCAAAGGTAAAATTCTCATACGTTTGAAGAATGGGAGTCATCAATTCATATCCAATGTCTACTATGTGCCTAACATGAAGAATAATATTTTGAGCTTGGGACAATTATTAGAGAAAGGCTATGACATCCATTTGAAAGAACATAGTCTTTTCTTAAGAGATTGTAGACATAACTTGATTGCTAAGGTGCCTATGTCAAAGAATAGAATGTTCCTCTTGAACATTCAAAATGATGTGGCAAAGTGTCTCAAGGCTTGCTATACCGACTCTTCGTGGCTATGGCATCTACGGTTCGAGCATCTCAACTTCGACGGTCTAGAACGTTTAGCGAAGAAGGAGATGGTGAGAGGCTTGCCTAGCATCAACCACCCAGACCAACTTTGCGAAGGATGTCTAATTGGGAAGCAATTTCGTAAAAGTTTTCCAAAGGAATCAACAACAAGAGCAACAAAGCCGCTAGAGCTCATACACACCGATGTCTGTGGACCAATCAAACCCAACTCATTTGGTAAGAATAAGTACTTTCTCCTCTTTATTGATGATTATTCCAGAAAAACCTGGGCTTATTTCTTGAAGGAGAAATCAGAAGTGTTTGAAAACTTTAAGAAGTTCAAAGCTCTCGTGGAGAAAGAAAGTGGTCTTTCCATCAAGGCCATGAGATCTGATCGAGGAGGAGAGTTCACTTCAAATAAGTTCAACAAATATTGTGAAGACCATGGAATCCGTCGCCCACTGACAGTGCCAAGATCGCCACAACAAAATGGAGTAGCAGAGAGAAAGAACCGGACCATACTTAACATGGTGCGAAGCATGCTCAAGAGCAAGAAGATGCCGAAGGAGTTTTGGGCTGAAGCAGTGGCATGTGCAGTTTACCTAACAAATCGTTCTCCAACAAGAAGCGTGCATGAGAAGACACCACAAGAAGCATGGAGTGGAAGGAAGCCCGGGATCTCTCACCTCAAAGTGTTTGGAAGCATTGCCTATACCCATGTTCCAGACGAAAAGAGGACAAAGCTTGATGATAAAAGTGAGAAGTACGTGTTTGTGGGTTACGACTCAAGATCCAAGGGGTACAAGCTCTATAATCCAAATAGTAGAAAGATCGTCATAAGTCGCGACGTGGAGTTCGACGAAGAAGATTGTTGGGATTGGAGTGTTCAAGAAGATAAGTATGATTTTCTTCCTTATTTTGAAGAAGATGATGAAATTGAACAACCAATCATAGAGGAACATATTACACCACCTGCCTCACCGACACCAAGGCTGGATGAAACAAGTTCAAGTGAGAGGACACCGCGACTAAGGAGCATTGAAGAGATTTATGAGGTAACCAAAAACCTAAACGACATTAACCTCTTTTGTCTTTTTGGTGATTGTGAGCCTCTAAGCTATCAAGAAGCGACGGAAAACATAAAGTGGAAAGACGCCATGGACGAAGAAATCAAGTCAATCACGAAGAATGATACGTGGGAACTTACTACACTTCCACGAGGACACAAAGCAATTGGAGTAAGATGGGTGTACAAGGCAAAGAAGAATGCTAAAGGAGAAGTGGAGAGATACAAAGCAAGATTGGTGGCTAAAGGCTATAGTCAAAGACAAGGAATTGACTATGATGAGGTATTTGCTCCTGTTGCTCGTCTTGAAACTATTAGACTGATCATTTCTTTGGCAGCCCAAAATAAATGGAAGATCTATCAAATGGATGTGAAGTCAGCCTTCTTGAATGGTTTTCTCAAAGAAGAAGTCTATATTGAGCAACCACTGGGCTATAAAGTAAAAGGGCAAGAAGAAAAAGTCTTGAAGTTGAAGAAGGCGTTGTACGGTCTCAAGCAAGCACCGAGAGCTTGGAATGTTCGAATCGACAAATACTTTCAAGACAAGAACTTCATCAAGTGTCCATATGAGCATGCGCTCTATATCAAAGCGCAAAGTGGAGATATTTTGATTGTGTGTTTGTATGTAGATGACTTGATCTTTACAGGGAACAATCCAAGCATGTTCGAAGAGTTCAAGAAAGATATGTCAAATGAATTTGAGATGACGGATATGGGGCTCATGGCATATTATCTCGGCATCGAAGTAAAACAAGAAGACAAAGGAATTTTTATCACCCAAGAAGGCTATGCCAAAGAAGTCCTTAAGAAGTTCAAGATGGATGACGCCAATCCAGTTGACACCCCGATGGAATGTGGCAGCAAGTTGAGCAAGCATGAAAAAGGAGAGAATGTGGATCCAACTCTTTACAAAAGTTTGGTTGGAAGTTTACGTTACTTGACATGTACAAGGCCGAATATTCTCTATGCTGTAGGAGTAGTAAGTCGCTACATGGAAGCTCCAACCACAACTCACTTCAAGGCGGCAAAGAGAATCCTTCGATACATCAAAGGTACAACAAACTTTGGCTTGCACTATTACTCTTCTGACAATTATGACATTGTTGGCTATAGTGATAGCAATTGGAGTGGAGACTTGGATGATAGAAAGAGCACTACTGGTTTTGTGTTCTTTATGGGAGATAATGCTTTCACTTGGATGTCAAAGAAGCAACCAATAGTCACACTATCAACTTGTGAAGCCGAGTATGTCGCTGCCACATCATGCGTTTGTCATGCAATTTGGCTAAGAAAGTTGTTGAAAGAGATAAAAATGCCACAAGAAGAACCTATGGAAATATGTGTTGACAATAAATCAGCACTCGCTTTGGCAAAGAATCCAGTCTTTCATGAAAGAAGTAAGCACATTGACACCCGTTACCACTTCATAAGAGAATGCATTGAGAAGAAGGAGGTAAAGTTGAAGTATGTGATGTCTCAAGATCAAGCTGCCGACATTTTCACAAAGTCACTCAAGTTGGAAACTTTCGTGAAGCTAAGGAGTATGCTTGGAGTCACAAATCAAGTTTAAGGGGGATGTTGAAATATAAACTTGATTTGGGCCTAAATTAATTATTTGGTTCCCTGGACTTAGTTATTTTGGGCTTAAGTAATTATGGGTCATGTTTCTAGAGAATTCTTGTAATGTTTGGAGTGTCTAGATATTTCTTATGATTGTAATATTCTCTAGAATACTCTTTGGATCTCTAGAGTTGAGAACTCTCTAGAATTAGTGTGTCTAGAGTTCTCCTTAGAGTAATATAAATAGAGATGTAATCCTACACATTTGTATCAAGCAAAAATACAAAGTTCTCTCCTCCATAAAGAATTCTCCTTCCTATCAAGTGTCTATTCAAAGTCTCCAATATTCCTAAACACTTTTCCTAAACATAAAAGCCTTATTTCCAACACTCACTCTATTTTCAGGGTTTAATGCTACTATGGACATCTATATCAGCTTCAACAGATATAGTGGTCTATGCAGGGATATTCCTCCTTGCATTAGGGAAAAGTGGTCAAAAGCTTTCAGAAATTTTTTACAAATATCAGTTGCAAGAGAAAATTAAAGAGAAAAAGGAACACGACCATGAGGGTACAGTTCTTACTAATATCTGGTTGTTCGCTCCATCGATTCTTGGATATATCATAACCGCTTATACTACCATTGAAGTTCATGAATCGTACGACCAAAGCTTTAGATTTGGGGCAATTCTCATGGGAGGGACTTATATGTTTTTCCTCTTTGGTTGTAAGTGGTATAGGCTCGAAAAATTGAGTGACGAAAGCAATCTACGCATGATCTTTAGAATATGCAAGGCAGCATTTGGGAAACGGGATTTAAAGTATCCACCCTCACCGAATTTTTATTACTGGAAGGATCATAAGCATAATAAGAACCATGATTTATATAAACATGGTAAAGGATTAAGGTTATCGCCACGAGTTCCGCGGTTTTTCAGGTGGTTGGACAAAGCGGCTATAGTTAAAGCAGAAGAAGAAATGAGTCCCGAGACGCAAGAAAAGAATGGGAAGCTTTGCACAGTAAAAGAAGTGAGGGAAGTGAAGAGCCTTGTTCCTATGATCTACCTCGGCTTTACCTTCTCTGCTTACGGTTTACTAGTGGCCACAGGGAACGTTTTCTTTCTTACACAAGCAAGCGGCAGCATGGAATCAAATATCACTACCAATGGTAATGATATCGGTATTCTTTTTTTGATCAAGGAGGGCGTGAAACTTATCTCACCATTCATCTTCTTTATTATCAGTTTCCCATTTCGATGCTTTTTGAGAAATTTCAAAGCTAACGATGGTAGGAAGCCAAAAGGAAATGCAGCCACAATTGTAAGAATTGGTTTTGGCATGGTTTGTGCGGTAATTTGCAGCCTCGTAGCATGGCATATGGAGGTTCCTGGCAAGAACACGACAGTGGCCTTAATTCCACAATTTTCGCTGTTGGGAATGACGGAGGGACTTGTTGAAGGTGGGTTGGCGAGTTTGTTCCATGGCCAAGTAGCGAATTCAATGTGGTCTTTTGAGGATTCATTTACTGAATTGGTGATTGGGTGTGGCAAACTCCTCATTATACCATTTCTGTTCAGTAGCTGGTTCAACGAAACCGATGGCCGTTTGGGCAGTTACTATCTGATGTTGGGAATATTGAACGGTGTGTTCCTTCTCGCTTTTGCGTACTATTCCATTAGATATACATACAAGGAAGAGTGTCCGGAGGATGAAAAAATTTCAGAGGAGCAACCATTGGAAAATGTTCATCCATCAGACTCACATGATTCTCGTGCGGAAGATATTAATGAAGCATTGTCGGTGGAAGAGGAGGACCCATTAGGTAACAAAAGCTCGTTTCTTTCTTTTCCTTTATATTAGTATTAAGTTAGGATTTTGTTAAGTGTTCATAAGGGAAACAAAATAGAAATTATGTTATTTTTTGCATCCTAATATTTTTTTTTTCTTTAATTAATTAGTATTTTTAAGACACTTATCAACATTTTCCATTAAAATATTGAGAATTAAACAATATGTAAATTTTCATAAACAATGAATAAGAACCTGGATGAGGTCTACATGAAAGTATTAAAAGAAGGAAAAATGTTTGTTAATCAACATTGAGAGAGAAAAAAGAAATAATAGTGAGAAGTAATAGGTGTTTAATGTATAAGAAGCTAACTAGTCGCTATAGACATATGGAGGGTAGTAATTAATAGGATATCTAGAATATTGTTAATCTTATAGCTGATATTATTTAGTGGGATAAAATCTTATTGTTATTGTATCTAGAATGTTGTTGTGTCCAAGTATAACTATTTTTAAGAAAATGGTATCAGTGGAAGGAAGAAAATGGTACAAAAATTAGCAAGTTACATTAATTAATCACCTCTTTACTTTTTTAACCATTACTCCTTCCGGCCTCAAATATAAAATGATTTGTTCTTGCATGTTTATTAGAATTTGATTATATTCTTTAAGTCTTGCTTCTTTTATCAAAATTAGCGAAAGGCATATAGCTAGCCATTGTTACAAAGAAAGGAATGAGCAAGTTACAGTTACATAATTTCTATTTAACTTTTTACAATGGAATGTGATATTTGTTATTAAAATACACCGCAATGTAGTTGAATATTGAATGCAAAAAATTTCGAAGAGTTCAAAAGCTTAATTAGTTATTCTATATATATATATATATATATATATACCGGACAACCTAACCTACGTTATCTTCTATTTATATATAGTTACTTAATCATGTTGAACAAACTTTACATAATCGAATTTAGGACCTACACTGATAACTTAATCTAGTTAAATTTTTTTTTGAAAGGCACTTCATCTAGTCAATAAAGATGTTCCTATATTTATTTATTTTTTTGTTTTTCCTATTCATGAAGACCTTTAATTCTTAGTAATAATAAATGCTAGTACTAAATGTAATATTTACCGAATTCTTTAGCAAAAGTGAATGGCTATGGATTATGATTGAGGTGAATTACTATGACATAAGACATGCATTTTATGGTATTGTTGAATATATATGAGTTGAGCAGTGATGAAATTGAAAGCATGTACTTAGTTCGATATAAAGTTTTTTTTTTTGGAAATATTTGCATGAATTGATTTGGTTATATATCTAGCATGATCAGAGATACTCCAACCCTACTTGTCATATCCACCATGAAGTGAATTATAAATTTAGGCTTACATGGATTGGATTAGCATTGCTTCATCTGCATACTACTTTGTTTCAAATTGAAATACGTTAAATATAATTTGGATTCCTAATAAATATTTGAATTTTGTGTTTATTTTTTTATATTAAATTTTTAATGAAATAATAATTTTATTTTTAGTTTTTGATATTTTATTATAATTCTTGATAAATTAATAAATTTTATGTTCGTTTTCTGATAAATTATTTTCATTTGTTAGTAGTTCTTTTAGAAAAAACTAATAACAAATTTATTTATCAAGGAATAAAAAAATAACAAAAATTAAAAATAAAATTATTATTTTATTAGAGACTCAATAAAAAAAATTATTAAAAGTGTAAACACAATTTACTAATCATCAAATATCTAAAACATATTTTTAACCAATTGAAATATGCAATTTTATTACTGAAATATTTCATAATTATTGTCATATGATGAGTGCACGTGAATGTCTTTCTCATGCTTTATTTATTTATTTATCAACTTCCTTATTATTATGAAATACTAATAGTTAACTTACCCCTGTTTTTTTTTTTTTAAGATACGATTATGATCGAAGAACGAATTGAAGAAAACGAAGAGAATGTATGATTTTCAATACAGGTTGATTTTCAGGTTTACCATTCGTGACGCAACATGGCTGCTTGTTATCTAGTGCATTGATAATTTAGAACAAAAACAAAAAGACTGTATCCAAATCTTTAGGATAAATTAGTCATTTTTTTTATTTTTTTTCTTCATTAGACAATTTTTTAATGTAATTTGATAAAGAAAAGTGTCTAGAATATTTATTCTATGGAAAATCCATATCACTAACTTTAATAGGGTCATTTTCTATTAATAAATCTCTCAAAATTGTATCAATATTCTTTTATTGACTTGGATCATATATATTTTTTCAAAAGTAGAATCCTATAGTATTCCAATCTCATCTTCGTTGTCATGAGTTTGAGAATCAGAATTATAATTATCCTCATCACTAACTATTTCTCTATTGTTGTTTTCACCTATATCTAAATTGTTATCTTGTTCATTCAAAGAGCACCCACCTGTATTTTCTAATTCATTTTTCTCATCTATTTTTATAAATTTATCCATAGCTCTTTTTTGTGATGCAATTAAAGCCTCGACTCTTCTCTTTTTTCTGAAGTTTTGACTAGCCTGATTCATATTTTCTAGTTGACATACTTATTATATATATTTTTGTATGAAATTAAAAATTATAATATATAAAACACTACAAAGATGAGTATATAAAATAAGAATGAGCTATAACAATAAAACTTGATTCTAGTTGTCAAAAAAATGAACTTGATCGTAGTATCTTGAAGTCTCGAGTCTCTTTCTCTTCTTTGGTATGTGCTTAAACCTAATTTTCAAATTTCAACCTTTTTGTTAAACCTGCATAAATTATTTTGAGATCAATCTCGCAATTCATAAGGAGACTATTATTGTATGTATAAGATTTTAGATTATTAAATTAACACTTTTCAATAGAAATTAAAGGCAATTATAATTTGATAAAGGAACATGTAAGTATGTAATTATCTTAACAAAAGAAAATTTGACTAAATAATAGTACAATAAGTTCTATTTTTGGTTTTTGCCTGATATTGACACACTCAAAAGAAAGAAACGTTAATTGTTTCCTCTATCCTCCAAATAGAGATACACGCACATAAGTGATGAGTATAAAAAAACAGGTATTGGGGAGTTATTGGCTAATGTGTCAAAGTGAAACAATAATAAAGTAAACTGAAGAAGCAGGTGAGAAGAAGAAGACAGAGAAGTATGAGAGACACTCACAAAAGAAGACAGAATTAGGATTAAATTGGAAAAGAATAAAGAGAATAGAAATAAAAGAAAAGTTTTTGGATTCTTTAACTATTAACTATTAAATCTCTTCTTTCTAAACAAAGCTATGATATTGGTGAAGAGTTTTTGCTCATTAATTGTTACTTACGGTACCAATAAAAAGATTAAAAGTTACTTATAATATTTTAATTAAAATTTATTTTCAAATATAATTTTACAATAAATTTGTTTTAGGTATATTAGTACTAAAAAAATTTTGGGGCCTTTTTATGAAGGCGCCTAAAGCCCTTGCTTGGGCCTTAAGCTGACCTTGGGATAATAGAGTCAGCTTGACTTGTATGTTTCAGTTGAGGTTCATTTTTGTTATATATATAAATGAGAGGTTGAAAATTTCTATTTCAATAATTAATATGATTTAATATTATAAGATAATTATATTAGTTATTTATTATTAGTGATTTTATTTTATGTGATTAAATTAAATGTATTGGTTAAACTATTAAATAAGATGAAATGAGTTTAAATGCACACAAGTTAGTGTTGATTCATGAGACAAATAATAAGAATCTTATTAGGTTAACACTATATAAAAAGATTATGAGTCTCAATATACTGTGTTATCACATATAGTTTTTCTTCTTTTCATTTTAAGAGTTACAAAATTTTCAGTTGAGGAATAAAGAGATTTTGGTTGAGGAAGAACCATAAGGTTTTTGGTTTTTCATTATTCCACAAATTATCAAAAAACATTTTGAACAGGAACTAACCATAGATCCAATATGTTATAGATTTTAGGGCCTTTGGTGATTTTTTCTAGGATATGTACCTATAAATTTTTAGTTTCTGCATAGAGAATAAAAATAATGATTAAAAATATTCCAACAAGTGGTATCAAAGCAAATCTCCATTGATGATTCTTAGAATTCAATTTTTTTCTTATATAAAATTGATTATGTTCAGTACAAAGTTAGAGACATATACTTTTATACAAATCATTATATGTAATTGGAAATCCTTGGATGTCATCGTCTTGATATTACATACATGTAATTTTTTTTAGATGAATTATATGTCTTGTGGTTCCTTGATACATGAATCAGTGATGCTATAATAAATTTGATATAGTGTGATAACATCATTTACAAATGTAATATTTACTTGTCGTGATTAATGTTTCATATTTATAGTTGGCATGATTGGGTGCAATTTGACCAAATAATAAGATACATGTGATAATAAATATGTGACAATTATAAAATATTTTTCATGTGAATAATAGTCGGTCCAAAGAAAGACTATTTATTTGATAGAATTAGTTAAGAATATTTGATTTTGAGAATACCAACTACAAATTAATTTCCCTGTCCAAAGACTAAGAATTAATATTGTGCTAAGTTTATTATTTGAAATATTTGCACAACTTATTATATATAATTTATATGGCTTGCTTGTTATTTGTAAACATGATATATATTAGGAATGATTCTTTGTTATTGATTAAGTAGATATATAACTTATGATTGATATAAGATCAATGCAAGGAATATTGATTTGAATACAATATTAGTATATATCATAATATCCATAGGTGCAAGTGGTTTGGAAAAGAATATCATTATATTTTATCCTACTTCTTTTAATCAACTACCAAAGTTATTTGGATTTCATTTGAAGTGTGGATACAATGAGATATTTATCTCATCATATTCTTTTAAAATTACATCAAATCAGGTGGGTTGATTATATATAATTACGATGCAATTTTATTATAGTAATTTGAATATTGTTTTTTTACGATTATATATAATATATAAAGCCTTGCGAAATTAAAAATTATTATAAAAATACTTCTTTTCACCTAAAGATTATTTAATAATTACATGACAGTTAAACAATAATATGCATGTATAATTTTTTATTTTGTACACTTACGTGAAAAATGTGAAAATTTAATAGCTCACATTTTAATTAAATCATTTGGTGTTTTTGGTTACACTAATTGAACCAACATGTTACCAAAATGTTAACAAAGTAATCTCAATTAAAAACCATACAACCAACTCAATTAAAAATCTCATCTACCCTTCATATACCGTACATAAAATCAATAATAACTTCCTTCACTACTAGAAAAGTGATTATTTATAACGTTGTTTCTAAGACGATTCTGAAGAATCATCTTAGAATAGGAGGTGGTGGCAATTTTGTAATTTGGAAGAGAAATAATGTTTTTTACGTCACACATTCTAAGACGATTAGAAATAATGACTTAGAATGTAAGGTAGTGGCAATTTTGTAATTAGGGTTAATAAGTCAACGACGGCTATTGCGTAAGCCCGTCTTCATACACCAGTTTAATTATGTCTCGTCATATGCCCTGGCCCCTGCTAGCTATACGTGCTGAACTACTTTCAAACACTTAGCCATTGCGCGCTCGACGTTCTTCTGCCCTAGCTTACGCCGTTACCACTGTACCTGAGCGAGCAAGTGAGGCTCTGCAGCCACTTTTCCGGCTTCGGAGCATCGTGTTCAAGCAAGAAGACGGCTAGCGCGGCGGCAACAAGCGCCTCATCTCCGGCTGCACCGACCAGATCAGAAAACTCGTCAACCACCTCGGCCGCTCCTTCTTCATCTCCCGTCTCTTCCACCTCCAAGTCTGCACCCACTTCGATTCCGAGGACGACTTCGTCGTGACCATACGCTTCTTGCCCCGCGCAATTCGCTCTTTCTCATTAGTTATATACTTATATTATATGATCATTTTGGTTTGATAACTGATCTTGTGCCTATGAATTTGATGATTGTTGTGATGCAATGCTTGTGTTGAAATTGATGATGATGGTTAGTGTTAAACTTTTGAAGATCCTCTCCCTCATTTCGTAGATTCATTTGAAAGCTGGGACGGATGCGCCATTGAATGTGACTTTTATTAGGGCTCCCTCGAACGCTCTGTTGAAGGTTGACGTTCCTCTTGTGTTCAGAGGAGAAGATGTATACTATTAGATAGGAAATCATCTGCCACATTGAACATTGTCCTTGGGGAGGCCCTTGGTTATGGACGTGCACTTTCTGAACATATACTATTAGATGCTGGCCTAATCCCCAGTACAAAAGTTTCAAAAGATAGAACGTGGGATGATGCTACTGTTCAGGCGTTGGTCCAAGCTGTTGTGAGGCTTGAAGATTGGATGCAAGATGTTATTTTAGGTGAATTAGTCCCTGAAGGATACATTTTGATGCAGAACAAAAATCTGGGGAAGGATTCTTCCATATCTCAACCAAGAAGTGTTAGCCAGGTATTCTATTTTTGTATAGTTTTAGTAGTATCGTAAATATGGGTGAGAAAATGGAAAAAACAAACTTCTTAATCAGATGGTTTTGTGGAATTTAGTGTTTACACACCCGTGTCTTTTGATACAGATGTATGATGAGTTCTGCCCCATCTTACTCAACCAATTTAAGTCAAAGGATTATACAAAGTTTGAGACATTTGATGCTGCCTTGGATGAGTTCTATGGCAAAATTGAGAGCCAAAGATCTGAACAACAACAGAAAGCCAAAGAAAACTTAGCTTCTCAGAAACTTAATAAGATTCGCCAGGATCAAGTTGGTGCTCTTGCCCTGTTGTCCAAACTAACACACTTCTGGAAAGTCAATTGAACCATGTTGCACACTATTGTTTCTGGAATATCTCGTTCTGGATCATACTTTGGTGATTTTTATTTTTTTTTAATTATTAGCATGTCACCAATTTATATGTTGTTACATTGAATGTTTAGTTCAATTCTAATGGCATCACATTCTTATTTGATTTTATAATGAAGTATGCCTCTGCTTAATGGCACCTTTCATTATTAAACTTACTAGTCTTAGTGATGTGAACCTTACGGGGCAGAACGGTTGATACAGGCTGCAAAGTTTTTGGATGACGCCACTTTCAGTGAAGGAAGATAAGTCAGGGTAGACGCCACTTCCGATGAAGGAAGATAAGTTAGGGTAGACGCCACAAGGATTACCTTGATAAGTCTGAGATTGGTTCAACAAGAAACCCAGAAAGAAGCTCTCACCAAATTTTATGAAAATGCCAAAAGTTTTCTTTATTGAAAACAAAACCAATACTTATAGTGTATCTGAACAAAAGATAAAAATAGACATGGGCCTTCTAAACAGTTTGGACCAAAATTACAATAATTAAAAATTATAACTAAAAACATATTTAACTTGGGCCTTCATAACCAATTAATAGTCTTGGTAGTGCCTCTGCCTCCGGGCCTTCATCCTTCTCCACTTGGGCCTTCATCCTTCTCCACTCGGGGGCTTTGTCCTTCTCCACTTGGGCCTTCGCCCTTCTCCACTTGGGCCTTTAGCCTATATTTGGCCAATTTCAGGATTCTCATCATTCCCTCCTTCTTGGAAAACATTTGCCCTCAAATGTCCAGGATCATCACCGGGTTCAAGTACCACTTCCTTCCTTTTCTTGTTGGCTTGCTTGGCATAGCTTTCATTCTTCGTTGCAATTTGCACCTTCACTTGGTCATACAATCTTTTCACATACTCAACTTTGGCATGTGCATCCTTACGTTGAGTCTCTTGGGGATTGCTTTTGTAAGTTAGCCTGTTAAGCAATGAAGCTCCAGGATTGAAGGTGGCAGTCCATGAGGAATCTCCTTAGGAAAGACATTTTCAAATTCCTGCAATAAGGGTTGAACACTAGGAGAAATAGAAATAGTAAACTCATTAGAATTATCAGTAGAAATTTTACTGTCTTTGCAATACTATAGATAGAGTGGTTCATGAGCAGGCAACACTTTCCTCACTTTACTCGCCTCTGCAAATAATTAAATTTTCTCTCATGTGTATCACTCTCTCTCTCTTATGTGTATCACTCTTTCCCTCGGGTGCATCACTCTTCTTTTTCCTATTCCTCTGTGTTGCCTCACTATTTTCTTTCTCTTGTTCTCTCTTTTCTCTCATTCTGATTTGGTCATCACACACTTCTCTAGGGGATAGAGGTTTAAGAGTAAACAAGGAAGATTTGACTATTTGCCTGCAAAGCTCTTCTTTGTTACGGTTCAACAAACGTTGCATTTGTGTAGTCATCGCATCCAGTAATAAGCGTTGAGATCCGTCCAGTTGATGATATACACCACCATTGTCACCAGCTCCTGCCATGATTAAGGAACAAAGAATTTTGCAGTAATTTAAAAAAAAAAAGATTCAGGACCTCACCACACTCTACTCACGTGTTTCTCTTTTTGATGGTAGTTCACTCGTGTTTGATGCTCTCAATATAGGCTTTTGTGTGATGTTTTCACTCTTGCCTTTTACCACTCACTCCCTCTTAAGTTCCTGGATGAATCAAATTAGACACACAAGGTATATAACAGGAAAGACAGTTTAATTATCACAGACTGTGTAGCAGATTTAATTTGGATAGCAAATCAGATTTGATTTTGGTTAACAAATTAGACTTGATTTGGATTTAGATTTGATTTGGATAACATATTAGACTTGATTTGAATAGCAGATTGGATTTGATTTGGATAACAGATTAGACTTGATTTGATTTGGATAACAAATTTTGATTTGATTTGCATAATAGATCAGATTTGGATAACAAATTAGATTTAATTTGGATAACAAATATGATAACAAATAAGATAGCAGATAAGATAACAGATAAGATAACAGATATGACAAGTAAACTTCAAATGCTCATAACTTTTGCTATGGTTGTTCGTTTGAGGCCCACTATATATCAAAACGCTCAGAATTCAGAGGAGAATCTAGATAAGGGAATTTGATCCATGATTTTCTTTAAAAAAAACACCTCTAAATGCCTCAATTTCGTTTTCAAAGATCAAACACCCACTTTTTTTTCAAAATTTCTGCAACTTTTTTTTTTACACAAAGTGTGAAAGACATGAGAAACAAGAACAAGAACGTGACAAGAACAAGAACAAGAACACAAATAACAGAACACAAGAGGCAAACAAGAACGAAATAAGATGTAAACAAGAACGCAAATAACAGAACAAGGAAAAAAAACACGAACCTAGACAAATTACAAAGAAAAAAAATAGGATAGGATAGGATAGAACCTGTATCAAGAGCCAAAGCTCTGATACCAAATGATGTGAACCTTACGGGGCGGAACGGTTGATACAGGCTGCAGAGTTTTTGGAGGACGCCACTTCCAGTGAAGGAAGATAAGTCAGGGTAGACGCCACAAAGATTACCTTGATAAGTCTGAGATTGGTTCAACAAGGAACCCAGAGAGAAGCTCTCGCCAAATTTTATGAAAATGCCAAAAGTTTTCTTTATTGAAAACAAAACCAATACTTATAGTGTATTTGAACAAAAGATAAAAATAGACATGGGCCTTCTAAACAGTTTGGACCAAAATTACAATAATTAAAAATTATAACTAAAAACATATTTAACTTGGGCCTTCAGCAACAATTAATAGTCTTGGTAGTGCCTCTGCCTCCGGGCCTTCATCCTTCTCCACTCGGGAGCTTTGTCCTTCTCCACTTGGGCCTTCGCCCTTCTCCACTTGGGCCTTTAGCCTGTATTGGGCCAGTTTCAGGATTCTCATCACTTAGGATACTCTCAAGGTTGCAGCAGTGGTGTAATTTGTAACCTTCAAATTTGTATGGATTTTTTGTTGTCTGTTGCAATGAAACAACAAAGAGCTTGTTTAAATTTGCCATTAATTTACAGGAGAGAATATAAGCTCAAGGTTTGGGCACTAAAAAATACTCATGATTTGGGCACTCAAAAGATGTTTACTCCTTCTGTCCTTTTTATAAGACCCAAATTAGAAGTGATGCTCGGTCTTCTTCATAAGACTCAATTCATAATATTTCTTACATTAATTATTTTTTCACAAAAATACCCTTAATTAAGAGTTATTTTTCTGAGTTCAATAAATAATACATGAAATGCATTGATGTCTTAGGCTCTTTGGATGTCTAACTTTGTTTCCATCTCTCATGTCGTATATGTGCTTCCTAATTCCTTTATTATATCTATCTCTTCCATTTTGTTAAATATAGTAGTTTGGGTTATGCTATTGTATTTCTCTTGCTAGACAGGGATAGAAAAACAAGGGTCTGTTTGGTTTCATAAAATGTTTTATGTCTTCATATCTTATTTTCATTAATAACATGATAGAAATGGAGACAAAACATGTGTTTTGAACCAAACAAGCTCTCAATTCCCTATTCTCTTAATCTCTTTCTGATTCATTAGAGGGTAAATTTTAACCATATGCATTTATGTTTTGAGTACTGCCTTCAATCTATAAATTAAAACAATCATCTATGATTGAATGTAGTAACACAAGACACAAATATAACTTCAAAAAATAATATATGATACTCAGCATAATTTATCTCATTTCTGCTGTGTAGGAAAATCGAGTACATGCTTTGAGGAAAGAAGCTGATCATTGTGTTAAGATGGTAGAATTGATAGAATATAACTTGGAAGATGTGGATGCTGCTATATTAGTTGTTCGTGTAGCTCTTGCAAAGGGTATGAACTGGGATGACCTTGCTCGGATGGTGAAGGAAGAAAAGAAAGCTAGAAACCTAGTAGCTGGTCTCATTGATAATTAAGCTTCATCTCGACAGGAACTGCATGACTTTACTGTTAAGCAACAATCTGGATGAAATGGATGATGATGAGAAGACACTCCCTATGGATAAGGTTTTTATTTTTTTTTATTTATTGTATAAAAGAATAAATTCTTATAGGTTGTTCTATGTCAATAAGTCTTTATTATCAATTTTTCATTAACTTATTATCTTGCCATTGTCACTATCATCGCTGATTTTCTATATATTTTTATACATGTGGATTTTTTATGCTTTCCCCTTGAATGTTTAACGTTAGTAACTATAGTGTGTTTATGTTCAAGGTTGAAGTTGATTTAGCTCTCTCAGCACATGCCAATGCTCGGAGGTGGTATGAGCAGAAGAAAAAGCAAGAGAGCAAAAAGGAAAAAACTATAACTGCCCATGAAAAGGCTTTTAAAGCTACAGAGAGAAAGACTCGCCTACAGCTTAATCAGGTGGTTAGAAATTGTATTTGTGAATCTTTAATCTATATTTCAAATTGATATGTAGTTATTAGATTGCTTTCCCATAAATTGTAGAAGAAACTTAGAAAAAAGTAAATGTGTGGTCTGTGATGGGAAGAATTAAGAAACAGAATTAGTTTTGCAGAGTTTGCCTCATTTCAATTTCTAAGAAGTTTATTGGATCATTACCATTTTATATATCATATGCATTATAAATCGGTTACTTAACTGGGTTTCCATTTATGGTAGGACATACTAGTTTCAGTTTGCACTCACATTTAGCTTTGCTATTCTTAGCCGGTCCCAAGCCCGGATAAAAGGAGAGGGTTGTGTTAGGCTTTCGACGGCCAACGTAAAACTTTGTCGAATCTCTATGACATGGATCAATTACGTAATAATGTGAATGCTAGGTCGTTGCCCGGAAGCAACGCGCTGTATGGCTCGAGTACAGTGTCAAAAGAGCAAGGGCCGCTGCATCGCCGCCCGGATGTAGTGAAAAGTAAGCAAGGGTTCCCACATTTTCGTGAACGGGTGTGGGTAAAGAAGCTAGTTCATGACAGGAGGATTCGCTTTGGTACATGGAATATAGACACACTTACTGGAAAATCTATGGAAATAGTGGATGTTATGGTGAGGAGGAAGATCAATTTTATGTGCCTACAAGAAACTAAGTGGACAGGTGAAAAAGCGAAAGAATTAGACAACTCGGGATTTAAGCTGTGGTATACGGGAAAAATCAGATTAAGAAATGGGGTAGGGATTATTGTGGACAAGGAGTGGAAGAAGGATGTCGTGGATGTAAGAAGAGTAGGAGATCGTATCATAGCCTTAAAATTGGTAGTGGGACAGGACACCTTTAATGTTATTAGTGGGTACGCACCTCAGGTTGGGTTAGCAGAACACTTAAAGGTAAAATTTTGGGAGGATCTAGAAGGGGTACTTCAGGATATACCCCAAGGAGAGAAAGTTTTCCTAGGAGGGGATCTCAATGGACATGTAGGTAGCGTGGCTAGAGGTTTTGAGGGGGTGCATGAGGGTTTTGGCCTAGGGGAGATGAATGGGGAGGGTAAATCCATCTTGGAGTTTTCGGAGGCTTTGGATCTTTCTATAGCCAATACATGGTTTAAGAAAAGAGCGGAACATCTTATCACTTACAAAAGTGGAGGGACATGTTCTCAGATAGATTTCTTCCTTATCAGGAAGTCTGATAGGAAGTATTGCTTGAACTGTAAAGTTATCTCGGGAGAGAGCTTGACTACCCAACATAGAATTTTGGTCATGGATGTAAGAATTAGAGATAGGGCAAAGAGAAGAAGTCCTATGGTAGCACCAAGGATCAAATGTTGGCACTTGAAGGGTGAGAAACAAGGAATTTTCCAACAAAAGATATGGGAGGGATGGTGTGGACAATCACAAGGAAGTGAAAATGATATGTGGAACAAGATGTCCCAAGAGATTATTAAAGTGGCTAAAGAGACGTTGGGTGAATCTAGAGGTTTTGGACCTAGGGGTAAAGAATCGTGGTGGTGGAATGAAAGTGTTCAGAGCCAAGTTAGAGTAAAAAAGGAGTGTTTCAAGGAGTGGTCTAGGTGTAGAAATTCTGAAACTTGGGATAAGTATAAGATAGCTAGAAATGAAACCAAAAAGGCGGTGAGTGAGGCAAGAGCCCAAGCTTTTGACGGACTATACCAAGCTCTAGGAACCAGGGACGGAGAAAGATCTATATATAGGCTTGCTAAGGGTAGAGAGAGGAAGACTAGAGATTTGGATCAGGTAAAGTGTGTTAAGGATGAAGAAGGCAAAGTCTTAGTGCATGAAAAAGATATCAAGGAAAGGTGGAAGGCGTATTTCCACAACTTATTTAATGATGGATATGGATATGACTCTAGCAGTCTAGACACAAGAGAAGAGGACCGGAACTATAAGTACTATCGTCAGATTCAGAAACAGGAAGTAAAGGAAGCGTTGAAAAGAATGAGTAATGGTAAGGCAGTGGGGCCAGACAACATACCTATTGAAGTGTGGAAAACTCTTGGAGATAGAGGTCTTGAGTGGCTCACCAAACTCTTTAATGAAATTATGAGGTCAAAACGCATGCCGGAGGAATGGAGGAGAAGCACGTTAGTGCCAATCTATAAGAACAAGGGGATATACAAAATTATGCAAATTATAGGGGAATCAAGCTCATGAGTCATACCATGAAATTATGGGAAAGAGTGATCGAACGGAGATTAAGAAAGGAGACTCAAGTTACTAAGAATCAATTTGGTTTCATGCCGGGAAGGTTGACCATGGAAGCGATCTATTTATTACGGCGGGTGATGGAGCAATATCGCATGGACCAACAAGACTTGCACTTGATTTTTATTGACTTGGAGAAAGCGTATGATAGAGTGCCTAGAGAGATTTTGTGGAAAGCTCTAGAGAAGAAAGGGGTTAGGGTTGCATATATTCGAGCTATCCAAGATATGTATGATAGGGTATCGACTAGTGTTAGGACACAGGGTGGAGAGTCAGACGATTTTCCCATCACAATTGGTTTGCATCAAGGGTCAACCCTTAGCCCCTACCTTTTTACCTTAATTCTGGATGTCCTCACGGAACAAATCCAAGAGATAGCGCCGAGATGCATGCTTTTTGCAGATGACATAGTCCTCCTTGGAGAGTCGAGGGAGGAGTTGAATGATAGGTTGGAAACTTGGAGACGAGCTCTAGAAACACATGGTTTTCGCCTAAGCAGAAGTAAATCGGAGTATATGGAATGTAAGTTCAACAAAAGAAGGAGGGTTTCTAACTCAGAGGTGAAAATAGGAGACCATATTATCCCTCAAGTCACACGGTTTAAATATCTTGGGTCTGTAATACAGGATGATGGAGAAATTGAAGGGGATGTGAATCATCGCATTCAAGCAGGATGGATGAAATGGAGAAAAGCATCGGGGGTGTTATGTGATGCAAAGGTACCGATCAAGCTAAAGGGAAAGTTTTATCGGACTGCGGTAAGACCGGCGATTTTGTACGGAACAGAATGTTGGGTGGTCAAGAGCAAACATGAGAATAAAGTAGGTGTAGCGGAGATAAGGATGTTGCGGTGGATGTGTGGTAAGACTCGACAGGATAAAATTAGAAACGAAGCTATTAGAGAGAGGGTTGGAGTAGCGCCTATTGTAGAGAAGATGGTGGAAAATAGACTTAGGTGGTTTGGGCATGTAGAGAGAAGACCGGTAGACTCTGTAGTGAGGAGAGTAGACTAAATGGAGAGAAGACAAACAATTCGAGGCAGAGGAAGACCCAAAAAGACTATAAGAGAGGTTATCAAAAAGGATCTCGAACTTAATGATTTGGATAGAAGTATGGTACTTGATAGAACATTATGGCGGAAGTTGATCCATGTAGCCGACCCCACCTAGTGGGATAAGGCGTTGTTGTTGTTGTTGTTGTTGTTGTACCAGATCGTAATACTTATCTTGGAATTCCTCTCATTCTTAATGTATATATATAATATAACACATCGATATGCAAGCTCTTAGTTTGATTTGTCCATTCTTGATTGCTTTATTTAACTACTAATTAATTGTATGTAATTTTCTCTTCTTTTTTTTTATCAAATTTATTTCCAAGAAAAAACTGTTGCCTCAATTTCACATATGCGTAAAGTCCACTAGTTTGAGAAACTTAATTGGTTCATTAGCAGTGAGAAGTCTCACACTATTTGGTTATCAGTGGACGTGATGCACAGCAAAATGAGATGATAATGAAGCATTATATGTCAAAAGGAGATCTGTGAGTATTTCTTGTTATATTACACTCCTAGATTCCTAGCTCCTTAAGGCTAAAGCTTGAATGTTGATGAAAAAATGTTTTTGAGCAATGGTGAAAATAAATATGATTCAGATGCTATCTTCTTTTTCCTCATGTGCATCTGCTACATCTGCTCTGTCTCTTTGTCCTTTTTCATAGAAGGGCACTTTATTCCTTGGTTTGACTTGTTTTCTACATTTCACTTGATACTACAGGTAGTTATGATATCTTCGTTGGCCATGGTTATGTCATTTGTAATAAATGAACTGATGTATATTGATATTCTCAGCAGCAACTTAAAGCCCTTGGAACATTCGTGATCTCTAACCAGAATTCAGAAATAAAAATGATTATATTCTACTTTAAAATGTGCTAACTTTTTTCTGTTTGAAGTATGGTTTTATTTCTGATTCTCTCATTTTGTTATTTTGTTTGTATAATAGATATATACATGCTGATCTGCATGGAGCTTCTAGTACAGTTATCAAGAATCACAAGCCTGCACAACCAGTTCCACCTCTGGAATGTAGGTCTGCCATAGCCAGGCCTGGGATTGAAAATTATTACTAGTGCCTGGTGGGTTTATCCTCGTCAGGTTAGTAAAACTGCTCCTACAGGTTATTAAATAATTGGAACTAATCAAATCTTATAACAATTATGTATGTGTGTTTATAATATAAAACGGTGTATATGCATTAATTTTTTGACACAAACCTTAATACAAACTTTATTCTTATTTTAATATATCTTAGATTTTAACTTATTGGAGCAATAGATATTGAATTGGTTTGTTTAAAATTAATTATTTAACAAATTTATTTTAATAAAATAAGTAATTTTTTATTTTCTAAGTATATTTGTCTAAATTATTTTTATTTAAAATAAATAATTTTCTGTATATTTTAAGAAGAAAATTCTATTTGCTTCTTAGAAATGTATTTTTTTCAAAAAAATTTATTTGAAAGTTTCTTTTTAAGTTTAAACATATTCCCCCATTATACTCAACTAAGAATTATTCTTCCCGTAAAAGAAGTGACAAAGCATTGCATAGTATATCCACACCAACTCCAAAACAATTAGCATTTGAACTTTGTTTTCCCATTAAACTTGTCCTCAGTCCTCACATAAAAGCAGCCTTTATGTACGCTAGATGTTTGATTTACTTCTATCTTGTAATTTACTTGTGAATCTGCATGTGTATCAGCAATTTCATGATATTCCTATATTCAGTTGGTTGGGCCTTCTTAATACACATATGAAGTTCAGAACGGGTTTGTCCTGGCTCATGGCTGGTCTCATTGCCTGTTATTAATATTATAGTGTGTTTTTGGATTCGCGCTGGAGAGTCCAAAATCACACAGAAATACTCATTTACTTGATTTTATCATGTTTGGTTTGGTACTAACTTCAAGAATTGATTCAATTTTAGAATTAATTATAAGTTAAAAATACTTTTAGGTATTGTTTGTGTTAGATAAAAAAAATTAAACTAAAACATGTCACAATTTGTGTTTTTCTGGTTTCTAAGGTGCTAATAGAAACTTCTCAATTTATCCTTTGCCTCACATGATCTAAAACATTATTTGTTGTTACCTCTTTGCACTAAGAATGGCTTAAATAACATACTGAAATTTACTTGCAAATTGAATGTAAGAAGTTAATTTCAGCTTTCAGTTTCTAATGACCCATTTAAAACATGTACAGTTTACATGTTCTGATTTGGTAAATCATAAATCTAGTAAGAGTTTTTGTCCTTCATATAATCATTAACTTAATTGAATTTTAAACTATTAATTTGTGGGATTCAATGAATTTCTGAATTTTGAATATTTGATTAATTTGGTAAATGTAAGTTCTAACTATGGGCCCTTGACAAGGTTGAGGATGAAAATGACATCCAAAATGTTCCTGCTTCCTTGAAATGCCAACTTTGTCACCGACAATGGTGAAAACATTTTGATGCTATCCGCTGTAACTAATGCTTGCAGACATTAATTTTCTCTCCTTCCATGGAAGCAAACTAGTCTTGAATTTTATTTATTTATTTATTCTTTTTTACTTCACAGAATCAAGGAAACATTGCTAAATGGGGAAACAAGAGGGAGACAAGGTTAGTGTTTTAACCTAAGGTGCTAATATACACGTGTCAAATATTTAGTATGACAATGAAAGAATAATAAGGTGAATTTTCTGATAATTAAAAACACATTCAACTAATATGTGTTTTTTTTAAAACAATCAATGAGAATTTTGAAAGGAAAATCAGTTATTATAGTACGTAATTATGATAAGAAAAGGATTATTATAAAAAAATAAAAGGAAATAAATTTGAAAATTTTAAAACAATTTTGGTAAGAAGGAAAGTTGTTTCTTTAAAACAAATAAAAAAGGAAAGCATTGTGAATTTTCTTACCAATCATAGACTATTCTTTTTATTGAAATAATTTTTAAGAAATCATAGAGACATCTAAAAGGAAAGCAACTATTAAAGCAAAAAATCAAGACGAGAGATTATAGTAATAATAAATTTGAAAAGGAAAACAGTTTAAGAATTTCAAAACAATTATTAAAAAATTACTGTAACAAATAATTCCTATTTTTTTAAAAATTTAATTGTAGAATTACACTCAATTAGTCTTCCTACAAATTAATACGGTAATGCATATATTCTTTATGGTAATAAAAGGAAAATACTGTCAATCTTTTCACCAATTAAAATCACAATATATAAGTAATTAGACAAATTATTTAGTATAATAAATTAAAGAAGGGAGATATGGTTATTTGTTCTCCATACTCTGCCACATTGTTGTAGCCAAGTGTTAAAAACTATTATAATGGTGGTATATGATTGTCTGATTTACCTGGTACTTGACTTCTAGATTTGGATACTTTTACATTCCTGGTGCATTGTGTAGTGTCAATGTATCTATCATTCCTCTTCAATTTTTTTCCATTTCTTTTGAATTTTAAACCAAACATGCCATGTCAATTTGGAGTGACACAAGCCTAATTGTAACTACTATGAACTTATGAAGTGTTTGGATACAAGATTAATTTGGAGTGATATGTTACATTCTTGGTGTTGAGAATCAAAGCATAACTCTGATTTATTGTAATAAATATAGTTTATAGGTATATGATATCTTATCTGATTTAGAGGAAACCGAATATCCTCTAATTATGTGTAATAAATACAATAAGCCTATATAAACACTCACCTTTTGTGTATTCAAACACACTCAACACAATATGCCTCTGTTTTGTTTCTCTTTTAACCCTTGGTTTGTGATATATTGCTCTTTACCTTTTTTCCCCTTTGCATACCCACTCTTAAAATTGAATTATTCTCATGAGAGTTTCTAGTACTGAAATCCAATTTTCATTTTGGCAGTATATTGGAATGTTGAGAAGGATGAGGTGATTTTAAATGATTCTATTGACATATCTATAGCAGTTGCCACTAAGAAGGTAATCAACGGTGTTCAATTGTTAGTATGATAGTATCATTTTACAAAATATTAAAACCTTTTGTTTCACTACAGGGCTTGATGACTCCAATAGTAAAAAATGTTGATCAGAAGACAATATCTGCTATCTCTTCAGAGGTAATTTTATCTCATTTATGTAGGTTTCTGGTTAGTATTTGTTGGTAATATTGTTCCAATTGATTGCTTGATTGCATTTGAATTGTATAAACTATAAAGTCTTCCATATTGCTTGTTCTATCTTTTAACTATAATGAGAAATTTGTTGAAATGTCCTCTTAGATTGAATGCATAGTGCCCTAAAGCTACTATAGAACCAACAAAAATAAATAAAAAAAGCCCACAAAAAACAAACAAAAAATTACATTCTAAGACGGCTATCGTGATGACCGTGTTAGAATATTAGACATACTATGTTGGTTATTTTTATAATCGTCATAGAAAGACAACTACACTAAGGACTTACAAAGACGGTTCTTCCAATAACCGTCTTAGTATGTCTAACCTTCTAAGACGGTTATCCCAATAACCGTCTTAGATTCCCAATTACACTAATGACATTCTAAGACGGTCCTAAAACTGCCGTTGTATATGTTTTTGACATTTTACGACATATTTTTTTACGACGGTTTAAAATCGTCGTAGAAAAACAACTACACTAAGAACTTACTAAGACGGTTATTCCGTCTTAGTATGTCTAATCTTCTAAGACGGTTATTCCAATAATTGTCTTAGATTCCCAACTACACTAACGACATATTAAGATGGTCTCAAAATCGTCGTTGTACATGTTTTGACATTTTATGACATGTTTTTTTATGAACTGCCAACAGTGGTCGCTCTATGTTGTAAAAAGGATTACTTTTGTCGCAACAAATAATATTGGAATATGGCACAACACTATCAAGTAATTTTTCACGACAGGACACATTAAGGTTATCTTCATTCATCTCTTAATTAGCATCATATGCATGCTCATCATCCGCTTTCCTTTTGACCTTCCTATTTGATCTTAGAAGAAGATCATCTTTATTTTTGGATGAGACAAGAGAAACCCCAATAGAGCTCTCTCTTCCTTCATTTTGAGAAACACAAAGGTGAAAATAGAGAAATAGATTCTATTTCATTTGACACACAAACTACATAAATTAATACTATTTATAATAGAACAACCTATAGACATTGCATATTCAATTAACAGACTAAAAGGACATACTGTCTGTCATACCCTAATTTCGTCTGGGATTATTACTTGATAACATGCAACCTTTGGTTGGCCACTTTGAGATACTTGGCATCCTTTGTTGCACAATATGTGAAGTCCCGAAACCTGTAGGAAATCAAAAGGAAGCAGGCTTACGCGATCCGTGAAATTCCGTAATGTGGCGGAAATCGAAAAGAGGTGTTTTTGCGTAATCCATGAGTTTCCGTAACTTCTTTGAAAGCTAAAAAAGAGTAAATACATAATTCGTAAGGATTCATAACCTTGTGGAAGGAAAATAAGTATCGTTATGAAATTCGTAAAGTTTCGTAACGTTACGGAAAAAAAGAATTACCAAAAAAGGTAAAGAGGGGTGCATTTAGTAAAAGGGGGGTACAAATAGCAATCAGGCCCACTTAGGCCTTCCAGTTTCTTCCTCCAGAAGGCGGTTGCTTCTGGAGGAAGCAACCTTGCTCGCCTAGGCGAGCTGGGTGGCAAGCTCCTCCCCTATTTTGCTATAAATAGGGGAAGGAGTGAAGAGGAAAGGGTTCAGCCTTCTTGGCACTTCTTATTCTCTTGAAATTGCTGAGGAAAATTGTTTCCGTGAAGAAAATCCAAGCCGAGGCGCTTCCGTAATGTTTCCGTAACGTTTCCGTGAGTAATTACGCGAAGATTTTCAACCGTTCTTCGACATTCATCGTTCGTTCTTCGTTTTCTTCGGTCTTCAACTGATAAGTACCCCAAACAGAGCTTTTCAATTCATTCTATGTACCCATGGTGGTCCACATTTCGTTTCATGTATTTTTATTCTTGTTTTCATTTACTTTCCGTACCCCTTTTGACGTGCTTCAGTCATTTATTTAAGCCATTTCTCGCCTAATCAAAAAATAAAATAAATTTCCACCGATCATTTGATTTGTAATATCCATTAATTTCTGTTAAAAAGAATTCCGACCGTTCGGTCGTGCCGTAACCACGTTGGAAATAAAAAAAGAGGTAAAATAATAATATAATAATCAAAAAATACCTTTTAGTAAAATAAAGCGAAAAAAATCAATTGGACGTTTTTCTCTTTGGGATTTCTCATTCTTAATCGAATTGACTAATAACTAAAGTGAAACTAAGGCTAAAATCAAATCGCCTAGTCAAGCTCGTCCACAAAAAAGGTCACTAAATAGGGTTTGAAAGTTTATCATTTCAGTTTTCCTTATCAAGTAAATGGATCATTTTTAAGGTCCAACGCCTTAAAATGATCACTTTTTAAAGTAAAAAGAATCACTTGATTCACCCTTAAGAAAGAACTACGTAGGTTTGATTTCCTCTTCGATGGAGGGTACATAGGAGCAAGAGCCCGCTTTTGTCGACCTCAAAAATAAAAAGAAAATAAAAGTTAAGATAACACAATTCCCACAACTCTAAAAAATAGGCTGTTGTCCTTCGAGACAAACGTAAGAGGTGCTAATACCTTCCTCAAACGTAAATACAACTCCCGAACTTAGAATTTTCATTTTGACCGGTTTCCTTCGGTTTTTCCGACGTTTTCCACAAATAAACGTTGGTGGCGACTCCACGCATCTTTCCTCCTTTGGAAAGCGCACCCGTGAGCCTCGCCTCGCTCGCCCGTAAAAGGGCATGTTGCGACAGTTGGCAACTCCACTGGGGACCTTTTGTCAGTTAGGCCTATTTCATGGAATTGTGGAATTGTGAAACTTTGTGTGTGCATTTGTTGAACTGTGTAAAATGTAAATAACTGTTGTCTATTTCATATTCTTTACACTGCATTCTAAGCACCCACGGGTTTGAGTAAAAAAGGGCGCCATATACCCGGGTTCATGGGAATTTAAGGAGTGGAGGTGAATCTATCATCATGCTAGGTCTCCAACTTGCTTGATAATAGTGAAACCTTGTCTAGAGCTTTCTCTCTTTATAATGTGTTGTCGCTGGTATTCCATACCGCCACAATATTATTATCTTGAGTGATGATACCTCTAGAAAACAGCCGTGTGAGTTATGAATTGTTGGGGAATAGTTATTAGAGACCCCTAGACATTGTGCTATAGGTTCCCAAATAGGGGCAAAGAGCAAACACGCTCCGTGCCATTCGTTCTCATGCATTTTTTTGGTAAATAGCACTAGTTTATAGTTTTGCTAGTGATGTTTGGTTTCTTTAGAGTAATACGTAACCTTTTTAATACTACGTTGAGGTGCCATCATGCCAAAAACATAGCATTAAAATTGGATCTCTGCGGTCTCATATGTGTGAATTACCCCTTTGTGTTGTTTTCTTTCCGTTTCATGCATACGCATTGCATCATTCATGTCGGAGTCTTGATCCACCCCTTTTTTTAGGTAAATGATGGGGACAAATCAAAACGGCAAAAGGTTTTATCAAGTCAAGGTTAAAAGTCTAGATGTCACCAGCCTCAAGGAATTGGGACGATTGATGGGACTTCTCCAAAGGCAAGCCTTCCGCAAAGTGTACGGGAAGATTCTAGATTTGACCGCAGCGGAGGTATTTACGGAAGCTGTCGTATCCCTCGCCCAATACTATGACCAGCCGTTGAGGTGCTTCACGTTTGGGGACTTCCAAATGGTACCGACTATTGAAGAGTTTGAGGAAATACTAGGATGCTCTCTTGAGGGAAGAAAATCGTATCTTTTCTCCGGGTTTCTTCCCTCCTTGAGTAAGATTGCAGCTGTGGTCGGGGATTCGGAAAAAGAGTTGGATCGCATGAAGCAAACTCGCAACGGCGTAGTAGGCCTGCCACGGAAATACTTGGAAGGCAAGGCAAGAGATATGGCGAGCCAAGAGAAGTGGGGCCCGTTTGGGGATATATTAGCTTTGTTGATTTTTGGGGTTGTCCTCTTTCCGAACATGGACGGTTTGGTGGACTTAGCCGCCATTGATGCTTTCCTCGCATATCACCATAGCAAGGAGAGTCCAGTGGTGGCTATCTTGGCAGATTTGTTTGACACCTTTGACCGGAGGTGTGAGAAAAACAGTGCACGGATTGTCTGTTGTTTACCCGCTCTTTGTGTGTGGTTGGTTTCACACCTATTCCAACAAGACACAAGACACTCATGTCCGCTTCAAAGTTATCGCTCATGCGCCGAAAAAGGAAGAGTCGATTGGGACCAACATTTGGCTGGGATAGGAGGCAGCGCAATCAATTGGTTTCCTCGATGGAAGGAAGGCAATGAGGGAGTTCTTTTCTCGTGTGGGGACTACCCTAATGTTCCATTGATAGGGACTAGGGGTTGTATTAATTATAATCCCGCACTCGCCATAAGACAGCTAGGGTACCCCATGAGGGGAGCGCCAACGGAAGGGAGTCTCTCACCTTTCCTTGTGAAAGATTTAGGCGCGCAAGGTCTCAAGGTTATACAAAGAGTCCACAAGGCATGGAGAAGTCCGTTGAGGAAAGACAAGGAGCTTAGAGGCATCCGAAATGGCGTCATCGATGGTTATCATGGATGGCTAAGAGTTCACACGCGAGGGTTAGATTGGCTCTCCAAGTTGAAAGTTATCGATGAGGAGAACTTCGAAGCTCCGGAGGAAGATGAAGAAGTCTGAGCTCTAAAATTAGAGCTAGGGAAGGCAAGACTCGCCAAGGAGAAGTTCAAATCAGCTGCTACACACATCCGGAAAGAGTGCACCGAGTTACAAGAGGAAAACGCGGCCACTGGAAGAGCCCTTGAACAAGAAACCAAAAGGGCCCGCAAGCAGGAACATGGTCGAGAGAAATTCCAAGGAGCATTGTGGGGTAGCAACAATGAGCTCAAGCTCCGAAGAGAGGAAAGAGACCGATCACGGGTGTAGGGCATGATCTTAAAAGAAGAGTTAGCTGCTTGCGCAAGGTCCAAAAGGAGTTTTGCTCAACACTTGGAAGCCACGGAGCAAAGCATGCTAGCTATCATAGGGCAGTACAAGGAAGAATTGAACCAGTCTGTGACCCATGAACAAAAGCTAGCGGAGGATTTTGCACAAGTGTACGCCGAAAAAGAAGCAAGAGGGAGGGTGATTAATGCATTGCATCAAGAAGCGACTATGTGGATGGATAGGTTCGCCTTGACCTTGAATGGAAGTCAAGACCTCCCGCGTCTATTAGCCAAAGCAAAAGCCATGGCCGAAGTGTGTACGGCCCCCGAGGAGATTCATGGGCTAATCAATTACTGTCAACACATGATAGATTTGATTGCCCATATAATTATAAACCGTTAGGTTCTCTTGTAACACCTTTGTATAATCTTGGCTAGATGAAAGCTTTGTTCTTTTTATAAAATAAGAAGTTCAGAACTCATCATGTTATCTAAAAAACCTTGGGGTGGATCCAAGTTCTCTGATCATTCATTTGCATATTCATGTTTTGGTGGCATACTCACCGTTGTTTATTTCTTTAGGAATTTCATCATAACTAAGAAAGCACAAAGGCACCCCTATAACACTCGATCCAGAAAAATGGTGCAGGAACAGATGAAGGCCGATCTATCGGCCTTAAAAGATCAAATGGCTTCCATCTCGGAGGTCATGTTAAAACTCCAGAAAACTATAGAGGATAAAGCCACGGCAACCACCTCCAGTACAGTTAGGGAAGCGGAGCCGGTGCTACAGCCCGCCTTAAATCTGGGCCGAGACAGAAACACGGCAATGTTTGGTCGGAGGTATAGTCCGCAAGCTTACCCCTATGGCTTGCCTCCAGACTTCGCTCCCCGTGCCGCCCCGGAAGATTTAAGCCAAGCCCATACCTTCGAGGGGTAACTCCCACCTTATGACGACTATCCCGTGCAAGACAATGAGGAAGGAGATACCCATCTCGGCCCCCTGCTCCACCTCAAAGATCCATCCCCCCATGAACTACCCCAACCAAACATAATCCGCCATGTCCCGTCTTCACCCGCACCCGTAAAAGAATCTGTTCCCTTCGCGGAAGATAAGGGAAAGATTGAGGCGCTTGAAGAGAGGTTAAGAGCAGTCGAGGGTCTCGACAATTTCCCGTTCTCGGATTTCGCGGATTTATGTCTCGTGCCCAACATCGTCATCCCTCCTAAGTTCAAAGTATCGGACTTTGATAAGTACAAAGGGACAACATGTCCAAAAGGGCATCTTCGGTTGTATTGCCAAAAGATGGGGGCATATTCTGCGGACGAAAAGCTGTTGGTCCATTTCTTTCAAGACAGTTTGGCCGGAGCAACTGTAGCATGGTATACCAATCTAGAAGCTTCCCAGATCCGATCATGGAAAGACTTGGCAACTGCCTTCATTAGGTAGTACCAGTACAATACGGATATGGCTCTCGATCGGAACCAGCTTTAGAGTATGACTAAGCGAGAGAATGAGTCCATTAAGGAATATGCCCATAGATGGAGAGATCTCGCAGCCCAAGTCGTACCACCCATGACGGAGAGGGAGATGATCACAATTATGGTAGATACGTTACCCACGTTCTACTATGAAAAGCTGATAGGCTACATGCCAGCTAACTTTGCGGATCTCGTCTTCACCGGAGAAAGGATTGAATCTGGACTACGAAAAGGCAAGTTCGAATATGCTTCCAATGTGGCCCCCAACAACAACAGAAGAGCCCCAGTAGTGCGCACGAGGAAAAAAGAATGAGACGCCCACGCGGTCACCACCGCCCTAACGTGGATGAAAGCACCCCAAAATATCTAAAGCTCATACCAGCCCAATCCCCCAAATTTTTCAATCCAACCGGGAGTTCCCTCCTGACTCAAGTGAAAGGACCGCCCGGGACAGAGAGAACGCCGACCCAACGCACAGCTCCGGCCACGCCCCGGCCAGTCAACAATACAGCCCCCGACCCGAGCTATAATAATGCACAGCGCCCACTCCCGAAAGATAACTTCTCTCCTATTCGCATGGCATACTCCGAGTTATGGCCTTCATTATTGGAGAATCGTTTGGTGGTGGCCATACCCGGGAGGGTCTTCCAGCCACCCTACCCCAGGTGGTATGACCCGGGTGCCAAATGTGAGTACCATAGTGGAGCTCCCGGACACGACATTGACTCCTGCCACCCGTTTAGGTATAAGGTGCAGCACCTAATCAATGCCGGCTGGCTATCGTTTCAAGAGGAAGGTCCAAATGTTAAAACCAACCCACTGGCTAGTCATGGAAAGGCTAGCGTAAACACCATCCAAGAGGATGGGCCATCGCGGGCAAGGAGATAGGAGAGGTGGCTACTTCCAGACGCTTCATCTACCAATCGCTGCAAGCGGCATGTATGGTCTCCCGTGGCAGAGGCGAAAGGGACGAGTGTTTGTTTCACCTCGGGGAGTCGCACGACATGGAAACCTGTTCCGCGGTAGAAGAATTGCTTCAGCAGCTCATGGATTGGGGGCAGCTTGAAGTGTCCAAAGGAGAGAGGGAAGAACCACAAATTTGCATGCAGTCGGAAGAAAAGAAGGTTCCTCTAACCCCCAAGGCCCTAGTAATATGTTTTACTAGGAAGGGGACCGGCTCCACACCCGTATACCCCCGGACAGTGTCCAAGCCGACGCCTTTTGCATATCAAAGCAATAAGGCCGTTCCGTGGAAGTATACCCCTCCCGCGTTCAGCGAAAGAGTTGCAACTGAAGTTGACTCCCTGTCAACTAAGGTGACCAACATCACCGGCCTCAGTGGCGTGACCCGCAGTGGCCGGGTGTTCACTTCCCCCCGCTCGGCGGAGTTGCCCTCCAAGGGGAAAGCGCCCATGGTCCAAGAGCCCACAGATGTAGCTACCCCCTCGAAAGAAGTAGATCCTCCGGTAGTAAGAGGGGCTGAAAAGAAAGAGGGTCTCCAAGGAAAAACAGTGACTTTGGAAGAGGCCCATGAGTTCCTCCGCCTCATCCAACAAAGCGAGTTTAAGGTAGTCGAGCAACTGAATAAAACTCCAGCAAGGATCTCTTTGCTTGAACTGCTCATAAATTCCGAGCCTCATCGTGCGCTATTGATAAAGGTCCTTAACGATGCCCATGTAGCACATGATATCTCAGTGGAGGGTTTCGAAGGCATCGTTAATCATATAACCACCAACAATTATATCGCATTTGCGGAAGAAGAGATTCCCGTTGAGGGGATAGGACACAACAAGGCTCTACACGTGTCGGTGAGATGTATGGACCATGTTGTCGCAAAGGTACTTATCGACAATGGATCAAGTTTGAATGTGATGCCGAAGACCACTTTGGAAAAGCTTCCTTTTAGTGCGTCACGTTTAAAACCGAGCTCGATGGTGGTGCGAGCCTTTGATGGTACTCGGTGGGAAGTGATGGGGGAAATCGACATTCCCATTCAGATAGGCCCCCATACTTGCAATGTGGTGTTTCAAGTAATGGACATAAATCCCGCCTATAGCTGTCTCTTGGGGAGACCTTGGATTCATGCGCTGGGAGTGGTCCCTTCAACGCTTCACCAGAAATTGAAGTTCGCAGTGGGTGGAGAGGATATGTTGGTGAGCTGCCCTTCCTCCGCCCCATACGTAGAAGCAGTGGAAGAATCATTGGAAACGGCTTTCCAATCCTTCGAGGTGGTGAGCTGCGCCTCTGTGGAACCAAGTCCATTGCTACCTTCTCTCTCCAACACGGCCATAATGGTGGCACGTGTTATGCTCAAGAACGGATTTGAGCCCAGAATGGGTCTAGGAAGGACGGCCTCGGAAATGCTGACGTAGTCGATGTTAAGGGAAATCCGTACAAGTATGGATTGGGGTACGAACCCGGGATGCCGGGGAGGAGGAATATGCCGTCAAGATTTCGGGCAGACAGAGTATGGCCCGACCGTCTTAGCCAATCTTTCACTAGTGCCGGAATGGTGTCCGAGGAAGAAGTGGCCGCAGTAGGAGAGGAGTTCCCTCAAGACCCACCAAATTTTGTGCAACCATGCCACCCCGATTCCCAAGTGGGGAACTAGCGCGTGATAAACCAGTCAGAAGTCTATACCGCTGATTCAATGTAATTAGAGCCTATAGATTTCCTTTCTCTTTTGTTTTGTGAAACCTACCTTATTAAATAAACAAAAAGATCTTGTTTCATCTGTTCTTGCAGTTCCACCTTTTCTCATATCATTTTGCATGTTTTTGTTTATTTTGTCTTGTTTGGTATAGATATGAGGGTCGATTCTTTGAGGATCCTAACAATGAGGGTTTGACGATCGATTTCGACCGAGATGTAAGCCAAATGATGAACGAAGAAGAGGAAGAGGACGTCCTTTCACCAGAGTTGGAGAGGTTGATCGCTCAGGAAGAACGTGAAATGAAGCCTCACCAAGAAGGAACCGAACTGGTGAACTTAGGGACCGGAGAGGAAAAGAAAGAAGTAAAGGTAGGAACCGGTATGACCGCGTCTATCCGCCAAGGCTTGATAACCCTTCTTGAAGAGTATCAAGATGTCTTTGCATGGTCACATCAAGACATGCCCGGTCTGGATTCCGACATTGTGCAGCATAAGTTGCCTTTGAATCCCAGGTCTTCCCCGGTTAAGCAAAAGTTACGAAGAATGAAACCCGAGATGTCTTTAAAAATTAAAGAAGTAAGGAAGCAGTTTGATGCAGGTTTCTTAGCTGTGGCGCGGTACCTGGAGTGGGTGGCCAACATTGTCCCGGTCCCGAAAAAGGACGGCAAGGTTCGAATGTGTGTAGACTATCGGAACTTAAACCGAGCCAGTCCTAAAGACAAATTTCCCCTACCACACATTGATATATTGGTAGATAATACAGCCAAGTTCGCCCTTTTCTCCTTTATGGATGGTTTTTCGGGGTATAATCAAATAAAGATGGCACCCGAAGATGTAGAGAAGACCACTTTCGTCACCCTATGGGGAACGTTCTGCTATAAAGCGATGGCCTTCGGGCTGAAAAATGCTGGGGCAACCTATCAGCGTGCCATGGTGGCGTTGTTCCATGACATGATGCATAAGGAAATAGAGGTCTACGTAGATGACATGATTGCCAAGTCTCGAACTGAGGACGAACACCTTTTCAATCTGCGTAAGCTGTTTGGAAGGTTGCGGAAATACCAACTAAAACTAAACCCAACCAAATGCACCTTCGGGGTAAAGTCGGGGAAGTTGCTAGGATTTATCGTAAGTCAGAAAGGGATAGAGATAGATCCTGAGAAAGTAAAGGCCATTCTTGAGATGCCGGAACCACGCACGGAGAAGCAGGTTCGAGGTTTCTTGGGTAGGTTGAATTATATCGCGAAATTTATCTCGCAACTCACCCCTACATGTGAGACCATTTTCAAGCAATTACGTAAGAATCAAACAGTCCTGTGGAATGGCGACTGCCAAGAGGCCTTCGAGAACATCAAACAGAGTCTCGCAAACCCCCCGATGCTCATGCCACCTGTGACAGGGAGACCTCTTTTCCTATACATGATCGTGTTGGAAGAGTCTATGGGGTGCGTGTTGGGTCAGCACGATAATTCTGGGAAAAAGGAGCAAGCCATTTACTATCTAAGCAAGAAGTTTACCGCATGTGAGATGAATTACTCAATGCTGGAAAGGACGTGTTGTGCTCTGGTATGGGCATCACATCGGCTTAGGCAGTACATGCTCAGCCATACCATGTGGCTTATCTCCAAAATGGATCCCGTGAAATACATCTTTGAGAAACTGGCCCTCACGGGACGAATCGCTAGGTGGCAGGTACTACTATCTGAATTTGATATCGTATACGTCACCTAAAAGGCGGTAAAGGGAAGCGCCTTGGCGGATTATTTGGCCCAGCAACCCCTCCAGGATTATCGGCCGATGCACCCCGAGTTCCCAGATGAAGATATCATGGCCCTGTTCGAAGAGAAGCGAACGCACGAAGACATAGACAAATGGATTGTTTGCTTCGATGGGGCATCTAATGCTTTGGGCCACGGAGTAGGGGCAGTCCTGGTATCCCCGGATGATCAGTGTATTCCTTTCACGGCTAGGCTAGGTTTTGATTGTACCAACAATATGGCCGAGTACGAAGCATGCGCCCTCGGGGTTCAGGCGGCCATTGATTTTGATGTAAAACTACTCAGGGTGTATGGAGACTCAGCTTTGGTGATACGCCAGTTGAAAGGAGAATGGGAAACTAGGGATCCGAAGTTAATACCCTATCAAACTCACATCTTGAGGTTAGCCAAGTACTTTGACGACATTTCTTTCCACCACATACCTCGGGAAGAGAATCAAATGGCTGATGCATTAGCCACCCTGGCATCCATGTTTCAACTTGCCCCACACGGGGATCTGCCGTACATCGAATTCAAATCTCAGGGCAGGCCGACATATTGTTATGCAATAGAGGAAGAGCGGGATGGGAAACCGTGGTATTTCGACATCAAACAATATGTCGAGAACAAAGAATACCCACCAGGGATTTCTGACAAAGAAAAAAGGACGTTGAGGAGATTGGCTACTGGTTTCTTTGTAAGTGGTACCATCCTGTACAAACGAAACTACGACATGACCCTCCTACGATGCATAGATGCCAAAGAGGCGAACTTCATGATTGAGGAGATCCACGAGGGTTCATTTGGGACACATGCCAAGGGGCATGCCATGGCCAGGAAGATCCTTAGGGCCGGTTATTACTGGCTCACCATGGAGAGCGATTGTTGCGCCCATGTAAAGAAGTGTCATAAATGTCAGGCATACACAGACAATGTCAATGTTCCGCCACATCCTCTGAATGTTATGTCCGCCCCTTGGCCTTTTTCCATGTGGGGAATAGATGTCATTGGGGCCATCGAACCCAAAGCGTCGAATGGTCACCGCTTCATTCTTGTGGCGATATATTACTTCACCAAATGGGTCGAAGCGGCTTCTTATACTAATGTCATGAGAAGTGTGGTAGTCAGATTCATAAAGAAGGAGTTGATTTGTCGATACGGACTCCCCAGGAAGATCATCACTGAAAATGGCACCAATCTGAACAACAAGATGATGCAGGAAATATGCGAGGATTTCAAGATCCAGCATCATAACTCTACCCCTTATCGGCCAAAGATGAATGGGGCTGTAGAGGCTGCAAATAAAAATATTAAGATTGTTCAGAAGATGACCGTGTCATACAAAGATTGGCATGAGATGTTGCCTTTCGCCCTACATGGATATAGAACTTCAGTGCGAACTTCTACTGGGGCAACGCCGTATTCCTTGGTTTATGGGATGGAAGCAGTACTCCCATTTGAGGTAGAGGTTCCTTCTCAGAGGATAATAGAAGAGTCAGGCCTAGAAGAGTCAGAATGGGCTCAAGCACGCTACGACCAACTCAACCTTATTGAAGGTAAGCGTTTGATGGCCATGAGTCATGGGCGCCTATATCAACGAAGGATAAAGAACGCGTTTGACAAGAAGGTACGCCCGCGCAAGTTCAACGAGGGGGACCTTGTGCTGAAGAAAATGTCCCATGCCGTTAAGGATAATCGAGGCAAGTGGGCCCCAAATTATGAAGGACCTTTTGTGGTAAAAAGAGCTTTTTCTGGGGGTGCTCTGATACTCACCAACATGGATGGCGAGGAGCTGCCCTCGCCTGTGAACTCCGATGTCGTTAAACAATATTATGCTTAATGTCTGGGGCAATCCAGAGGACCGTTGCATGTTTTTATTTTTGAGTTTTTTCGTTCTTCTTGGTTTCCTCTAGGGATTCCCATTCACTGTATTTGTCTCGTTTCATTAAAAAGAAAAGATGGGCGAGGTTTCAGTACTCCCTTTGGTTTCAAACCTTGTGTTTAGTTTGTAGTAACCTGAGCCCTCTTTGCACGGTTCATGGGGTGACCCAAACGCTTATTTAAAATTGAATTTAACCAGCCTTCACTAAGAAAATCATCGCATTAGAAACATTCATACATGCACATGCACATGCATATCTTGTGGTAGCAAGGAATAGAATCGTCTCAGGCCACGGTCAGAAGTCAAGACAAGTCAATGGCAGAAATCAACCAAGGTAAGACGATGACCGGTCATGATTGGCTACGTATTGTTTGTCTCCTACTTGCAGGTACTTAGGGATGGAGGCAAATAGAGGATAGGGTCACGGCCGACCGTCGTCTCTTCCCGGCACTAGACAAGCAGAGAACGTCACTGCAAGGCAGCCCAGTATCCTTTGAATTCACAGTATTTTATTACTATTGTTTGTTTTAAATAAGTAATCGACGCCTAACTCTAACTTAAGTAGGTTCAAGTAGGCAAACGCTAAACCTTAAAAAAAAAATTGTGCAGGTTAGCTCGCCTGGGCGAGCAACCCCTGAACCCAAAATATAAAAACGAGGGAGGGGAACGTTTTTATACCCAAAAACATTCCCCCCCCCCCCCCTCATTCAAAAGAGAGAATTCACGAAGGCTTGCGGTTTTTGCTCCCTCAAGTAACTTTTGGTTGCATTTTGCTTTCATTTTTGGTGTTTCTACTCACTCCAACAAGTAAGTATTCAATCCTTGAGTTTTTAGCTTCCCATTTGTCATACCCTAATTTCGTCCGGAGATTATTATTTGATGATATACAACCTTTGATTGGCCGCTTCGAGATACTTGACACCCTTTGTTGCAGAATATGTGAAGTCCCGAGACGTGCCGAAAATCAAAAGGAAGCAGGCTTACACAATCCGTGAAAATTCCGTAATGTGACGGAAATCGAAAGGAGGTGTTTTTCGCAATCCGTGAGTTTTCGTAACTTCTTCGAAAGCTAAAAAAGAGTAAATACATAATCTATGAAGATTCATAACCTTGCGGAAGGAAAATAAGTATCGTTACGAAATTCGTAAAGTTTCGTAACGTTACGGAAAAAGAATTACCAAAAAAAGGTAAAGGGGGTGCATTTAGTAAAATGGGGGTGCAAATAGTAATTTTTGAATCTAGGCCCTTCTAGAGGTTTCTGGGCAATTTCTTGCTTAAGGTTGAAGCAACCTATCTCGCCTGGGCGAGCTAGGTGGCCACCACACCCCCCATTTTGTTGAAAAATGGGATTCCGGGGCTTCCGGGACACCCGTAATGCTTCCGTAAAATTCTCATAACCCTAAATAAGAATATTTAACTTAATACGGGTGAGAGGGAAGAGAAAAAAAGGAAAAAATCAAGTCCTATATGCTTCCGTAACTTTTCCGAAAATTACGAAAGAAGGGGGTGAACTTATCAAAATTGTGGGGGTGCATATAGCAATTTCGTAATTTTAAATTGGGCCTTCCAGAATGTTTTTTTGAAGCTGGATTGCTTCTGGAGGAAGCAACCCAGCTCGCCTGGGCGAGCTGGGCGGCAACCTCCTCCCCCTTTTTCCTATAAATAGGCTGAAGGGGGCTGTTATAAGGATCCCGGATGCCCCTGGTGAGGTATTTCAGCTGTTTTGGGTGAAAAAAATTGTTTTCGTGAAGAAAATCCAAGTCGAGGTGTTTCCGTAACGCTTTCGAGAGGTTTCCGTAAGCAAATCCGTGAAGGTTTTCCTCCGTTATTCACCGTTCTTCATCCATTCTTCGTTCTTCAACGGGTAAGTTTCCAAATCGAGCTTTTCAATTCATTCTATGTACCCGTGGTGGTCCCCATTTGTTTTGTGTATTTTTATTCTTGTTTTCATTCGCTTTCTATTCCCCCTTTTGACGTGCTTCATTCATTTATTTGAGTTGTTTCTCGCCTAATCTAAAAATAAAATAAATTTCCACCGATCATTTGAATTGTATCATTCGTTAATTTCTGTTAAAATGAATTCCGACCGTTTGGTCATGCTGTAACCACGTCGGAAATCAAAAAAGAGGTAAAATAATAATATAATAATCGGAAAAAATACCTTTTAGTAAAATGAAGCACAAAAATCAATTGGACGTTTTCTCTTTGGGATTTCTCATTCTTAATTGAATTGACTAATAACTAAAGCGAAACTAAGGCTAAAATCAATTCGCCAAGTCAAGCTCGTCCACCAAAAAAATCACTAAAAAAGGATTTGAAAGTTTTATCTCAGATTTTTCCTTATCAAGTAAATGGATCATTTTTAAGGTCCAACGCCTTAAAATGATCACCTTTCAAGTAAAAGAATCGCTTGATTCATGCTTAAAGAAAGAACTACGTAGGTCTGATTTCCTCTTTGATGGAGGGTACGTAGGAGCAAGAGCCCCGCTTTTGTCGACCTCAAAAAATAAAAAGAAATAAAGTTAAGGCAACACAATTTCCACAATTCTAAAAAATAGGCTGTTGTCCTTTGAGACAAACGTGAGAGGTGCTAATACCTTCCTCAAGCGTAAATACAACTCCCGAACTTAGAATTTTCATTTTGACCGATTTCCTTCTGTTTTTCCGACGTTTCCCACAAATAAACGTTGGTGGCGACTCCGCGCATCTTTCCTCCTTTGGAAAGCGCACCCGTGAGCCTCGCCTCGCTCGCCCGCAAAAGGGCACGTTGCGACAGTTGGCGACTCCACTGGGGACTATTTTTGTGAGTTAGGCCTATTTTAAGGAATTGTGGATTTGTGAAACTTCGTGTGTGCATTTGTTAAACTGTGTAAAATGTAAATAACTGTTGTCTATTTCTCATTCTTTACACTGCATTCTAAGCACCCACGGGTTTGAGTAAAAAAGGGGCCCTATACCCGGGTTCATGGGAATTTAAGGAGTGGAGGTGAATCTATCATCATGCTAGGTCTCCGACTTGCTTGATAATAGTGAAACCTCGTCTAGAGCTTTCTCTCTTTATAATGTGTTGTCGCTGGTATTCCATACCGCCACAATATTATTATCTTGAGTGATGATACCTCTAGAAAACAGCCGTGTGAGTTATGAATTGTTGGGGAGTAGTTATTAGAGACCCCTAGATATTGTCCTATAGGTTCCCAAATAGGGGCAAAGAGCAAACACGCTCCGTGCCATTCGTTCTCATGCATTTTTTGGTAAATAGCACTAGTTTATAGTTTTGCTAGTGATGTTTGGTTTCTTTAGAGTAATACGTAACCTTTTTAATACTACGTTGAGGCGCCATCATGCCCAAAACGTAGCATTAAAGTTGGATCTCTGCAGTCTCGTATGTGTGAATTACCCCTTTGTGTTGTTTTCTTTCTATTTCATGCATGCGCATCTGCATCATACCGTCACACATGCGTTGTATGTGGGTCTCGTCTTTTGTCATGGGAAGCCGGAAGATCCATATCGTCTTCTTAACTGCACACATGGGGCACTGCGCCCCCCAAATGCGCAATAAGGAGAGATAATTTTCCGGGCTCTCGTGTCCGTAAATGCATTCATATCATGCACCGCATAAACATCTCTTCAGCATCATAATGAACATATCGTTCCTGCATTTGTCCGTTATCACATTCACATTTTGCATGAGTCATTGCATCATCATGCATATGCGTTCAACAAACTTTTTTGATCTACAAATTGCATACTATTTGTTTTCATGTTTGCTCATGCGTGACCCTTGCGTTTTCCCCTGCAAGACAAAAACAAAAAAGAAAGCGCGAAAATTCACACTGCATTCTTAGTTGCATGTGTTAGGTACCATGAGCCAACCATGTTGGGATCATAAACCCATTTCTAAAATTGAAAAAAAAAACACAAACAACAAAACAAAATGATTGAGCATGGTACCTAATGCGTGGTTAATTAAGAAAGGATGTCTCTTCGAGCATCTCAATCTCATAATTACATTTTCCATGCATAGCATGCGTATTCTCGAGTCTTTCATCCCTATGAAATGTTGTTGAAGTATTGGCGATCAAAATTGCCATTCCCTGGGTTATGGGGTTGAACCAAGCTCGTGCTTTTATGAAAAGATTCATCGAGTCAAGTTGAAGTATGGAAGTAACCATCTTGCAAAAGTTGGGGCAAAAGGTGGATTGTGTTACATCATTGCTTCGGCTACTGTCAAACACGTTTAGGATTGTTAATATCCTTGTTACTTCCAGTTTAACCTTGACAAAGATGTCATGGACCAAGTTGAAAATCTAAATTGATTCAACCCCATGTAAAAATTCGCAATACTTCAACTATGCATCATTCGCATACATCCATGCTTTTCATTGGTTGCATTGCTCATTGCATTCTTTCCTTGAAAAAAAAAGAACTTAATCATTGTTATAAAAAAGAAAAAAAAAACATGCTTTACGGTGCCCTCACCGAACTTGTGCTAGAGCTAGAGTAATGGGTGAAGTAAAGGAGATACAAGAGAAGATGAAGGCCGGCATGGAGGCCATTAAAGAGAAAATGGCCACAATGATGGAGGCCATGATGAGCGTGAAGAAGATAATGGAAGCCAATGTGGTTGCAATTGCTGCTACCAGCGTTGTTGCTAAGGTGAACCCAACGTCCCCATCCGGCATCAATGAATCATCCAACCTCAGATATGGTAGGCAAAGATTTGGGAAGTATGGGCGGCCCCCATGATGTGCAAATTCAAAACGAGCATGCCTTCTCGCCATATGGCTTGCCTCTCAACTATACGCCACCCAATGTGGCGTACACTCCCAATAAGAATGTCAATAACTCCACTCCTATACCCATTGAGAGCCAGCAACCCCAAACTGATCATGCACATGTCTCTTAAAACCGTGGGGGAGACACATGAAATTCCCCATCACAATCTAGCCGACTTCGAGCCTTGGCTCGGATATGCCACTGAAGGGCAAGCAGTTGCTGGTATACCCCTACAAAACCCTTTGGAGGGCCCTCAATATCACCCACAACTACACCTCTTGCATTCCACGATAAGTAAAAACCCTCATGCTATGGCAGAAATAGGAAAGATGGATCATCTAGAGGAAAGGCTCAGGGCCATTGAAGGAGGTGAAGATTATTCCTTTGCTAACCTAGAAGAGTTGTTCCCAATACCCAATATCATCACCCCTCTCAAGTTCAAGGTGCTAGACTTTGACAAGTACAAGGGGATTACTTGCCCCAAGAACCATCTAAAGATGTATTGTCGGAAGATGGGGGCATACGCAAAAGATGACGAATTGTTGATACATTCCTTCCAAGAAAGTCTTACTGGGGTAGTTGTTACCTAGTACACTAACTTGGAACCTTCCCGAGTCCATTCCTGGGAGGACCTAATGGTTGCCTTCGTTAGGCAGTGTCGGTATAATGGCTTCGGATAGGATGCAACTACAAAACATGTGCAAAAAAAGGGGGCACGAATCTTTCAAAGAATGTATTTTGTAGCGAGAAAGCCTGTAGAATTTTGCAGCGAGAAAGCCTGTAGAATTCACCCCAATTCCAGTGTCCTATGCTGACTTGCTCCCATATCTACTTGATAATTCAATGGTAGCCATAACAGGTTCATCAATCTCCATTTCTCCTAGAATACGACTCGAACGCAACGTGTGCTTGTCACGGAGAAGCCCCGGGGCGTTCCATTGAGCATTGTAGGGCTCTGAAGCGTAAGGTGCAAGGTCTAATTGATATGGGCCGGCTGAAATTTGAGGAGAATCGCGTGCCAATCCTGACATTGACAAGAGATGCCACACATGGGGCAATTTTGAAAGCTGTTGTTAGATGTCTCTAATGACTCATCAGGATTTTCAACTTTCACCGGAAGTGGGTGCAAGCCATTGGTCTGTTTGCTCAAGCGACCTGTGCTCCTGAGTTTGGACTTCCAAGACCATTTGATCAAGGCCGTACCCGAATCAAATAAACATGAAAATGCAGTAACTAGGAAGTGATCCTAGGTCGTTTCCCAACGAGCAGTGACAAGCCAAATGTTCATAATATACTTGCAGTAACAGTAACGATGGGGGGGTTTGGTTGTTTGGTAATTAAAGAGCAGAACAAATAAAATGGAATACGAAACTACTAATATTAAAAACGGGTTGTTTCCTCTGATTCAGAAGCCACTCTCTTATCCTGGGTTATGGAGAATTCATCCCTAACAGTCAACCACTTAATCCAACCCTATTTCAATTTACTAAGCAAAAATCAACTTAGGGTTTTCAATACGTGATTAGGCACCACATACACCAGTTAGCCCTTCGTCCATTAAACATGAACGCAAGTTAGGCTCAGAGGCAATTAATCGAACACGAAGCGTGCACTGATTAATATTCACGAAATTGGGATAACTGGTGAAGGGAAAACTGCCAGGAAACCACATTACAAACGAAATCTCAAAGAGAGTTGGGCTTCGTTCTCAAAAGGAAAAAACACCAGAAAATCTAGCCTTCCGTGGATTCAAACAGAAAACGCAAATGAAGCATGAAGCAGAAACATAAATGAACAAGAACGTAAATGAACAGAAACGTAAATGAACAGAAACGTAAATGAAAGTAGAAGAAGAAGCAAGAATGAACTCGTAATTAGAAGCAGAAAACGGAAATTTGCATTAAGAACGAAAACTGTAACAAGGGAACAGAAAAACGTGAAAACCTAAAACCAAAGCTCTGAATAATGAAAATAGCATAGCAGAATAGAATGCCCTGCACGAATCCCAAGGCATCTATTTAAAAAGAGTCACTCAAAGTCACTGGGCCCTATTACAATACTCTGGCCCAAAACGAAATAAACACTGAACAACATAAAATAAAATTGCGAAATTTCCTAATTAGAAATTAACTAAGGTAAGCGTTGCTTTATTTGCCCTCTTCAAGTCCACAACCAAAATCTGGATTAAGCCCAATGTTTCATTAATTCCTGAAATTAGATTAAAAACATCAAATTAGCTAAATGAGCCCAAATAATAAAACTGCCTAATTAATTGACAATTAAGACCAATCAATAATTAAAATGGTGCAAAAAGGGTTTAGAAAATAGAAGAAAATGATGGCACATCACCGTTCAATCAGAGATTACTCGTCTTGCACGTTGGTGGGGCTGTCGTAAAACAACAAATAAAGTTCAAAACAAATAAGTTTCAGAATAAAAATAAAAATAAAAATAAAGAGAGGTTCAAAAAAAAAGGAGAGCATTTGATTGACTGTGTTTTCAAGACATTCATGTGAGCTCATTTTATTATTCCGGAAAGTTTGTCTTTTTTGAGAGAAGTGAGTTATCAAGAATAGGATGTTGGATAAATGGCCTTAGTTACCTTAAGAAAAAGGGGGGTTGAATTAAGATACGAAGACTATTCCCCAATTAAACTTTCACTCTCTTCGGATTAACAATGCACCCTTAACATGAATTACTCAAAAGACAATTCAAAATAAACTTCTTTAAAGCAAAAGATAAATAGCTATAAATAAAAGAAGTTTAAAGGAAGAGAGGAATGCAAACTTGATTTATACTGGTTCGGCCACTTCCCGTGCCTACGTCCAGTCCTCAAGCAACCCACTTGAAATTTTCCATTCTCTTTGTAAAACTCTTTTTACAAAGTCTGAACCACACAGGGACAACCCTTCCCTTGTGTTCAAGAATCCTCTACAACAAGAAACCCACGGTCTCTTAATCCCTTTTCAGAAATAAGAAGAAGAGAAGAAGAAATCTCTCTTAAAAGAGATAGATTGTACAATGAAGGTCAATCAAAATTCCTTATTGAATATGCAAGTGGTTGACCAAGGAATCTTTTTGAGATGATAAGACAGTTCAGTTCAGAAAAAACTCTTAATCTTTTGAAAGGATAAAAATTTTTTTGGCAATGAAAACTCCCTTTAAGTTCGTGTTTCCAAGTCACCTTTGATGGTCATTCATAAAACATTTGAATAGGTGTGACTCTTGGCAATTATTTTCTGAAAATCCCCTCTGGTAATCAATTACACATTATAAATTTTGAATTCAAATTTCTAGTGACTGTGATAAACATTTTCAGCTGCTGGTAATCGATTACCAGAGAAAAAATCTCAATTTGAAATGATAGAATTCTTTGGTCAAACCTTTTGTTTGGAAACTTCTTCCTAAAGATTCTAGAGATCAACTTGATCATGTATCTTGATTTTTCTTGGATTCTTGTCTTGAATAAAACTTAGAAGCACTTGATCCTTTAGCATTATCAAGACATCCAAACATCTTGCTTCTACATAGGAGTCATTTGACTTAATCCATCAACTGAAAAATCCTTCAACTATTTCTCGTCCTTGGAAAATTCTTTTTGCAAGAATCAACTACATCTTTCATTCTTCCTCACTACGAGGTTGTGAAAACAAGACAACGATTGTACCTTAAAGCCCTACACTGGGGCAATGAAAGGCACCATGCATAAACCTCAAACGAACCTAGGGGCAGATTAGAAGTTCTCACCCAATAGGTTCCTTGCTACAAGGTCATGATGAAAGACAACGATTGTACCTTAAAGCCCTACACTGGGGCAACGAAAGGCACCATGCAAAAACCTCAAGCGAACCTAGGGGTAGATTAGAAGTTTTCACCCAATAGGTTCCCAACTACAAGGTCATGATGAAAGATAACAATTGGTACCTCAAAGCCTTACACTGGGGCAATGAGGGGCATTGTGCATGAGCCTCAAGTGAACATAGGGGCAGATCAAAAGTTCTCACCCGTCGATATTTTTAAACAAGAAAAAAAAAGGGGGGACAAGCCCTGGAATTTCAATAAATTGATTAAACGTCAAACGGCTCCATTCCCGTCACTCCAAAATGGTCAAGTGACTAAATCAAACAGAACATACACTCTGAGGGAGTTCCCGGAGAGATTTGCAAAAGATAGGATAGGGTTGCATGAATTATCACCTTTTTCAAAAGGACAGTCAATCTGTGTTTTCCAAAAAGATTAAATCAAAATCAAAATCACAAAATAGGGAAAGAATGTCATGAAAATTGTACAACTTTCCATTGCATTGCATTGTTTCATATGAGGTCAGCATTACCAAATTTCACAACAAAGGTTGCATGCGTCCGTATCCCTAAAAATCATGTTAACTGCATAGATTTCCTACATCTCGTGTCCAATCTTGTTGGATGACCGGCCCTCTCGATGGGCCGACCTCTTGTTTTCTCATAAAGGTGGACCCTTGGGTACTAGTACCTATCACCTTTAGAGGACCATATGTCCTCGCCATCAGAGGACTGCACATCCTCGCTTGCAGAGGGCTGCACGCCCTCGCCTTTAGAGGGCTACGCGTCCTCATTTTCAGTGTGTTCCATATCCACACCTTAGAAGAATATAAGGTCCTTTGCCCTTAGATGCTTAACTGAGACTTGCGCTCCCGGTTAAGGGGCCAGTTAGTTTCCTTTTATCAGTTCCTGGGCCACCCCCTGATATTGGAGGGCGACCAACTATGCGAGCACATCCAGAAAGGGAGGCTATCACGCATCTAGTATGCATACTGGGGCAAGATTTCACCCGTGCCGCTGCAAAAAGACGAGTGCGGATCACGCGCACCAACATGACCACTCTTACATGGATATGGATGACGTTGTTATTTAGCAACATTCTTCCCAACGACCACAATGCCAATCTCCCCCTGCAGATGTATCAGTTGGTTTATGCCGCCATGACATAGGTAAGTATGCACATGGCTCAATTGATTTCTGATGTCATCTATTGTTTGTAGGGATCGTGCCCATAAGACGCCCAATGGACCCGAAGAAGTCCAACAGGGCACTGGGGTTTCCAGCTCTGGTTACGGGCCTCTGTCAGTCCTACAGGGTGCCCGTTCCCCCAGCGAGGTCATGCCATCGTGACATAGGTAAGTATACATATGGTTCAACTGATTTCTGATACCATCTATTGTTTGCAGGAATCGCAACCACAAAGACACCCAGTGGACCCGGAGAAGTCCAACAGGGCCCTGGGGTTTCCAGCTCTGGTTACGGGCCTCTGTAGTCCTACAGGGTGCCCGTTCCCCCCGACAAGGTCACGTCATCATGACATAGGTAAGTATGCACATCGCTCAACTGATTTCTGATTTCATTTATTGTTTGTAGGGATCGTGCCCGCAAGACACCCAGTGGACCCGAAGAAGTCCAACAGGGTCTTGGAGTTGTCATGCTCTAATTACGGATCTATGTCAGTTCTACGGAGTACCTGTCACCTCCAGCAAGGGCATCAGGCCCCCTACTAATCGAGATTTCATCAAGAAGTACGGCATCCCCAGGCAGGCGCAGGGTGAAACACCACAGCAGCCTGGGGATGGCCAACAGCGGGCAATAGACGCACCGCCATCACCTCTAGAGTTCACCTCAGCTCATCCACAAAAAGGTTAGAGCGTTGCTTACGACCCATGGCTGACCAATAGGCAACCAAGTCCAGAGCCAAAGGTAAGCAAAGTACTAGGTCCGTGACCGACAAGCCATCAAGCGTCCAGCCAAAGACGTTAAAGAAACGCTACTAGGAGGCAACCTAGTACCTTTTAAATCTCTGCTTGTTATTTGATCACCTTTGTTTCTCAAGTCATAGCAGGACACACCTAGTTGCTCATGATCCTAGGAATTTAAATAAAACAAGCACAAGCTTGGAAGGTAGTCATACCTCACAAAATATGTATATATATATATATATATATATATATGTATGTATGTTTAGGTAGAAAGATACCTTGAATATGCATGAATGTAGCAAAAATACTTCACAAAATATATATATGTATGTTTAGGTAGCAAGATACCTTGGATATGCATGTATATAGCAAAAATATCTCACAAAACATATATATGTATGTTTAGGTAGCAAGATACCTTGGAAACACATGTATATGGCAAAATACCTCACAAAATATACGTATGTTTAGGCAACAAAATACCTCAAAAAAAAAGAGTAAAAAGAGAGCGAGCAAGAAAAGAATAAGAAAAAAAAAAAGTTGTCAAGCTAAAAAACAACATGCTTGTGAAAAGAGATAATTTCCGACTTTTCTTTGAAAGATTTTACTGATCTTAACCAGTTTTTGAAAAAAAAATGTGTGTACACATTTGAAGGGTAAATGCTGTGAAAAGTTTTTCGAACACCCAAGATAGACTCGGATGAATGCACAAATTGATAGAAGAACATATTTTGGAAATACTGGGTTGACTTAAAATAGGGAAAATAAATCCTGAGCCCTAGTGTCACATGACCGTAAAAACTTGATGCTTGAGTGTCCACATGGGTGCATGCATGACCAGTTTTGCATAAAATTTCCTAATCATCATTTGTTGCATGTGTATCATGGGAATAATGTGGGGACATCCCCTTTATCCCCGAACCGCTGGCCAAATCCTGACATGTATCATGACCAGCCGTTCCACAATCCTTGAGCCAAAATCCCAACTCACCATAATCCTTACCCTCGGAAGAAAACACAAAGAGAAGGAAAATTCCCAATCCAAGAAAGGGAGAAGACACAAAAAAGGAAGAGAGAATTCCCAATCCAAGAAAGGGAGAAGACACAAAACAGAAAGAAAATTCCCAATGAAAGAGTGGGAGAAAGCAAAAAAAAAGAAAGGAAAATTCTCGATCAAGGATCGGAAGAACACAGAAGAAATATGCAGAAAGGTCTTCGGACCAGACAATATCTGAATAATACAGAATTGTCACCAAGTAAAAAAAAAGAAAGGAAACCACGACCCAAAGTGGCCCTCTCCCTTTGATTGCCAACCAAAATCCTGTGCGCTAGCAACTTTCTCGCCACGCACTAAACAAAAACAGAAAAGGAAAAGGCAAAAACACTCAAAGCCAAATTCCCCACCTAAAAACCATTCCCAAAATAAGTCCTATTGATCCATGATCACGCATGTAATCTTTGATTTGATAGGAAATGATTTGCAAAATCAAGTCATGACATATCTATGGTTCGAAATTAGGATAAAACACTTACCTGTGTGAGATTGATACACTTTGAGTGATTTTCTTCTATTTTTGTTGAACCCAGTGCTTCCTTTAAATGGTCATTTAGAAACGAAATGCTAATATCCAAAATCTCATTTACGGTTATGAGAAAATTTCATCAGCATACTCTCCTTCCCCGATAGACACATCATTTTTCATCCAAAAAACATTTGATGCTCTCATCAGTTTGAAGTTTTTTGTCTCTTTACTAAAGCATGTTCGCATTTTGGTAAAGAAAACACCGAGACTATTTTTAGTCTCACAGTTATCAAGAACTACGTAGGTCTGAGTTCCTCATCACAAATTGAGGATACGTAGGAGCAAAAGCCCTACTTTTGTCGACCACCCCACTTTTTGTTACCGTGACACAAGAGTCCGGTGGCATGCGGAGCCACATGACCGTGGGATCCCCAGATTCATGTTCTTTTATGTTTCATCCTTTATCATTTACATGACTTGAGGGACTAACGTTTGTTTTTTGATGTCGCGATTGTCATTTGTTTTGTGCATATATTTTGTTTGGACTATTGCGTTAGTGCTTACTTGTTGTTGTCAATAGTGTTTGTTGAAATTCCGGAACCGTGTAGAGTTTTTCATTTAGGAACGTCGTCCTAAAAATAAAATGAACCAAAAATCCTAATAAAAAGAAAGAAGCGTTGTGAATAAAATGTCTGCATATACAAAGAAAAAGGAAAGTGTGTATAAAAGGATTTTTTGTGTGTAAATGATGCGTGGAAAGGAATTCTTGTGTGTGTGAGCAACGAGTGTATATGAAGAAACTTTTGTGTGAACCATAAGTGTGTGTTGGGAAAAATAAAAAAATCTTTGAACGTAAATAGGGTTTGTATATAGACCGTGTGACGTAAAGAGAAAGAGTTCCAATGCGTGTACAGAAAAAGTTTGTCATGTATAAGAATATAGATGTACAAAGAAAGGTTTTCCTCATAAAGGACCACAGGTGTATAATTTTGTGAATGAAACAAAAAGGAAAAAGAAAGAAAGACCGCGAAGGTCGACATGTTATAGTTAAGAAGTATAAATCATTCGTAAAGAGCAAACGTATCTTCTAGAAACAAGGGACTGATGCTAAGAGTTTATTTTCCGGAATAACCGAGATAAGGATGGACGAATTCATTGAACTGATAAAAGAACATAATTGGGAAACGTTGGGTCTGTTTGTGTAAATTCTCAACCGTAGTATCACAATGCCATAAACGGGATGCTTGAGTGTCCACCTGGCTGTAGCCATGACTAATTTTGCACATTGTTTTCAAATCATCATTGTCACGCGTGCCTTATGGAGTAATATGGGAGTTTGGCCCGAGACCGACACCTTGACACCCAAATTTGTTTTGCCCCAGATATCAAGATTGGGTTCCCACGATAAAAGACCCCATTGAAACACAACCTTAGACCTTTTTGAACCTTGGCCTGTAAAAAAGGAATCCTCATTCTTTCCCCCAAAGCAAAGGACAGCGGAATCTCCTCAAGGGAGAGCGAATAGAATGCTAAAACCCAATTTCCCAAAGAAAGGGATGGGGGAAGGAGAAGAAAAAAAAGAAGGAAGAAATGGGAAGAAAGAAAAAGAAAAAGATGAAAGTAAAGAAAAGAACAATAAAAAAGAAAGAAAGAGAAGGATTCCCGATCAAAGGTCGAAAGGAAGTAAAAATGGAAAAGAAGCAATTCTCAATCAATGGGAGAGAGAGAACATAAGATCTTCAGACCATATAAATTTTCGGCAGGGTAAGTGACTGCCGGCGAAGGAAAACCCATTTTTGGTGTCTTTTCCTTTCAGATTGCCATTCAAGGTCGTTCTCGACTGGCGATATCCCACCCAATCTGAACAAAGAGGAAAAGACCGAAACACCCAGCTTCCTCTCCAAAAAACACTACCCTCGAGAAAATCCTATTGGTCCGGGATCGTACGTTTGATCTTTGATTCGATAGGAAGTCGTGTGCAAAATAGAGTCATGGTGCAGTTATGGTTTGGGAATAGGATAAAACACTTGCCTTGTGAGTTTTATACACTATGAGTGATTTATTTTCAGCTTAGCCCGATGTTTCCCCTGCATGTTCATTTAAAAGCTAAAAGTTGACGTCCTGCCCTTCATTCTCGGTTACAAGGAAGATTACCCTTGGCACAAGTATATTGTTTCTCTAAGATATGGTGCTCTCGCGAATGATTTATTTTTCTTTACAAAAAGCATATTTGCCTTTCAGGTGGAAAAACCCGGTGGACCGTTCGGTCCTGCCAACCCCCTTTTTCGGAGCCCCATGAATGTTATTGCCTAGCGCTGTTCATGTGTCCTCCACCTGCGAGTTTGGAGCTATGTTTCATGATTGCCTAAGTGCGGACCCTCAAGGCAGTCCTCCATTCTCCCCCTTTTTTCGGAGCCCCATGAATGTTATTGCCTAGCGCTGTTCATGTGTCCTCCACCTTCGAGTTTGGAGCAATGTTTCATGATTGCCTAAGTGCGGACCCTCAAGGCAATCCTCCATTCTCCCCCTTTTTCGGAGCCCCATGAATGTTATTGCCTAGCGCTGTTCATGTGTCCTCCTCCTTCGAGTTTGGAGTTATGTTTCATGATTGCCTAAGTGCGGACCCTCAAGGCAATCCTCCATTCTCCCCCTTTTTTGGAGCCCCATGAATGTTATTGCCTAGCGCTGTTCATGTGTCCTCCACCTTCGAGTTTGGAGCTATGTTTCATGATTGCCTAAGTGCGGACCCTCAAGGCAATCCTCCATTCTCCCCCTTTTTCGGAGCCCCATGAATTTTATTGCCTAGCGCTGTTCATGTGTCCTCCACCTTCGAGTTTGGAGTTATGTTTCATGATTGCCTAAGTGCGGACCCTCAAGGCAATCCTCCATTCTCCCCCTTTTTCGGAGCCCCATCAATGTTATTTCCTAGTGTTGTTCATGTGTCCTCCACCTTCGAGTTTGGAGCTATGTTTCATGATTGCCTAAGTGCGGACCCTCAAGGAAATCCTCCATTCTCCCCCTTTTTCGGAGCCCCATCAATGTTATTTCCTAGTGCTGTTCATGTGTCCTCCACCTTCGAGTTTGGAGCTATGTTTCATGATTGCCTAAGTGCGGACCCTCAAGGCAATCCTCCATTCTCCCCCTTTTTCGGAGCCCCATGAATTGCGTTTTTGTTCATGCGTCCTCCACCCACGAGTTTGGAGCCATGCCAAGTGATTGCTTAGTGCAATTCTCCATCCTCAACCCTTTTTCGGAGACCCCATGAATTGCGTTTTCGTTCATGCGTCCTCCACCCACGAGTTTGGAGCCATGCGTAGTGATTGCTTAGTGCAATTCTCCATTCTCAATCCTTTTTCGGAGCCCCATGAATTGTGTTTTCATTCATGCGTCCTCCACCCACAAGTTTGGAGCCATGCGTAGTGATTGCTTAGTGCAATTCTCCATTCTCAACCCTTTTTCGGAGCCCCATGAATTGCGTTTTCGTTCATGCGTCCTCCACCCACGAGTTTGGAGCCATGCGTAGTGATTGCTTAGTGCAATTCTCCATTCTCAACCCTTTTTCGGAGCCCCATGAATTGCGTTTTCGTTCATGCGTCCTCCACCCACGAGTTTGGAGCCATGCGTAGTGATTGCTTAGTGCAATTCTCCATTCTCAACCCTTTTTCGGAGCCCCATGAATTGCGTTTTCGTTCATGCGTCCTCCACCCACGAGTTTGGAGCCATGCGTAGTGATTGCTTAGTGCAATTCTCCATTCTCAACCCTTTTTCGGAGCCCCCATGAATTGCGTTTTCGTTCATGCGTCCTCCACCCACGAGTTTGGAGCCATGCGTAGTGATTGCTTAGTGCAATTCTCCATTCTCAACCCTTTTTTGGAGACCCCATGAATTGCGTTTTCGTTCATGCATCCTCCACCCACGAGTTTGGAGCTATGCGTAGTGATTGCTTAGTGCAATTCTCCATTCCCATGAATTGCGTTTTCGTTCATGCGTCCTCCACCCACGAGTTTGGAGCCATGCGTAGTGATTGCTTAGTGCAATTCTCCATTCCCCTGAATTGCATTTTCGTCATGCGTCCTCCACCCACGAGTTTGGAGCTATGCGTAGTGATTGCTTAGTGCAATTCTCCATTCCCATGAATTGCGTTTTCGTTCATGCGTCCTCCACCCACGAGTTTGGAGCCATACATAGTGATTGCTTAGTGCAATTCTCCATTCTCAACCCTTTTTCGGAGCTCCATGAATTGCGTTTTCGTTCATGCGTCCTCCACCCACGAGTTTGGAGCCATGCGTAGTGATTGCTTAGTGCAATTCTCCATTCTCAACCCTTTTTCGGAGCCCCGTGAATTGCATTTTCGTTCATGCGTCCTCCACCCACGAGTTTGGAGCCATTCGTAGTGATTGCTTAGTGCAATTCTCCATTCTCAATCCTTTTTCGGAGCCCCATGAATTGCGTTTTCATTCATGCATCCTCCACCCAAAAAGTTTAGAGCTATGCTTCATGATTGACTAGTGAGGACCCTCTAGTGCAATCCTCCATTCTCCAGAGTTTTTCATCGTCAAGGGCGGATCCTCTTGACTGGGAAATGTGATCTTTGTTTATTTTCCCGATTGGTTCCTTTCCCAAATGTGCATATGTATATTATTTATTTATTGTTCTTGTAGTTGTTTGTATTTTGTTTTGTGTTGTACAGCAAAAAAAAAAAGGAGTAGAGACGAGAATCGTCATCACGGAAAGGGCAGGACGGACGAAATCAGTGTCATATCTTTGTTTTCCTCTTATCTCCGATGAGAGGTAAGTAAAGAGGGGCAACTGTCATACCCTAATTTCATCCGAGGATTATTATTTGATGATATACAACCTTTGATTGGCCGCTTCGAGATACTTGGCACCCTTTGTTGTAGAATATGTGAAGTCTCGAGACTTGCCGAAAATCAAAAGGAAGCAGGCTTACGCAATCCGTGAAAATTCCGTAATGTGACAGAAATCGAAAGGAGGTGTTTTTCGCAATCCGTGAGTTTTCGTAACTTCTTCGAAAGCTAAAAAAGAGTAAATACATAATCCGTGAAGATTCGTAACCTTGCGGAAGGAAAATAAGTATCGTTACGAAATTTGTAAAGTTTTGTAACGATACGAAAAAAGAATTACCAAAAAAAGGTAAAGGGGTGTATTTAGTAAAATGGGGGGTGCAAATAGTAATTTTTGAATCTGGGCCCTTCTAGAGGTTTCTGGGCAATTTCTTGCTTAAGGTTGAAGCAACCTAGCTCGCCTGGGCGAGCTAGGTGGCCACCACACCCCCCATTTTGTTGAAAAATGGGATTCCGGGGCTCTCGGGACACCCGTAATGCTTCTGTAAAATTATCATAACCCTAAATAAGAATATTTAACTTAATACGGGTGAGAGGGAAGAGAAAAAAAGGAGAAAATCAAGTCCTATATGCTTCCGTAAGGCTTCCGTAACTTTTCCGTAAATTACGAAAGAAGGGGGTGAACTTATCAAAATTGTGGGGTGCAAATAGCAATTTCGAAATTTTGAATTGGGCATTCCAGAATGTTTTTTTGAAGCTGGATTGCTTCTGGAGGAAGCAACCCAGCTCGCCTGGGCGAGCTGGGCGGCAACCTCCTCTCCCTTTTTCCTATAAATAGGCTGAAGGGGGCTGTTCTAAGGATCCCAGATGCCCCTGGTGAGGTATGTCAGCTGTTTTGGGTGAAAAAAATTGTTTCCGTGAAGAAAATCCAAGCCGAGGTGCTTCCGTAACGCTTCCGAGAGGTTTTCGTAAGCAAATCCGTGAAGGTTTTCCTCCGTTATTCACCGTTCTTCATCCGTTCTTCGTTCTTCAACGGGTAAGTTTCCAAATCGAGCTTTTCAATTCATTCTATATACCCGTGGTGTTCCCCATTTATTTTGTTTATTTTTATTCTCGTTTTCATTCGCTTTCTATACCCCCTTTTGACGTGCTTCAGTCATTTATTTAAGTTGTTTCTCGCCTAATCTAAAAATAAAATAAATTTCCACCGATCATTTGAATTGTATCATTCGTTAATTTCTGTTAAAATGAATTCCGACCGTTCGGTCGTGCTGTAACCACGTCGGAAATCAAAAAAGAGGTAAAATAATAATATAATAATCGGAAAAAATACCTTTTAGTAAAATGAAGCACAAAAATCAATCGGACGTTTTCTCTTTGGGATTTCTCATTCTTAATTGAATTGACTAATAACTAAAGCGAAACTAAGGCTAAAATCAATTCGCCAAGTCAAGCTCGTCCACCAAAAAAATCACTAAAAAAGGATTTGAAAGTTTTATCTCAGCTTTTTCCTTATCAAGTAAATGGATCATTTTTAAGGTCCAACGCCTTAAAATGATCACCTTTCAAGTAAAAGAATCGCTTGATTCATGCTTAAAGAAAGAACTACGTAGGTCTGATTTCCTCTTTGTTGGAGGGTACGTAGGAGCAAGAGCCCCGCTTTTGTCAACCTCAAAAAATAAAAAGAAATAAAGTTAAGGCAACACAATTTCCACAATTCTAAAAAATAGGCTGTTGTCCTTTGAGACAAACGTGAGAGGTGCTAATACCTTCCTCAAGCGTAAATACAACTCCCGAACTTAGAATTTTCATTTTGACCGGTCTCCTTCGGTTTTTCCGACGTTTCCCACAAATAAACGTTGGTGGCGACTCCGCGCATCTTTCCTCCTTTGGAAAGCACACCCGTGAGCCTCGCCTTGCTCGCCCGCAAAAGGGCACGTTGCGACACCATTGATGTGTTTTCTTCATCTTTCGGTGCTCTAAATTGTGAGAACGTGCTTATATTTGTGAGGCAGTTTTGGGTTGCTTTGATGCTTGATTTGTTGAGTTGAGGATTTGTGTGAGAAGGCCTTGGGGCTGTGTTGTATTCTGAAGCAATGGGGCATGCCACATTGCCCCCATTCTCTTGCAATTTATGTCCAAACATGCACCCACCAAGTGCTCGGTGAAATGCCCCAATGATATATGAATATGATTTTGTAAAATTGGGAGAGTGGGACTGTTTCATATATGTAGGTACAACATAGGAGATTCAAAATAGGTGCCCAAATGCAATTCCAAGCTTAGGAACCCAAACTTGTAGCTTCAATGCAAGGAAACATACTTATGGCTAAGAACCTGAATTTTGGTTTTAGAAGTAGAAAAGCATGAAAATTAGGACTTGCTTGTGAGAGTTTTTATTTGAATTTGGGCTGCCCCATGTTTGATACTTTGCATAGAGGTAGCATGGAAAACACCTTGCAAGAGTGTGCATATATATGTAAGTATAAGGGGCATGAAATTCCTAGCAAAATGTGAGGGATTATCTTCCTAAATGAATATATGATAGCGTGGAATTCCCTTTTGAATGCAAGTGTGTGCAGGATATAATTAGCTTTCCAATATGCATATAAATAAATGTGAGTGAAACAATAAAATTTGTATGATATATATTTCAAATATGTGTAAGTAGTTTGTAAATAGCAAATATTTAGGATATAATTAGGTGTAAAGTTTGACGCAACGCCTTGAGCATGGGAATGTGTGTTCTTTTCAAGATGCACATAGATGTATAGCAATTAGAATGTGTTGGGTGTCCTTGTATGTTGACATAAATAGTAGGATATTTTTACACGTACGCATGTGCATAAATATGTTACTTTAAACGTGCGCATGAGTTCGTTCTAAATCGGAGGGATTAGCATGTCTTTTTTGTGGTAAAATAAGCATCATCTTGTAAAACTAACTTCCAAATGTTTGTTTTCACAGGAAATGGCCCCAAGGAAGCTTGCCTCAAAGAGATCCAGGAAGGATAAAGCGACTGAAGGAACCAGTTCCGCTCCCGAATATGACAGCCACCGTTTTAGGAGCGCTGAGCACCAGCAGCGCTTCGAGGCCATCAAGGGATGGTCATTTCTCCAGGAGCGACGCGTCCAGCTCAGGGACGACGAGTATATCGACTTCCAGGAGGAGATAGTTCGCCGGCGGTGGGCATCACTGGTTACCCCCATGGCCAAGTTTGACCCAGACATAGTCCTCGAGTTTTATGCCAATGCTTGGCCTACAAAGGAGGGCGTGCGAGATATGCGATCATGGGTGAGGGGTCAGTGGATCCCGTTCGATGCGGATGCTCTCTGTCAGTTCCTGGGATATCCTTTAGTGCTGGAGGAGGGCCAAGAATGCGAGTATGGCTAGAGGAGGAACCGGGCCGATGGGTTTGATGAGGAGGCCATCTCCCAATTGTTGTGTATACCGGGGCAGGATTTTTCCCGGACTGCTGCTGGAAGACGGGTGCGGATCATGCGCACCAACATGACCACCCTGACTCAGATCTGGATGACTTTGCTGGTCAACAACATCCAGCCCAACGATCATAATTCCGACCTCCCCCTGCCAAAGTGTCAGCTGGTGTACGCCATCCTGACACGGATGAGCATTCACGTGGCTCAGTTAATCGCTGATGTCATCTATCTATTTGCAGGTATGGCGCCTACCAGGCACCCTCTGGACCCGGATAAGTCCAACAGGGCCCTGGGATTTCCCGCTTTGATCACAGGACTCTGCCAGTCGTTCGGAGTCCCCGTCGCACCTAGCAAGGTGATTCGGCCGTCCATCACCCGAGCTTTTATTGAGAAGTATTGCACGCAGAGACAGGCCCAGGGGGATGCTCCGCAGGCCACAGACGCGTCACCACCTCATCGGGCTGGCCCAGCTGGATCATTTGATACGGAGCAGTATTTACGGCATTTGGTTCGCCAGCAGGCGGCCAACCACCGGGCGCATGTACAGACCCATGATTGTCTTTACCAGTTGAGCCTCAACCTGCAGAGCCAGGGTTTTGCTTCTTTTCCGTGCCTTACTCCGGATCAGTTCAGGGCAGAGGTCGCATGGCCCGGAGATTGGTCTGAGGCCCGGGCAGGAGAGGCACCAGCAGAGGCTCCTGACGAGGCAGATGAGGCCCGCGAGGACGAGGAGATGACCGATTTATTTGATTTCTTGGGAGGGAGCGGAGCCACATGATTGGGAGATCCCTAGATCCGTATTTCTTTTTATGTTATGTTTATGTTTCCATTTTTTCCTGTTACATATCATCTTATTTTTGTTTAACTAAGGGACTAACGTTTGTTTCGTGTTGATTGACTTTTGTTTCGTACATACATATCGTTTGAGTCGTTACGTCAGTACTTGTTTCGTTGTTGCCAATAGTGTTTGTAGAAATTCCGGAATCGCGTAGAATTTTTTCATTTAGGAAAGTCGTCCTAAAAATAAAATGAACCAAGATCATGATAAAAAAGAGAGAAGTGTTGTGAATAAAATGTCTGCGTATATAAAGAAAAAGGAAAATGTGCATAGAAGGGTTTTTTTTATAAAAATACGTGTAGAGAGATTCTTGTGTGTGTGAACAACGAGTGTATATAAAGAAACTTTTGTATGAACCATAGGTGTGCGTTGGAGAAAAAACGAAGAAAGATCTTTGAGTGTAAATAGGGTTTGACCGTGTGACGTAAAGAGAGAGAGTTCCAATGCATATACAGAAAAAGTTTGTCATGTATAAGAGTGTAGATATACAAAGAAAATTTCTTCATAGAGGACCATAGGTGTATAATTTTGTGAATATATAAAAATGAAACAAAAAGGAAAAAGAAAGAAAGACCGTGAAGGTCGACATGTTATAGTTAAGAAGAATAAATCATTCGTAAAGAGCAAACGTATCTTCTGGAAACAAGGGACTGACGCTAAGAGTTTAGTTTCCGGAATAACCGAGATAAGAATGGATGAATTCATTGAACTGATGGAAGAACATAACTTGGAAACGTAGGATCTGTTTGTGTAAATTCCCAACCGTAGTATCACAATGCCATAAACGGGATGCTTGAGTGCCCACCTGGTTGTAGCCATGACTAATTTTGCACGTTGTTTTCAAATCGTCATTGTCACGCGTGCCTTATGGAGTGATATGGGAGTTCGGCCCGAGACCGACACCTTGACAACCAAATTTGTTTTGCCCCAGATATGAAGATTGGGTTCCCACGATAAAAGACCCCATTGAAACACAACCTTAGACTTTTTAAACCTTGGCCTATCAAAAGAATCCTCATTCTTTCCCCTGAAGCAAAGGACAACGGAATCTCCTCAAGGGAGAGCAAATAGAATGCTAAAACCCGATTTCCCAAAGAAAGGAAAGGAGAAAGTGGGAAGAAAAGGAAGAAATGAAAAGAAAAGAAAGAAAAAAGAACAATAAAAAAGAAAGAAAAGAAGGATTCCCGATCGAAGATCGAAAGGAAGTGAAAATGGAAAAGATCGGAGGAAAACAGAGTAATTCTCAATCAATGAAAGAAAGGGAATGGAAAATCTTCAGACCAGATAAATTTTCGGCAAAATAAGTGACTGTCGGAAAAGGAAAACCCATTTTTGGTGTCTCTTCCTTTCGAATTGCCATTCAAAGTCATTCTCGATTGGCGATATCCCACCCCACATGAACAAAGAAGAAAAGACCGAAACACCCAGCTTCCTCTCCAAAAAATACTACCCTCGAGAAAATCCTATTGGTCCGTGATCGTACGTTTGATCTTTGATTCGATAGGAAATCGTGTGCAAAATAAAATCATGGCACAGTCATGGTTTGGGGAATAGGGTGAAACACTTGCCTGTGTGAGTCTTTATACACTATGAGTGGTTTATTTTCAGCATAGCCCGATGTTTCCCCTGCATGTTCATTTAAAACCTAAATGTTGACATCCTGCCTTTCATTTTCGGTTACAAAGGAAGATTAACCTGGGCATAAGTATATTGTTTCTCTAAGATATGGTGCTCTTGAGAATGATTTATTTTTCTTTGCAAAAGGCATGTTTGCCATTTAGGTGGAAAAACCCGGTGGACCGTTCGGTCCTGCCAACAAACTTTTATTCGAAGCCCCATGAATTCATTGCCTAGCGCTGTTCATGTGTCCTCCACCTTCGAGTCTAGAGCCCCGCAAATTGATTTCCTAGCGTTGTTCGCCAATTCTCCATTCTCCACTTTTATTCGGAGCCCCATGAATTCATTGCCTAGCGTTGTTCATGTGTCCTTCACCTTCGAGTCTGGAGCCCCGCGAATTGATTGCCTAGCGCTGTTCGCCAATTCTCCATTCTCCACTTTTATTCGGAGCCCCATGAATTCATTGCCTAGCGTTGTTCATGCATCCTCCACCAAAGAGTCTGGAGCCCCGCGAATTGATTACCTAGCGTTGTTCGCCAATTCTCCATTCTCCACTTTTATTCGTAGCCCCATGAATTCATTGCCTAGCACTGTTCATGTGTCCTCCACCTTCGAGTGTGGAGCCCCGCGAATTGATTGCCTAGGGCTGTTCGCCAATTCTCCATTCTCCACTTTTATTCGGAGCCCCATGAATTCATTACCTAGCGTTGTTCATGTGTCCTTCACCTTCGAGTCTGGAGCCCCGCGAATTGATTGCCTAGCATTGTTCGCCAATTCTCCATTCTCCACTTTTATTCGGAGCCCCATGAATTCATTGCCTAGCGCTGTTCATGTGTCCTCCACCTTCGAGTCTGGAGCCCCGCGAATTGATTGCCTAGCGCTGTTCGCCAATTCTCCATTCTCCACTTTTATTTGGAGCCCCATGAATTCATTGCCTAGCGTTGTTCATGCATCCTCCACCAACGAGTCTGGAGCCCCGCGAATTGATTTCCTAGTGCTGTTCGCCAATTCTCCATTCTCCACTTTTATTCGTAGCCCCATGAATTCATTGCCTAGCACTGTTCATGTGTCCTCCACCTTCGAGTGTGGAGCCCCGCGAATTGATTGCCTAGGGCTGTTCACCAATTCTCCATTCTCCAATTTTATTCGGAGCCCCATGAATTCATTACCTAGCGTTGTTCATGTGTCCTTCACCTTCGAGTCTGGAGCCCCACGAATTGATTGCCTAGCATTGTTCGCCAATTCTCCATTCTCCACTTTTATTCGGAGCCCCATGAATTCATTGCCTAGCGCTGTTCATGTGTCCTCCACCTTCGAGTCTGGAGCCCCGCGAATTGATTGCCTAGCGCTGTTCGCGAATTCTCCATTCTCCACTTTTATTCGGAGCCCCATGAATTCATTGCCTAGCGCTGTTCATGTGTCCTCCACCTTCAAGTCTGGAGCCCCGCGAATTGATTGCCTAGCGTTGTTCACCAATTCTCCATTCTCCACTTTTATTCGGAGCCCCATGAATTCATTGCCTAGCGTTGTTCATGTGTCCTCCACCATCGAGTCTGGAGCCCCGCGAATTGATTGCCTAGCGCTGTTCGCCAATTCCCCATTCTCCAATCTTATTCGGAGACCCATGAATTCATTGCCTAGCGCTGTTCATGTGTCCTCCGTTATCAAGCGCGGAGCCTCTGGTGACTGGGAAATATGGTTTTTTGTTATTTTCCCGATCGGTTCCTTCGCCAAACATGTGTATATGTGTATATTATGTTATCGGTGTTCTTTGTTGTTTGTGTTTATTTTGTGTTGTGCAAAGAAAGAAGGAGAGACGAGAGTCATCATGGACTAATCATGGAAAGGGCAAGACGGACGAAATCAGTGTCTTATCTTTGCTTTCCTCTTATCTCTGATAAAAGGTAAGTAAAAAGGGGCAATTGTCATACTCTAATTTCATCCGGGGATTATTACTTGATAACATGCAACCTTTGGTTGGCCGCTTTGAGATACTTGGCATCCTTTGTTGCACAATATGTGAAGTCCCGAGACGTGTCGGAAATCAAAAGGAAGCAGGCTTACGCGATCCGTGAAATTCCGTAATGTGGCGGAAATCGAAAAGAGGTGTTTTTGCGCAATCCGTGAGTTTCCGTAACTTCTTCGAAAGCTAAAAAAGAGTAAATACATAATTCGTAAGGATTCATAACCTTGTGGAAGGAAAATAAGTATCGTTATGAAATTCGTAAAGTTTCGTAACGTTACGGAAAAAGAATTACCAAAAAAGGTAAAGAGGGGTGCATTTAGTAAAAGGGGGGTACAAATAGCAATCAGGCCCACTTGGGCCTTCCAGTTTCTTCCTCTAGAAGGCAGTTGCTTCTGGAGGAAGCAACCTTGCTCGCCTGGGCGAGCTGGGTGGCAAGCTCGTCCCCTATTTTGCTATAAATAGGGGAAGGAGTGAAGAGGAAAGGGTTCAGCCTTCTTGGCACTTCTTATTCTCTCGAAATTGCTGAGGAAAATTGTTTCCGTGAAGAAAATCCAAGCCGAGGCGCTTCCGTAACGTTTCCGTAACGTTTTCGTGAGTAATTACGCGAAGATTTTCAACCGTTCTTCGACATTCATCGTTCGTTCTTCGTTTTCTTCGGTCTTCAACTGGTAAGTACCCCAAACCAAGCTTTTCAATTCATTCTATGTACCCGTGGTGGTCCACATTTTGTTTCATGTATTTTTATTCTTGTTTTCATTTACTTTCCGTACCCCCTTTTGACATGCTTCAGTCATTTATTTAAGTCATTTCTCGCCTAATCAAAAAATAAAATAAATTTCCACCGATCTTTTGATTTGTAATATCCATTAATTTCTGTTAAAAGAATTCCGACCGTTCGGTCGTGCCATAACCACGTTGGAAATAAAAAAAGAGGTAAAATAATAATATAATAATCAAAAAATACCTTTTAGTAAAATAAAGCAAAAAAAATCAATCGGACGTTTTTCTCTTTGGGATTTCTCATTCTTAATCGAATTGACTAATAACTAAAGTGAAACTAAGGCTAAAATCAACTCGCCTAGTCAAGCTCGTCCACAAAAAAGGTCACTAAATGGGGTTTGAAAGTTTATCATTTCAGTTTTCCTTATCAAGTAAATGGATCATTTTTAAGGTCCAACGCCTTAAAATGATCACTTTTTAAAGTAAAAAGAATCACTTGATTCACCCTTAAGAAAGAACTACGTAGGTCTGATTTCCTCTTCGATGGAGGGTACGTAGGAGCAAGAGCCCCGCTTTTGTCGACCTCAAAAATAAAAAGAAAATAAAAGTTAAGATAACACAATTCCCACAATTCTAAAAAATAGGTTGTTGTCCTTCGAGACAAACGTAAGAGGTGCTAATACCTTCCTCAAACGTAAATACAACTCCCGAACTTAGAATTTTCATTTTGACCGATTTCCTTCGGTTTTTCCGACGTTTTCCACAAATAAACGTTGGTGGCGACTCCGCGCATCTTTCCTCCTTTGGAAAGGGCACCCGTGAGCCTCGCCTCGCTCGCCCGCAAAAGGGCATGTTGCGACACTGTCAATTACTCTTCAAATTTTGGTGGTTACACAAGAATAAAACCCCTTAATTCTTACTAACTTACACCTCTTCGTTTTTTAACAGTAACTCACAATCCTTCATTTTATAATTATTATTTCTAACATTAACAACACCCTATATGATATCCTATTATTTTCTTTCCTCCCATTTACTATGCCTAAGTACCTTGCAATAAACAATTAACAATACCAAAAATTCCCTCACTCTATGTGTAGGGTTTAATGCTACTATGGACATTTGCATTTCAACACTTGATACGGCCTATGCAGGCGTATGTTTGACATTTTAGCAATCTTAATAAAATACCAATAAACACCAAAAACATATTATGTTAGATTATCAAGAGGGGTTGTAAAAAATACCTGGATCCATGATAAGCAGCGGAATTGATGAGTCTGAGGAACTGTTGGTTTTTTGTTCTTCTTCAACCAAATCACCATTTTCCTTTTGGGACCTTAGGTTTCTCGTCAGATGGAGAAAAGAGAATATAATTTCTGATTTGGTGTATTGGGGACCACAACCTTGCTTTAGGTTTTAACCTATTAAAGTTCTCATTACTCCCTAACGGGCCAAACTGGTTTCCGCTTATCAAGCTCATATTAATTTCTGATGATAGTCCAATATGCTCACTAAATTAGATCACTTTTATTGAGCCCATAAATGTAAATAACTAATATAAATGATAAATATAATATGTAGCCCACACTAATTAATTAATTAGGAATTATAAAATGTGGAAGCAATGTTTTCCAAGATTATTTTGATGATGCCAAAGACTAAATTCAAGAATCAAGAGTCAAGCAAGTTTCAAGAATCAAAGAGTCGTTCAATCAAAGCAAGGTTCAAGAATCAAAGAGTCGTTGAATCAAGATTCAAGATTCAAGTAAAGAATCAAGAGAAGACTCAATTAAGATAAGTATTAAAAGAGTTTTTCAAAATATTGAATAACACAATTTTTTTCAAAATAATTTTTCAAAGAAAAATCTTTTACCAAGTGTTTTCCTCTCTGGTAATCGATTACCAGAAGGCAGTAATCGATTACCAGTAGCCAACATTCTTTTCAAACTGATTTACAAAGATGTAATCGATTATCATAATCATGTAATCGATTACCAATGTTTTAAAATGTTAGATTTCAAATTTAAGGAGTCACAACTTGTGATAAAACATTTTCAAATCATTTCAAACTTGTTTAATCGATTACACAATACTTGTAATCGATTACCAGTGTTTCTAAACGTTTTGATTTTCAAATTTAAACATGAAGAGTCACATCTATTGATGAGTAATCGATTATACTATGATGGTAATCGATTGCCAATGACTTATTTTGAAAAATAAATTACCAAAAGTCACAATTCTTAAAGTGACTTGTTTCTGAAGATTTTTTTCAAAAGTCACAACCTTTAAGTGACTAGTTTTCAAAAGAGTCACAACTTTTAAAGTGACTAGTTTTCAAAAGAGTCACAACTTTTAAAAAGTGACTAGTTTTGAAGAAATTACCAAGAGTCACAACTTTTAACTTGTTTTTTCAAGAGCCATCAAATGGCTATAAATATGTGACCATGGCACGAATTTCAAGTGATTGATTTCATTCAATTATTTTCAACATCTTTCTAAGAGTTTTTGTTCAATACTTTCTTTATTAAAGAAAAGTTCATTGGCCAAAAACTTGTGTTATTCTTTTTCTTCATTCCTTTTCTCTCTTGCTAGAAGAATTCAAAGGACTAACCGCCAGAGAATTCTTTTGATTCTTCCTTCTCCCTCTTGCCAAAAGATTCAAAGGACTAACCGCCTGAAAATTCTTTTGATTCTTGCTCTTCCCTTTAAACAAAAGATTTCAAAGGACTAACCGCCTGAGATATCTTTTCTTTCCCCTTACAAAGATTCAAGGGACTGACCGCCTAAGAATTCTTTGTCTTAACACATTGGAGGGTACATCCTTTGTGGTACAAGTAGAGGGTACATCTACTTGGGTTGTAATACTGAGAACAAGAGAGAATACATCTCTTGTGGATCAGTTCAAGTGGAGGGTACATCCACTTGGTTGTTCAAAGAGAACAAGGGAGGGTACATCCCTTGAGGATCTTTTCTTATAAAGGATTTTACAAGGTTATTGGAAATCTCAAGAACCGGTGGTTACTTGGGGACTGGATGTAGGCACGAGTTGTTGCCGAACCAGTATAAATATTATGTTTGTCTTCTTCTTCCCTACACTCTTTACTTTTCCGCTGTGTACTTTTATTTCCGCTTTACTTTTGTCTAAGTTATTGTTTCTGTTCTTTACTTTCTCATGACTTAGTAGTAAAGCCTGATAGAATCTAGTAATATTAAGAAGGATAAATTTTTAATTAGTCAAGACACATTAATAATTAATTCAACCCCCCCTTCTTAATTATTCCGAGGCCACTTGATCCAACATAAAATTCCTAACAATCTCCCACTTGAGCTTTATATTAACCTTAATCATTTATATTGTAAAAGTCTTTAGGCGCACAACCGTATGTTATTTACTTTTAGACTTTCCTTAAACAATCTGGTTCATCTTATATAGTAACACAGAACCATTGCAGTTTTCCTCACAATCTAACGTGATTTTTCCCCAAGATCTCTTGTAAGAAGCTTATATCGTTGCTAGCAAGCAGTATATCATCGACATATAACACCAAGAATGAGTATTTACTCCCACTAAACTTGTGGTATACACAATCATCAACTGCATTTGCCTCAAAACCATATGAGGTAATGACTTGATGGAACTTGTAATACCATTGATGGGAAGCTTGTTTCAAACCATAGATGGATTTATTTAGTTTACAAACCATAGACTTTGAGTCACCTGATACAAAGTTTTCTGGTTGCATCATATAAATTTTTTCTTCAATGTCACCATTTAGAAACGCATCCTTAACATCCATCTGATGTAGCTCTAAATCATAATGAGCTACCAGTGTCATTAGTGTTCTAAAAGAATCATTTGAAGATACTGGAGAAAAGGTTTCTTTATAGTCAATGCCTTCCTTAATTTTGGGTAAATACTTTAGCGACTAGACGAGACATATATCTTTAGACATTGTCCTTTGAATCCCTTTTGGTTTTAAATATCCATTTGCAACCAATAGGTTTCACACTTTCAGGCAATTTGATGAGATACCAAACCTCATTGTCTTGCATAGATTTCATCTCATCCTTCATGGCATTGATCCAGTTTTGAGAGTTAGAACTACACATGGCTTGACAGAAGTTAATCGAAACATCCTTTGTTAAACCAATGTCATCCTCATGTTCTTAGAGAAAGATAATATAATCATCAGGGATTGCACTTCTCCTGTCTCTATCAAATCTCCTTAAGGGCACTTCTTGAGGTTGTTGAGGTTGTTGTATAGGTATTTGAGGAAGAACCTCATCGTTGTCTTGTTCTTGAACAATGTCATCAACAATAGTTTGAACATTGTTTTCTATTACTGGAGTTGTTTCTTTAACAACAATAGGTATGAAACTTGAGCACTGTCAATAATAGGTTCTTCCTTAAAGACAACTTTCCTTATGTTATCTTCCTTCCCAAACTCAACTTCCTCAAGAAATCTTGCATTTCCTGTTTCAAATATTGATCTTAAAATGGGATCATAAAACTTATAGCCCCAAGAGCATTCAACATAGCCAACAAAATAACAACAAATTATTCTTGAATCCAGCTTTCTTTCATGTGGCCTATAAGGCCGTGCCTCAGTCGGACAACCCCAAATATGCAAATGCTTAATGCTTGGCTTTTTGCTAGTCCAAAGTTCATAAAGGGTTTTATTAACTACTTTAATTGGCACCCTATTAAGGATGTAAGCTGTGGTCTTTAAGGCTTCTCCCCAAAGTGACTCTGGTAAAGAAGAATGACTGACCATATTTCTCACCATATCCTTAAGAGTTCAGTTTCGTCGTTCTGCAACACCATTCATGCTAGGTTTTCCTGGCATAGTGTATTGCGGAACAATTCCACACTCTTTGAGAAAAAGAGCATAAGGTTCTGGACGTTGTTCTCCTGATCCATCATATCTACCATAGTACTCACCACCACGGTCAAATTTGACAGTCTTAATTTTCTTTCCAAGTTGAAGTTCAACTTCAACCTTGAAACTCTTAAAAACATCTAGGGATTGAGACTTCTCATGTATCAAATAAAGGTAATCGTATCTAGAGTAGTCTTCTATGAGCGAGATAAAGTACTGTTGCCCATTCCAAGAAGGTGTTGGAAAATGACCACAAATGTCTGTATGTACCAGATTTAAGATGTCTTTAGCTCTTTCAGCACCTAATTTCCATATGTTTGTTCGCTTTCCCTTTATGCATTCAACACAGACTTCAAAGTCTGATAAATCTAAAGGTTCAAGAATTTCATCTGACACAAGTCTCTGAATTCTCTGTTTAGAGATATGACCTAAGCGTTTGTGCCATAAAGTGGCTGAATTCTCTTTTAATTTCCTTTTTGTACCACGTGAATTTGTTTGCAGTATTTCATTATAGGAACAATTAGCATCCATCATATATAGATTATCAATTAAGGAACCGAAACCAATCAAATTCAAATTTTGATAGAGACTAACTTTATTATTTCCAAATGAACAAGAAAAACCAAATTTGTCCAAACTAAAAATAGAAATTAAATCTCGTCTAAAAGATGGTACAACAAAAGTTTCAAACAAGTCCAAATAAAATTCAGTCTTTAGCTGCAATCTAAAAGTTCCTATAGCCTCCACCGCAACCTTTTTGTCATCGCCAACAAATATGAATCTTTCATCATCACTTGGCAATCGGATCCATAGGCAACCCTGCATGGTTACACTTATGTGAGTAGTAGCACCAGAATCTATCCATCAAGTATCTTTAGGTATAAAAGCTAAATTAACTTCAGAATAAACAAGAACAAGAGATTTACCTTACTTTACACATCATATGGCGTGTAACACCCTGATATATATATCTACATATTATTAGTAATTATGTTTGATGTTTGATTATATTTGTTGTGTTATTTTTATCCGTAATTATTTTTAAGGAGGTGAGTTTAGTTATTAAAAGGGTGTTACTAGTTAAAGCGTTAGCTTCTCAAAGAAGCCTCTTGAGAAAGTTTTTCAAAGAAGCCACGAGGAAGCTTCTTGAGGAAGCCTCTTAATGAAGCTTCTCAAGGAAGCTACATGAAGCTGCCTCGATAAAAACGCTGCCCAGCCTTCGTTAGTCATTGGATCGTCTCAAAATTTGGTTTGCAGCTTTAAAAGACACTTGTCCATGATCTGACCATTGGGATCTTTGAGAAGATGCTTGGAGTATGCGCGAAGTTTCCGTGTCCAAGAGCATTGCTCACTTAAGTGTTTCAGCCTTTGCTTTCGTGTAGCTTAGGAAAAACGTCATTTCTTCTCCTTTCTTTCTTCCAAAACCATTTCCAGCGTTCCAAGATTTTTCTCCATCACCCACAGCCATCATTAGCCACCACAAATCGCCGTTGGTCTCCGTTGAAACCCCACACCGACAGGAACCCTTCAACCGAAGCGGAATCTTCTAACTTGGCTTGCGGTTTTGGTAGAGAACGAAACCCTAATCTAACCTTCCATTTTCCTTCGAGGTAACTATGGTTCTATGCTTGTTCCTTGTTAGTTTTAGCTTGTCTTTGCATCTTTTCTGACTTTGGAACCGTCATTGCATTTTTTACGCTTCCTTTGAAAAACCCTAGAGCAAAGAAACTTTGTAAACGTTATCCTTTCATGAAATGCCTGTTATTTTCGTAACCTACATTGAACCCCGGTCACATTGGCGTGGTCGGAATTTCCAAATGATATCCCTTTGTACAACCCAAAATGCTCTCAGCCCTTTCATGTAGTGATGTGGGTGTTTGAGAGCATTGTTATTAGCTTTGTTTTTTGAAATCCATATTAAGTCTCCTTCGTTTTGATATGGTAAAGGATTTCGTGGAACCGACGAGCGGAGACGAAAAAAAATCTCCAAGTGACGTGACGAGGAACCCGGGGGTAGCTCACAATAGATGAGGGGAATTTATTATAAAATTTACCATTTTAACACCATAGTTAGGGTCAGGGAACCTAGCTATGAGGATAACTGCTTGTCCCTGTTGCATGCTGATTTTTCTTTTATAGAAAACGATGTTTTTAACTAATGGGATGCGATGAAATTGTTATTGATATGCATGCTGGTCTTTCAGGAAAAACTATGTTATGACGAATGGGATGCGATATATATATACGTGTGTGTGTGTGTGTGTGTGTGTGTGTGCGGAATGCGATTTGTTGTTGATGTCGCTATTGAGGATTCTAATTGATATGTGATGATAATGATAATTATGATGATATTGATTTGAGATGACGTTGTTAATAAAGACCATGTCAACATGAATTGTTATTATTGTTGATGAATATGTGAATATGAAATGAGGTTGTTGTTGTTGTTGATAACGTCATTGAGATGAGATGATATTTATGTTGAGAATGATACAGATATAGAATGTTGATTGATGTTGGATATGCATTGGCATGTGTATGTTGTGTATGTTCGTGGGGGGCACTGTGCATTGACCTTGTATTTGGCACTAGCTTTGGGCCATGTTCATACGTCGTATGTAGTGTATGTCATGGGGGGTAGAGTGCACTGATCTTGTCGGATGGCCCAGACGTGGGTGACTAGTATGGTTAGAGAATCTAAGCATTTCTAAGGGGATGCTTAGGCGCTTTAATTGGTTCATGGTCTTTGGCACTTACTTTTGGTCGTGATCATAGCTCATACGACACAAGAAATAGAGTAACTGTGGCCGAGTGTACTTTGTACTGAGGGGGTTTGTCACCTGGTAGGGAACACCTTTGGGCTCCCAGGCTGATCACCTATGGGAGGGAGGCTGTTATGTGCACAACCGGGTGGTCTCGACGAACTCAGCATGGTTCCCTAAGTGAGAGTGTCGTGTGGACATGCTTAGGCTATTTCCTGATATTTAGTTGTTGTTGGTACGTACCTCATTGCATCTGAGTGTTGAGTCAGGTGCATGCATCATTCTGTGCAGTCTTGATTGGATCCATGGATGGATGATGAGTAATTGTTGAATGTGGATTGATGAATAATTATTGGATGTGAGTGTTGAATAATGAATGTTATGTACGCTCATAATGTTTTCCTATGTTCCTTGCTAATTGTGGTTATTTGATTTTGGTATTGGTTCTTTTTATAATGAACTCACCCTTGCAATTTTGTATCATGTGGTTGATACCTATGATGATCACGAACATTGTTTGTGGGAGCAGAATGACATTGGCAGGGTGCAGGAAGTAAGATTCTGGTGAGGAGTCGCCGAGCCGACGTGATGACGTTGGCATTATTTTGGGAGAGAGTTGTGTTTTGTAATCAACTCTTCCGTAGTTAGTTTTAAGCTTTATTTTGTTGAGTTAAAGATGTAAAACTTGGATTTTAATTATATTTATGAACAAATTTAATTTTCGTTTATGAGTATGACGTGTACCGAGTTACTGTTTCTATATAATTATGTATATAGACTTAAGTAATGGCGCGTTGTTGGATGAATGTATGTTGTGACAAAATTACTTCTATTTTATAAGCAAAAATTAAGGTAGTGCTTTTTATAAAAATTGAAATCATCGCATATTGGAGTGTTGATATCATAGCGACGAGGCGGGTCGTTACATGGCATACTTGGGACACTCTTTCTTCATGTGTCCAGACTTTTTGCAGAAGTAGCAGGTAAATTCCTCATCCTTCTTTTTTGGTTTCTTTTGCTAAGAAAACCCTTCAGCAGGACCCTTAGTTTTCTTTCTTTTCTTATTCTGAGAGGTGAAGCTTAAATGAGCACTTTCAGATCTATCTCTCAGCAGCCTCTCTTCCTCTTGCACAGTGAGATATAAGCTCATTAAGGGACCATTTGTCCTCCCGAGTGTTATAACTCACTTTGAATTGCCCAAAGTGTGCAGGAAGTGAGATCAAAACTAAATGCACAAGCAAGTCTTCACCGAGCTCTAACTTAAGTGCTTTCAGTTTAGATGTCAAGTTAGACATTTCCATTATGTACTCCCTTATGTTACTTTTGCCCTTATACTTCATGGAGATGAGTTTAGCCAAAAGGTTACTCGTCTCCACCTTCTCATTTTTGACAAAGTACTGTTCAATTTCATCAATAAATTTCTTTGCATTTTCACCCTCAGAAATAAAGCCCTGAAACACTTCTGGAATAGAGCGCTTCATAATCATAATGTACATTCGATTGGAACGATCCCATTTCTCAAATTTTACCTCATTGGAGGCTTCCGGAGTGGAAGTGGGTTGTTTCATTCTGAGTGCCAAATACAAATCCATACAACCAAGAACAATTTCTACGGCTTCCTTCCAGATCTTAAAATTTGTCCCATTCAGCATAGGGATACTGTTCACTTGAGCAGATACATTTGCAGCATTAGCAACAGAAACTTAATAATAATAAAAAATAATTACATGCTCACAAATAAGCCAATAAGTTATATAAAATATATATATAACAAGACATGTGCAAAATAGTTCACATAATAAACCCATCACAAGATACCTAACACAACATTAATTCATAGTCTTTGAACAGAGAAATTAATTTGTAATTGGTACTCTCAACGCAATGATCAAATATTGACGATAAATTCTGTCAAATTATAGTCTTTCTTTGGACCGACTATAATTCACATGAAAATACCTTATAATTGTCACACATTTATCATCATAGGTACAAAATTATTTGGCCAAATTGCATCTTCCTTTGGGCTTAGCACAATTCGCATAAATAAATTTATACTAATATCTATGCAATTTTAATTAAATTAATTTGTGCAATAGAGATTGTTTTGACAATATATTGTTTCAATAAACTCAATCAAAATTACCAAACATAAAAAAGGAACAATTTTGAGGGTTTGTAATTTCTGAATTTACACCAAAACATAATGGGAATCACCCGTTAATACACATGATTCACAAATAAAACAAGAAAAACAAAAATAAAATGCAAAAGCCAAATTGCATTTAACGATATGCAACAGGGGTTTTCTTATGATGATATAATAAAGTCAAAGATTATGTATCACATGTATATCATGTCATGGCATATATGGCATGGATTCATGGCATGCATAAGGAAACGAAACCAACAGCCATAAAAAAAAATTCAAACACGTGAAAGAGAAACAAAAATGGATGACTATTATGGAGCGAGAAAAAAGAATTTTTCTCATGGAATCCGAACGCAAAACATGAACGCGCATATGATGATTATTATATCGTGATCGAAAAGAAAAAAAATTTCAAACTTACGATCATAATTATAATTGCAAAGATAAAATCCCAAAATAAAATTAGGATTCATGTAACAAAATAATACAGGTAACACAAACCAAATAACTTTAATTCCCAATAATCTAACAATAATGGTGATTCTGATACCACTTGTTTGACATTTTAGCGATCTTAATAAAAATCAATAAACACCGAAAACACATTACGTTAGATTATCAAGAGGAGTTGTGAAAAATACTTAGATCCATGATAAGCAACGAAATTGATGAGTCTGAGGAACTGTTGGTTTTGTGTTATTCCTCAACCAAATCACCATTTTCCTTTTGGAACCTTA